>NC_140957.1:117001017-117461017 GCF_014529385.1 Adiantum capillus-veneris | reverse complement strand
GTTTCATTGCATCTTGGGTTGTGAAGCTCCTGCTCGAGCGTGGGTACACCGTTCGAGCTTCTATCCGAGATCGTGGTAAAGGCTCCACTTCCTTGCATTACCCTCTGTTTCCATTACTCTGTGTGGTAATCTCTTTCGACCTCTGTTTGCAGAAAACGTGGTTAAGACTGCCCACTTGATGGCCTTGCCAAAGGCACAGAAAAGACTCAGGCTTTTCAAAGCTAACTAACTAGAAGAAGGATCCTTTGATGCTGCTGTCCATGGTTGTGAGGCTATTTTCCATACTGCGTCGCCTTTCTTTTTGGGTACCAATGATCCTCAAGTGGTTATTCAAAGAGTGCAATCACTTGTTTTACATGTTTGAAGTAACATGTATGCTTGCAACAGTCAGGAGGATATTTACACGCAGTCTCACATTGTGTCGTCTTCTCTATGCCATGGTATTATGCGTCTTGCCTTGCTAGATCTCTTTCTCTCTCTCTTTCTCTCTCTCTCTCTCTCTCTCTCTCTCGCCCCCACTCACATACACGCTCGCACGCACACTTATTGGACTACCTCTCCTTGTACCTTATTTGGATGTCTTTGAGCTGCTCAGCTTTTGCTTTTTTATTCTTGTAGACCAATACTATCATCATCATACAAAGCCAATTCTGTATTGTGCGCTTTCCAATTCAGACAAATTATAGATTCTGTTAACCCCCAGGTGCATGCATAGCATAAAGGGGCACAATATACTGAACACGGGCTCAACCAGAGCCTAGGAGCAAACCAAGGCCGCGTCTATAGTGGGCTGCGTCACTAGAGGAGCCAACTCGGCTCAAATACAAAAAGGAATACAATCGGGTTCGAAGTCCCAAGCTCACCCGAATGGAATACAACAAGATGGGCTCGAGTCTCTGTCGAGAGACTAGCCAAAAGCTTTTAAGCCGGCTCGACACTCTGGCTTAGTAGAGTCGAGGTGGAGAAGCAAAATAACACAAAAGGCCTCGACGCTCTGGCTCAGCTGAGACCAGGCGGAGAGCAAATGAACCTCATCCCACAGCGGGTAAAATCAATCCCCAGCCCACTGCGGGCATCAACAATATGCCAAACGTAAGGTAGGGGCCTTGTGCTCGAAGACTTGCCAAAACTGTTCGAACTGTCCTGCACAGAACAAGCAGCCCCTATGGGGTCTGCTCCCAATTCCAACCCGCTGTAGAAAAAACACCCACGCACGCAGCCCCCCAACAGAGATGGCTTGCGGCTCCAACTGGCCCACTCAAGGGTGCTGAATGTCACCTGCGCGCAGCCCTCACAGAAGGGCCTGCTTACTGCCTGCGTTCATAACCTATGAGATGATAAGGGAACAACCCATCTCTAGGCTGCCCCGTGCACTGTACCTGTATGTGTTGAACACGGCCCTCTTCAAGGCACTGTCTGTGATATCCGAAAGCAGCCCCCAACTGAGTAGGAGGCCTGTTGAATGTGCTCAAAACCTGCGTTGTAGGAGGCGTAACCCTGAGGCCTGCAACCCCAAACTTGTCTCGCTGAGGGTGCTGTCTACTACCCCACGACCTGTTCCTGAGCAGTGATGAAGAGGCTCTCGCTCTCGCTCTCGGGTAGGCTCACGGCCAATGGCAACCCTGCAGGGTGCTAGCAATGCGCGCCTCTGAGCAGGTGTGAGAGATGATGGCCCAGCGCGCGCTCTCGCGGCCCGGGCGATGGAGCTTGCCTTGTCTCTGTGTAACGGCCCCTAAACCCGAAGGTTCGTTAACCTTTGCTTATGCATGTCTTTGGGCCTTAATCCCCTAGGCACTTGTTGCAGATCGCTTTCACATCCGACCTTATTACCTAACCATCTTAAAGCCACAAGAGGGGCCCAAGACCATATTAGGTATTTTGGTAAAAATCTCACATTATGGGAATCTCCAAATCGACTAAATTCATGTAATTTCGGAATTTTCCACTTAAAAGGTCATCAAGAGATTTGGATTCCTAAGTCTTCGAATGCTCCTAGTCAAAAGCCAAATGCCGACACTGAACAAAGGTCTACAGCAACATCAAAGACTCCTATCAATAGGACTATTTTGAAAATCAAACAAATAACAGAGTCTTCACAGTCAAAGAAGAACGACCCAACCAATGAGAAAGCAGATTCAAGGATGAAAAAACAGGTATGGTAAAAGAAACCTTCAATGCCAACTTGGTCCTTCACTAATCCTCTTTTTGAGGATTCGAGCTTACTTTTACCTGAAGAAATGTTTGTAGTAAGCACAAAAATGTGAAAAGTCAAGTCGTTAGGGTGCAAAAAACACTCTTTGTCATAATCAGAGTCGGGCTGCTGAGCCATAAAATGAGCAAAGCATTAGTCCCAAAGCTTCAATTCATATTAAACTCTGTGCTAAGAGTCATAGTTATTAGGCTTACACTCAAGCTGGAAGAGTTGAGCATATCTAAAGCCGTGTCGCTCATGCTGGATGAGATGAGCATAAGAGTCAAAGTCTATTAACTTATAATTGGTAGAGTGTCGTAGAGTCCAACACTCACGCACAGTGCACAGTAAGATGGGAGCACATATCCTCGCCAACAAAAACCATTCTTAAAGGGGTGCCAACTAGCAAAGCCATGTCATATGCTTTTATAGCTACACCATCTTTTTAAGATCCCCTCAAAATCTTTCTTGCACAGTATATTGCTTTCCATGCATTTTTGTGTATGCATAAATAGGATGTCCCATCATTGGACATATCATTAGACACTCTTTTTTGCTTCCACCTATGCACCTTGAGTGGACTACAACAGGCAAACCAATGTTCCATCATGCTACCCTTTCATATTTGCTGCCTCTTTAATTCCATATCTATCAGCAAATAATCCCTTCAGTACTTAATTTATATTTCCTATGCTAATAAATACTCCAATAATGCGCTTATACCAAAGGCACTTTTTTTCCACTGGGTTTTTTCCCTTTGGTCATCCAGGTATTAGACCCTAATTTAGAACCTCATCATTCTACTTCTCTTGTACATACTTTTCATAAATAAACAGAAGCCTCATCATTATGCTATTACAACGGACAAATGCAACATCATCTCTCACATCAGATATATTTGGGTCAATGAAGATGCTGCAGAAAACTGAACCTCATCAACAAATCCAACGACAAATGAAGACGATCAACCCATCAACAACCAATAACAACCTTCCCTGGCCTCCACGTACACCTTTCAACTGTGCCTGAGGACGGGCACTAAAATAGGAAGGGGGGAATGTTAACTGAGTCAACGTCAGTTAACAGAAGCCGTTAAAGACCGAAGACGTATGGATGCACATCGAGGATGAATACGAAGAAGCAGTAAAGATTGGAATTACACATTTTTCACATTTTTTCAGAATGGTCACGTATTGTAAATTTTCGATTTATTTCAAGCCATTGTAATATTTCTAATGTGTTACGGGCTCAATGGGAGTTCCAAGTTGTAAAGAATAGGTCACTTACTGTGCCTAGGTTGCAGATTCAGTAAGTGGTGAGCCCTAAAGGCCTTGGGTGCCCGGACATTGTATATTTTTACCCTAGGTATATAAGGCAGTGTGTAAAAGAAATTAGGGTTCTCAAGTCATTTGTTGAGAGCACTCTTTGGTGAGAGCTCTTGAGGTGTATGGCTATGGAGTCCTTGAGCTTCTCCTTGCTCATGAGACTTGATTAACACTAATAAATGATCCATTCTCTCTCACTATGCCTCTCTCTTACTTCTTATGATTGCCTATGATGCTTAGATTAACTAGATCTTAACTAATTAGTGGTTAATCCCTCTCTAATCTTGTGTGATTGCCCCCTTTTGCTTGTGTGTGCATGTAGGTTTGATTGGAGCGTGGTGCTCGATAGATCTATGTGTGTGTGCTTGCGATTAGTGTGTTGCATGATAGGATTAGTGTTGTGTGTCTTGCAATCGTAGTGTGTGTGATTGGATTGATTAGAGGTGAAGAGAAGTGGATATGGAGATTGCCCTTCATTGCGGCTTAGCTCCTCCATAGACCGAGAAGCTCACCTCGTAGAGTTAACCATTTGTGTTGTCACGATTAGCTCACTAACCGTGTGAGTGTTTCCATGCCCTAGCCGGGTAGCTCATCCCTCTGGATTGATAATAAATTGTTGGTCATTGGAGCTATTGCAACGATGGGACCCCCAAGAGAGAGAGAGAGAGAGAGAGAGAGAGAGAGAGGGAGAGAGAGAGAGAGATTTTATTATCGTCCTCAGAGGTCAAATATGACCTATGGGACCAAAGTTACATGTGATGTAGTATGTGTGTACCTGATGAATAATTCTCGGTGCTCCCAAATTGTGGTGATGAGAGTTCCAATGCAGAGGAAAGTATGTAGGTGTAAGTCATGCCTGAAAATGTGAGGGAAGCAAGATGTGACCAAAAGCTAAGCACTCTAGTAGTGTATGATACTCAGACTCTCGAACTTGCAGTGAGCATAATGTGCACACTCAATTTGACTATTCTCCATTGCCCCAACGTAGAGCTAAGCTGAATGGTTGCGATAGTGTGTATCGCTGACAAGGAGATAGGTGCAAGCATGTAAGGGTGAGTATGGTTTCCTCTTTCAACAAAGAATGTGCTTTTGTAATTCAGGAAAATAGGGTTATACAAATTGGGGAGCGAGCATTTTTAATCAACAAGAATTTTGAGCAAGTCCCTTGAGACATTCTTTATTACTTAGAGTGTATTGCAGAAGTACAAGACGGTTTTTCATTGTTGAAAACTAATCCCACAACCAAACTCAAATCTCATGATAACTAATCCCGTAGAACCAAAATTACAACCAATTTCAAGGTTGCCTCTTGCCTAGCTATGTGAGCATCTACTTCATTCAATGATCCCAAGCCAATGTCTGTGCTCTTGCTCTTATTACCATGAAGATCATTGTCGTCAAAGTCCTCTGTGACTGACATAGAGCTCACTTGATCATTGCATAGAGGATCATGAGGCCTAGATCCTTTTCCTTTTCTTTGATAGGCTCTTCTAATTGCTGGACTACACAAAAAAAAATTTATTTAAAAAACAACAACCCCTTCAATCACTAATGACAATTGTATTTTATACATTTATCATGTATTCAATACACTCATTGTAATCAACACACTCATTCTATGTTGAAAGCCAAGCATGAGGTAAAGTATAGCTATGAGCGAGCTGTGATAACAAAACAATAGCATATCTTGATTCTTATGAGGAGATACTAAAGATGAAGTTGCATTATTATAGCATCAAAAACATTTGAGATTAGGATGCCTTTATGTGACTACATGACATTGTTTGAGCTAGTGGCTTTGTATTCATGAAGAACTAATTAATTTCAAAATGCCTCCAAATATTGAAGATTCTATATCTACAATATCATTATAAAAGAAAATTGAAGCTCTTCCTTCCTTCCATAGCGTTTATCTACAAACTCATTTAATGACAACCAAGGGCCTAAGAGTGTTAGAAAAAATCCGAGGTGCAATGTATTTTTAATTGGCTAAAATTGTAAAATCCCGATTAGATTTTGAGCTTGCCTTTAAGAAAATTTACACAAGTTTTCGTGTAATTATTGGCAAAAGCTTCAAATTTTGACCTAAAAATTGGAAAAATTTCAAGTTTGCCTTTATTTTCACCGGTTAGGGAAAATGTATTTTTCTAGCCCTGGCCGCCTAAGCATTAATGAGAAAAACCTAATCAATTAGTAGTCGAGAGTACCTAGCATTCGAGAGATTTCCTTGTCGTTTGCGGGCAAGCTGGATTAAAGAATTTTGTAAGTTGTATGATTTCTTGAGCTTGAAAGGCCAAAGTAATCTAGCCAAATTCCATTTTTTAACAACACATGGGCGACGATGCATATCATTTGACAATTCTTTTAAAAGAATGACCCTACCAATGTTTGGGCAAAGTGTGCCTTAGCTTATCCTTGAGCCAAAACCAAATTAGAGGATTGAAGGGAGGGGGAGAAGGAGAAAATTTTTCTTGAAATTTTTTAGAAAATAGAGTTAAACTACAAAAATAACCAATTATTTTGGAAAATTAACTCTTTGAATCTATCCTAAAGTATGTTTGTGAATTTGGTTTTTTCAAACTTTGCTACCCGATGGGACCCTACCCGACGACAGCCGCTTCCTCTACCTATGGAGTCGCCTGCTTCACTAGCTCTCCGGTCTACTGCTGCAACTAGTTCCCGCCAGTGTAGAATGGTTGCAGCAACAGACCAGGGAGCTATGCGTGCCTCTTGGGTGGATGATGGCAAGGAGGGCGGATGACAGTACTGTGACACTTTGAAGGGATTGGATTGCAGACTAAAAGATACTTTCAATCTTGGCATGGATATCTTGGGATGTGTGCCTCAACGACTTGATATTCTCGGCTTCCCTTCCACGCTTACTTGAGGTGTCTGAACACTCATTATTTGCATCATCATTTACTTCCAAATGTTCAGAGAAGTTGTAAAACTCTTCTTGTTCTAGTGGTTCTACCGTCTCCTTTTCTGGCACAACGCTTACCATGTAATAGGGTAACACACTGTTGGACTGTCGGTAATGTTACAGACATCCAATGTTGATCGGGGTACACATGGACCATAATGAAAGAGTCTAGCTGTTCCATGACCTTGGGTGTTTTCAACAATGAGAGCACTCACAATATAGAAGCTTTTAAGTGATTTTTGCTTCATGACTTTATCTATGCATTTAGTAGGTAAATGCACCTGAGACTTGGGCCTTTCTTGTGTAGAAGAACTTGCATTTTGCTCATTAGGCAAGAAATTGTCCTCAAGGAAAGTGATTCAAGAAGCAAAATGATGAGAAAAAGCATCCTTTTGGTGGTCCATTCAAGGCACCTCTTCAAGATTTATTTTATCCTTAAATTTGTAACAACTGAGCAAAGCAACAACTAAACATCTACCTAGTTTACATGAGCCTCATAGAATGGGTCCTATCATGGATTAACTGTTGGTCAAGTCTAGTAAAAAGAATTAGACAAATCATACCTCAAGAATCTCGTTGAGATGGTCATGAGGCAGCTGGGTATGCTTGAGCTCATTGTGCATTGGGCACATCATTTCATCATTGCCAATGCATACACCATCGATGTAGTTGCAGCGGGTGCATCCATAGCTTGCTGCTCTCATTTCCTCCAGCTTTCAGTGTCAAGCTACCAAGGGGAAAGGGAGGGCAGCTCAAGGGTACTGCACTACAAAGCTAAGAGGAGAGAGAAAGAGAGTGTGCTTGTTTCCGCTTGCTTTAGGCACTTGTTTTTGCTTGCTTACAAAAGCGGAGTTGTTTCAAGGTTTGGAAGGTTCCCGGATAGCATCCTAGCCTTACAAGATTGTGTGTTGACATTTTTGCAAAATCTAGGTGCAAAATTTTTGGTGCGCAATTTTTGAGAGGAGGTATGACCCATGGAATTGACTTATATATGTTTCAATTATAAGGAGATTGCTTGTGTCTCGAGTATTCAATTTTCATAATGGTTCTAAAATCTCATTTTTTGTCGATTGAGTGTCAAATTTGTGGTAGTGAAAGTAATGAGCATGGCATAATTTTTTTTCTTTCACCATTGTTGCTATTGGATCAATTTTCTTGGATTTTTCTTCGCTTGTTTTTTTTTTGCTCGATGATTAAAAACCCCCAAGAAAATATGGGTGGTGTAATGTATGAAGCCTGACCCACGGGATTTCTTCCAAGCCGTAATACATTGGCATTGTAGAAAAGCTTCATTCACTTGGGAGTCTATTGAGGCATCATGTAGCAAGTGTAATGCATCCCATCTTCCAAACCACTTCTTGATATCTTGCATCCATCCCGTGCTCAGAATCTTGCTTTTATGCATCTTTTGAACTTTTCTACTTGCTTCCCATGCAATTGTAGGAAGTCAATGTGAGGGGTTTTGATGCATCTTTATCATGTACTCCACAATCCTTTCCATGCCCATAACCTCAATTGTAAGAGATCCCGACTCAAGAAGTAGACTTTCGAGCATCTTGACATTCTTTATTAAACCACCTTTTGCATGATCTATCTTTGTTGATACTGTGGACATGCTTTATGGCAAATTATTGTTTGGCACAAGAAAAAATAACTTTCTTGAAAGCTTCCCATTTAGTTTCCAATGGTCCATCATGTTGAAGCTTTGCCATCCATAACTTTTGCTCAACCATTTCAATGTACTTTGGTGTACGTTTGAAATCCATACAAAGTGATAACTTCTCTTCCCTTTGGCTGAATTTATCATACTTAGTTTCTTCTCCACATGCAGGTTCAATACATAAGGTGCTATGGTTTGATTTCGAGGTCCATTGACCAAGCGTAAAACTCTATTTGCAATACACGATGGCTGTACATAGTAGCATATACTCAATCACACTATCCTCATTATGTTTTCTACATGTAAATCCATTGGTTCCACTCCACAAAGATACACAATTGGAAATGAGTATACCCGTGCTATTGCATATGTGTAAAAGTAGCTTTTCATAGTGATCCTCACCCATTGAAGTACAATCCTACAAAAGAACTTCCTCCAACTCCCTTGAAATGTATGGCATATCAAATTGTTGAGTATCATGTTGCAATGTTTTTGTGTGAGCATTCATATTGATGATTGCACGTGTGCACGGATGCGTACGTGCGTGAGCGGTGCGGTGCGTGCGGGGAAGGGAGAAGAGCACAAGCTAGTGTGGGTGGAGCAGCCTCACAAGACTTAAGATGAAGAGCTCCTTATTTTCATATGTAATGAAGAATAAGGGTATGTACACATGTGGATAGGTGGCCGGACACTGGATGTCCGGGCGGGCAGCCCCTTTATCCCAACAATCTCCCACTTAAAGGCGATGCACCGATAAGTGAGGCCTACTAGCTATATTACTAGTATGTACAAGAAACTAGGCGAGACTCTCTCAACCTGTGCCCACTGGCTCACTTTGTTGATCTACACGCAGTTGTATTGGCTCTATGGTGGTAGAATAGCGTGCGTACCCACGCTAGAGCCTGCACGCAAATCCCGCAAACAACTCTGTATGGCCTACAAAGCTCCACGAAGCGTCATGCTAGTGTCAGTCACCGTATGACTGACAATCCCTGCTGCAAATGCTCCCATTGCAGCTGCTAGGTCGGGCATCGACAGTAACAAGTCAAACATGAGACGCCTGAACGCTGACCAAAACTGCACAAGACTGGCTGTACTCGCTATCTGCAATCACTGCATCCTCAGGACTACCCATCGCGTATGGATGTGTAAACACCGACACTGGGAAAGCTACGTCCCTCTCACCCATAGGCAGAATTGTGCATCATGGCACCAACTCATCAGCCTCTAACATGAGCATGTAAAAAAACTCCATATCTATCAGCTCTGTCTGTGTCTTTAGGGAGCAAACCTGCTCTACCTCTGCTTGCACAAAATCTAACAACGCCTGCTGTGTCTCACTAGAGCACTATCGCTCAATCTCTGTCTCTACAGAGTTTACTATCACGTCCTGCACGGCTAAATGCTCTGTCTCTTAAGCATGATGGAGATCACTGGCAAAAAAGACACATCTCGGCATAGACTGCCACTAGAACTGCCTCTCTAACATCTATCAAAGCCATATCTACATCTCGCATACATCGTCGCTGCTGTCTCATACGTCTGAAACAACGGCGTCTAATGTGCCCTTTGTGACCGCAATGCCAATACATGTATCGGCAAGAACGAGACCGCCATCTCTCAATGTCACACGTGTCTGCTGCCATAAGTGAACGCCAAAATGGAAACAAAGTGGGAGATCACTCGACCACTATGCTAATCAAGCATAAACCAACCAGTATCTCAATAGTGAAAACCTGTAACCTGCATGCTGTAGTCTCACGCTCGGAATATGCGTGGATGTGAAAACATGAGGCAAAATCAAAGGAAACCTGTAATCACTACGAGCATACTATAAATGAATGGCTAAGAGACAAAGTATGGCGAGAAATCTGGGAAAATCTGACAAAATATACTCTATAAACTGAGCAAAACTTCAAGTACAATCTCAACCATAAACCATGCCAAACTGGCAACAAAGTGGGAGGTAACTTGACCACTTGTTAACCACCGGCGTCCACTTCTAGTAGTCATGGTATTGGCTTGTCGGTCCAATAGGAAAAGGGTAAGAGTGAATGCCGATGAGAGGCGCAGTCTAACTGGAACATTCAAGGGTTAGTTGGCTAAGCATGGGCACCCAAGTGTGAATGGGCGAGCTCATATAAAAATCACCTAAACATAAAAATCACTCATTCTCTCATTTGTGCAATTGAAGAGTGGTCTTGCTCTATCTCCATCTTCTTCTTCATCTCCTTGTGTGAGTGTATGCGTGAGAGAGAGAGAGAGAGAGAGAGAGAGAGAGAGAGAGAGAGAGAGAGAGAGAGAGCATTGCGACGGCATGGCGGTAGCTCCCTCTTCTTTGCGACGAGGAATCCTCCACGAAGATGAGTGTAGGGAGGTGAGTGACACACCGTTGATCTCTTGAGCTTGCTAGATTAATCTGGTTGTGTGCTTGCAGCCATTTGTGGCTCTACACAGTGTACAGCAAGTCCCTTGCTTTGACACGTGCGACAGATGCGCACATTTTTGGCGCCGTTGCCGGGGAGATGCCCTGCACTAAGCTCGAATAGCACTTTATGCTGCTTTGTGGTGCAATATGAGATATAGGAAAGGTAGAGAAAGAAGGTGTGTGGCTGTGAAGAAGGATTTGTGAACTTTGTTTTTGCTGCAGTGTATTGTTTTCTGTTAATAAAGTGTTAGATGTAAGGTATTAGATCTATAATGTTAGATCCGTAAGGTGCAGTAAGTAGATCTGTTAGTTAATTAGTTGCTATAGTATAGTGTTAAACAATGTGTAACAATAGCTCTGTTAGTTAAAAGTAGGTAGGTTAGGTGTGTGTGTGTACGCGCGGCGCGATCGCGGCGATCTTATCTGCAAAAAAATATTATTTAAAAGGAAGGACCGGGATCGGAAACTTTCCCCAAGCCCAAGCCCAAGCAACAGAAACTTCTCAGCAAGACCTCGACATAACAGAACCAAATGAAATTCCACCAATCATGCGGTATTGCTTAGATTGTGGACGAAAAGGTGACATTTTTCTGAAGATTGTCCAAGAAATCCAGACAACAAGGACACATCAACCGCCAAGCAAGGTACAAAGCAATTTGGAAATGCGAATCTCGATGTAAGTGCATTTAACTCGTCACTTTTAATGCAATTAGATGATTCTGCATTACCATTAGAAGCACCAGTAAAAACACTGCAAATTCAAAATCAACATAAAGATGCACAGATACCTGAAAAGCTTAAAATTGATTCTTTGAACAACAAATTCCTGCATGAATTTAGTAAAGGTGTCGAGATATTATCAAAGGTTGAAAAGATTGTTAAATTTGCAAATGATTTTGCACCCACTGACACAAGTGTGCAATCATTTACGAGTTTAAAGGACATATCAAAGAGAATGATGTTAGTTTTGTATGGTACACATAATTCATATGCACACTATGTAAATCAAAAAGCAAAGCTGTACAAAAAGGATCAACCTGTGTTTGAACGGCCCACATACCAGCTCATAGAAGTGAGTCCAATGATAGATAAGAAAGGATGGTTCATTTCAGAGGAAAGAATCTATTATAGCCCATCCTCTCTAGAGTTGAAGGATATTACCCAAGTGAACTCAAAATCTGTTCAGAGCCAAACTCTCCTCCATCGAAAATCAAACTTCGATATTCTGACCAAACGAGCATATACTTTGATCAAAACAGTCGTAGGTATAGACGAAAGTCTAGCATCTATGATGCATTGGGTCTTGAAAGCACAGAAGCTCATATCATAGGAGACACATGGGATAGATAATATCAGGGCAAAGATAATGCTATCTACAGCTTAACTTGGGGAATAATTTGTCATGTTTCACGAAGATACCTAGAAAACTATGTAGAAGGGTTATAGATGCCAAATGCCAACAGTGCTACCCAGAGTGTACCTTCACAGTCTCAAAAGGTGAGACTAAAGCAAAGCCAAAAAAATTTGAACTCTTACAATAAAGCAGGCTATAGTGATCACCCTAGGAAGGGCGGAGCTGTAAATCCATCAATCTCAGCTCATGTACCAGGAAATGCTACACGAGTGAGCTTCTAGCCAACAAACCCCTTCAAGGTAGAAACCTTTGAAAGATCTTATGGTTGTTGGAAGTTTCCAATTGACCCAGATTCTATCAGAATGTGCAGATAACTGCTTATATGAAGATTATCATGGACAAAAGTTTCAGCTGATCTCTACAAGTCAGAGTCAAAAACCAACAAATCCAATGGTGTTCAAACAATTACATGTGATCAAGCTCACATATGCATATCAAGATGCACATGGTAACGAATATCAGCAAGGTCATGACCTTGTACAAACCCATATGGATGGCCCGCTGACTGAAGTCAAGGATTATATGAAGATGATGCAAAGCCTCAAGCTGCCAGAACAGGTGATAGAAAAGGCAAAGTCAACGAAAGCTAAATTCCAGAAAGCTACACAAAGGTCACCACCAAAATCTCCTCCAAAGAGACAGATTCTGCCAAAAAGTACAATGGATCTTTTAAGGTCAAAGGTTTCTCAGATCCAAGAGGACAATGCTCAACAATTGCAAAAAAGTGCAGTATTACAGCCAATGGAGTCAACATTGATTGAAGCAGGTGATCAAAGCAAATAAGTTGAAGAAAAAAGTCAGTTCAAGGACATTGCCACCACAAAAGCACTCAATACAGAAAGAAATCCTAAGACGATCAAGTGCAACATTGTTGGTGAAAACAAACAAAAGATGTCAAGAGAAGTAAAGCTAGCTTTTCAGCTAGACAAGAACCTCATGTCTTTTTGCACTTGGAAAAGATGTGGCCAACCATAGCTAGGAGATGCTCTTGAATTTGTGAGCATATCTGGAGACAAACGAGCAGAATGTTGGGGAATCATCTCCACCACCATTGAAGTAAGTTCAGAGATTATCATAGCTCAGTTCTATGTGATCATAGCAAAAGATATGCCAGAGGCCATCATAATGGGAATGCCAATGGCCCAGAAGATGTCAGAGATACAGAATGCAAACATGAAGAAGTCATCACAGAAAATAAAGAATGAAGACCAAGACTGGTCACTCGCGGACGACATCACAAAGTCCTCAAGCACAGTTAGAATGGAGACTTATAGCAAAGCATATCTTATTGAAGATGATTCATCTGCATCGAATAGAACTTCAGAAGAGCTTAAAGCAAATCAAGAAATAGCCAGTGCAGATCAAATAGAACAAAAAGCAACCTTGGAAGCTATTGAGGAGAGAATTCCATCAAAGCTAGAAGTTAAGAAGAACGGGGTTGCAGACAGCCAGGAAGCAATAAGAATTCCAAAGATCCAGACATTGCCAGCTGAATCAGTTGATATAAGTCAGATTGCAAAACAAAGTCTCAATCCACCCTCCATAGAGACACAATTAGATCAAGATGAGACCATGGCAAAAGCTGGACAAAGACCTTTAATAGAACCAAAAATTCCAGATTCATAGTTGCAGAAGTCACAAGGATTGAAGAAAAATCTTGCAGACAAAGGTAAAGCTAAAGTGGACCCTCCACTGATTAGCAAAGAAGGTGTGACAGCATATGCTTCTACATCAAAGAACCCTCATGGATCAGATACTTCAAGCAAGAAAGGGTTTCAAAATTTCAAATCAAGTGCCGACCCAACTGAAACCTTTAAGGAGTCACCCAGAAAAGCAAAGATATTTCAACCAAAGTACTTAAGAAAGCAAAGGAAAGCCAAGCAAGTGTTTATTTCGAGCAATTTAGTCAAAGTCAATGATCCGGTTTGGATTAAGGACAGGAAATCAACGCAGAAAGACAAACACATGGGATGGATAGCATCACAATGGATCTTAAAGGAACATGAGTACTATGGAGGTAACAATCAAATATGCGTACCAAAACCGCAGGTTAGAGCATATGAAGTGAATTCAGGACCCTCCCAAGAAAGAAGGCCTACAAGGTATCCACCTCGACAATACTCTACGATACCTAAGAAGCAGGTATACAAAAGAACAACATCAAAAGATATGGAAGTCTACCACAACTCTCAAGAGGATACATAACAAAGACGGATCTCAAACGATTTTCCTCTCAAACAAGGATTCTATACAGGTTATACAAAGATTTGGCTACCAGTCAACCATAAGCCAACTGCAGCTACACCAGACCTGCATGAAGATCTCAAGAAATCAACAAGACCTAGAACAAAGCAAATAGGGTCAAACTCTTCCCTTCGCCTATCTCCTTGAGGCCCACAAAAATGATAGTTCAACTCTTCAAGGCCTAGGAATCTTTCTGCTCCTTGTTGCAAATTCATTGTAGTGCTTTGTAGGTGAGAATATTCTTGAGTTTTTGGCCAAAACATTTCATACAAGACTCCCTCTGATATGATTGCTTTTCCAATCTCTTCAATTACCTTACTCCAATAATCTATCACGGTTCTATAATATCGCGGAATACTTGAACCATTCCCTAAATTTTTTCAAAATTTTATATAGTTCTTAGCCCCAAAATGACTTCTTCGTGGGCGTTGACATACTCTGCCATTGGTACTAGAGGTGGATCTCCATGTGGTAACATTGGCTTGCCTATTGTGTCTGTTTTCTAAAGGCGAATACTTCCACTCCAACTTGATACACCTACATGTGCCTTATATTGCATCATTGGTGTTTCATCCTGCATAAAGAACCTGAACTGAAGCGGTTTGGAATGTCCAACAAGTATGTCTTGTCCATCACAAAGATAGCCATCACAATATTGCTTGAAATCGGGGATCTTTGTGAGAAAAAATGGAGCTGGAGATGAAGATGAGCTGTTTCGTAATGTATCCATCAAATGTGGCAAAATATAGGTTTGTGTAACTCTCAACTTCTCTGAAAACCTACTAAACATGGCATTAGTATGTCCTCATGTGTATGCCCAACCATTAAAAATCCTAGCTGGATGGTTTTGAAAACACCCCTTGCAACAAGCATTGACAAATAGGCAAATAAGTATCGATTTTTGTTTTCCTCTACACAATTATCCAATTGTAGCAACAAGTTCTCTGGCAACCTGTGATGATGTTGACCCCAATTCCTCTTCTGCAATTTTTGATGACTGCAAATGGGCTCTTTTCCATCACTCAAGTTATGGTAGTCCAAAGCATCCATTGAGTTCAAAGCATGTAGTAGTGAAATATTGCTCCTTGGAAGTCCATTTGTTACTAGATCACCAAGAGGATGCTTATCTATCCTCTCTAGGTTATGTAAACAATTAGCAATTGAGCCAATTGTAAGATTTGGATCAGCTGGCCACAAACCATTCAAGACAAAGTGTCCGTAATGACCTTCTCAATGTCCATGAGTGATCATGCCAATCAATGCCACCTGCAGATTATATCCTAAATCCACACCCTTAGGAACAATGTGTAGTCTAGGAATGGCAGTCTTCTTTTGATCCATCTTATCATGGATTATGCATACATATTTTTGTGGTTGAGTTTCTGAATACGTGCGCCATGCATAATATAGGCTTCTACAACTCTTTTGTTGTGCCATGTGAACTTCTCTCTCCCTCAAGAGAAGAGCTCTCTCTTCAAGAGAAGGTTTAGCTTCTAACCTTGCCTTGATTGAGCTACAAATATTGCACTTAGAGAACTCACTTGTCGTTGTTAAAGTGACATGTGGGTACTCTTTGTTCCAAATTCTACCAAAAGAAGATTGGGATAGATTCTTCTCATAGCCCATTTGGTCAAGTGTTGTGTTGATTTCACATAAAATATCCACTTGTTTGTATGTTGATGGAATCACCAATTGAGTATCTCTTGAGCCATCTAGCAGTGTTCTACTTCTATGTGGCATCTTCTCAGAGTTGTTTTCCACAAACTCATTTAGTAGTGCTCTTGCTAAACTAGTATGTTGAAGTCCCCTTCTCAATGTACATGTGTTCCCATGTACATATTGGCACACACCATTTTCAAAGTTCTCCTTGTATCGATAAAATGATGTCTTTGGTATTCTATGTAGCTCATACCATGCTCTACAACAAACAATAGAGCCATTTAGCCTGAATTGGTATCGTGACTTCTCATCTTTCTGATAACATATAGAAAGAACATCATAAACATAATTAGTGCGTGATTTTTGAGACTCTCCCCAAAATTGTTATCGTAACCTTGTCACCATATCACGATCTGCAAACTGGCAACATTTATGTGCACAACAATCAATGCATGATACCCTTTGAATTGATTTGTTTGAAAGGTAAAAAGTGGAAGCTGGCGTTGCTTTTGATTTTTGAGTCCTGTTCATGAAAGTGTATCGTCTCTTCCTTGACAACTGGACAACATTACTGCCATCAAGTTTTTTTCCAACATTTTCATCGTTGGATACATCCTCATATGTAGCATGCATTCCATCAACAGGAACAAAGCGTTGTAATGGGCTCCCATTCAACATTGTTGTCTGCTTGATGGGCCACTTTAGCAAAGTGATGCTACCCACTTCAACCACATCATCAATGCTTGCATTTGCTCTTTCAATACCCACACCCACACAATCATGACCAAGTTTCTGAAAGTTGACATAATCATGTGGAAATACATATAAGATGGTCCCTTCATTCATGGTTTGCATCATTGTGTCATCTTTTAAAAGGACCCTCTGATTTCTCCAAGACTCTCGAATCACTGCTTCAAATTCTAGACTTGTCATAGGTATTGCATCTGTAACTAGAGGATCAGAATGATCATGTTCTTCATCATCATTGTAGCTTTCCTGTGGATCAATTAAGTTCACATTTAATATAAAAGATCGCAAAGAAGCTTTGACCATCGAACAACACTCCATAATGAGCCTTGGAGAGATGAAGTATCCATTGTAGAAAAAGGTAGGACCACATCCTTCAAGCATTCCTCCACTAGTATGGAGACATTTCCTTGCCCTATCTTTGTACCACCACAAGTGGAATCTAGATCTGTTCTACACACACAACCAATACCAACAATTTCATTGTCAAGTATAATATGTACTTTCTCCCCAGATTCGAAGTCCATCCTGTAAGTGAAAAAGATTACATTGTTAAATCCATAGTTATAGAAAAATACTCTTCAAACAAAAAATCATGCTACAACATGAAAAAGGTTTGCATAGGTTGGACAAGTGGTGAACCTTGAGACCAAATCCTCCTTGCTATATTAATGGAAGCAAGGTTGGAAATTATGGTGGATCTTGAAACCAAAGCATCCTTGCTATATTAGAGCATAGGTTGGACAAGTGGTGGACCTAGTTGTAATACCCAATGCCACCTATCAACTACTATAGGATTATGCTTTCCAATGTCCAAGTATCCCTTGAGTTTTGCAAGGTTGAACACGTGGTGGACCTTGAAATGAAAATCCCCTTTCTATATCAGAGCATAGCTTGGACAAGTGGTGGACCTAGTTATAATGCCCAATATCCAAGGTGAAATACCTTAGGACCTTGCTACCTTGCTTGCCAATGTTTACGTAGACCCTCATTTCTTTAATGGAAGAAAGTTTGGACAAGTGGTGGACCTTGAAACCAAAGCCTCTTTGCTATATGAGAGCATAGGTTGGACCTAGTTGTAATACCCACTGCCACCTATCAACTACTGTAGGACTATGCTTTCCAATGTCCAAGTATCCCTTGAGTCTTGCAAGGTTGAACACGTGGTGGATTATTGAAACCAAAATCCCCTTTCTATATCAGAGCATAGATTGGACAAGTGGTGGACCTAATTATAATGCCCCTCCTTTCTTTAATGGAAGCAAGGTTGGAAAAGTGGTGAATCTTGAAACCCAAACCCTTTGGCTATATATAGAGGATAGCTTGGACAAGTGGTGGGCTTAGTTGTAGTATCCAATGTCCAAGGTCCAAGGTGAACTACATAAAGACCTTACTTCCAAAAACAAAGTCGTACAAGTGGTTCTCCTTGAAACCAAAACCTCCTTAGTGTATTAGAACATAGCTTGGACAAGTGGTGGACTTAGTTGTAATGGTGAATGTCCAAAGCAAACTATTATAGGACCTTGCTTCCCAAATCAAGTTTGGACAAGTGGTGGATCTTGAAACCAAAACCCCCTTGCTATATTAGAGCATAGCTTAGATAAGTTGTGGACCTAGCTGTCATGGAAAACGTTCAATGTGAACTGCTACAGGACATTGGTATTAAGTGTCTAAGTAGAGCTAGCTTCTTTAATGGAATCAAGGTTGGGAAAGTGGTGCATCTTGAAACCAAAAGCCCTTTATTGTATTAGAGCATAGCTTGGACAAGTGAGGGACCTAGTTTTAATGTGTGATGTCCAAAGGAAATTATTACAAGACCTTGCTTTCCAATATTTGAATTGGTCAAGTGGTTAAAACTAAGTATAGAACTTTGACCATTTTCTTCCCGAATTGCCAAAAATCTAGTGTTAGACACCCCTAAATGAAAATGGTTTAGGGTGGCCTTAAACAATGTTTTTCAAAGACTTGAACAAAAGGGTTGCCGAAGAGTAATGAAAATGTATTATGGCTTGAAGTGCCTGAGTATGTGAAAACAAGCCTAGGTTTTCCACGAGGCAAAAGGTGACAAAAAAGAACTGTTGTCACTTATGACATAATAAGAACATTGGAAACTTAGGATTGACCATGTGGCCTAAACTTTGGCAAGTGAAGTGGTGGCCAAGAGTTTTGGCATAGTGTGCACTTGGTCCTATATGTGTTGACCACTTGGCTAAATCTAGGACCATAAGGCCAAACCTTTGGCACCTTAAATATAGTATGGGACATAATCTAGAAGTGCTATAGTAAATTAGTAGTATAGTTAATATGTTAATATTTGTATTATATTTAAGTATATGCTAAATATAATTTATGTTCAAAATTTCACTAATGAAGAATGTTCCCATTTAGCACTCTAGTTGTGGGGTCTTAGGGCAATGCCACAATGGGGTGCATCCGACGAGGCAACACTTCCACGTGAGATTTGGGGGTAGCACTCTTGATGGGGATGGGGAATATAGCGCTCTCGATGGCGGGGCTTGGGAGGCTGATTTTGGGATATTGTTCCGGGCGGGGTCGAGGGGAAGTGCCTATATATATATTTTTTTAAAAGTGAATTCCTAGTATAGAGTTACGCATGTTTTGCATATTTTCAACCATGATTTCTATAATTTTGGCCGTGTGAATTGGTTAATGTTTTATACTGCTTTTGTTTTTTTTAATCCTATGATAAAACATGGACTTGTAGCTTACGTGGCATTCTAATGAACCCTATCTTTGCTTTTTTTTTTTTGGGATATTGTTCCGGGCGGGGTCGAGGGGAAGTGCCTATATTTTTTTTATAAAAAAAGTGAATTCCTAGTATAGAGTTACGCATGTTTTGCATATTTTCAACCATGATTTCTATAATTTTGGCCGTGTGAATTGGTTAATGTTTTATACTACTTTTGTTTTTTTTAATCCTATGATAAAACATGGACTTGTAGCTTACGTGGCATTCTAATAAACCCTATCAAGATTAGTCACAGAGAGAGCGCAGGAGCAATGCACATAGAGAAAGCAGGCGAGCAGCAAACACATAGAAAGCGCACACGGATCGCACACATTTGGAGTATACGCGCGCATAGAGGAGCAAACCCGGCATCGTACACAACGCACAGGTGGAGCGCACAGGATTGACAGTTCACGCACAAGATAAAGAAACAGCATCGTACGCAACGCTTTCTAGAAGGGTATGATCGGGCATAGCTTCTTCTCAGGAGAAATTGCACACCTCACGAATAGAGAAAAAACAGGTATTTCTCTCTCTCTCACTGTCTATCTTTCTCCATATAGAGAAGATGGTTCTCTGTAACTCTTTCTTGCACACACACTCTCTCGTCAAAAGATAGAGATACATAGTTTAAAATTATTCCCGCACACATACACATATTCCCACACATCGTCTTCCTCTCTTCCACATACATAACCACAGTGAAATCTGTTATCTTGCTGTCTCTCTCTTGAAAATACATGCACATATTCTCACACATCGTCTTCCTCTCTTCCACATACATAACCACAGTGATATCTGTTATCTTTGTCTCTCTCTTGAAAATATGTGCACATATTCCCATACATTGTCTTCCTCTCTTCCACATACATAAACACAGTGAAATCTATTATCTTTCTCTCTCTCCTCTCTCTAGAAAACAGGTATTTCTCTCTCTCTCTCTATCTTTGTATCTTGCTATCTCTCTCTTGAAAATACATGCTCATGTATGTGTGCGTCTGTGTTATCTATGTGTATGTATGTATGTATATTTGTGTTGTTTCATTGTAATACTTATACATAATGTAGATACACAATTACACTTAATTACGATATGCACACATAGTATATATACATACATAAATACTAGTAAACTTGAATGGAAGACTTACTTGCGTGATCTGTTATAGTCGATTCTTGTAGCGAGTTCTGGATGTATGCTGAGCTGATTTTCCTCTAATCCATTTGTAGATATGATTGTAACTTCTGTTTCTCAACAAAAGTAGTGTTGTTTAGTGATACACCTAATGGACATAAATGGTTGAAACTAGGACATGTAGACCAAAAATACGTGTATTTCTTTGGATGAATATATACACTTTTTGGTGACCCTTACCACAAGTGGTGGACCTTGAGACCAGTGGACTATAAGGACCTCCAAACAATACCTTATACACTCAATCCTTCTTGGTATCTAGATTGGACAAGTGGTGGACCTTGTTCAAATTCTCTAACCACTCTCTCTAACATGGTGACATAATTTAGGTGTGATAAATTCATATCTATGCAAACTAATATTAGTTTAGGCTTGTTAATTCAAAATTTGTTTGAATTTATGTACAATATAATGATTTGAGGTTTGCATATTTGAATTTAGGTGGGATAATGATATCTTTTTGTGCTAAACTTGAATTTAAAATCAATTTCGCGTGGAATACTTTAAATTGAGCGGTAAAATTTAAATTTAAAAAAAAACTTTGAATTTTAAAATTTGGGCGGGATATTTTAAAATTTAGGCGGGATATTTAAAATTTGGGAGGGATATTTTAAATTAAGGCGATAAGATTTTGAATTTTAAATTTAGGCGGGAAGGTTTGGAATTTATAGCGAGATCTCCCTTACATAAGAGCGTATAGGTTGGACAACTGGTGGACCTTAAAACCAGAGCATCCATGCTTCTGGACATGATAGGTAGGGAATCTAGTTGAATATTGTATGTATAATATATATGTAATAGATCTAGCCTGGACAAGTGGTGGACCTTGAAACAAAGCCCCATGTAAAACATGTCATGCACATTCCAAGTGGTGAGAAAAAATATCATTTAAGATATAGCCTTATAGGTTGGATAAGTGATGGACCTTAACACCCAAACCTTCTTAATATAATGACATAGAGTGTAAAAGTGGTGAATCTTGAGACCAAACCACTCATGCTACTAAAGAGAATACGTTGGACAAGTGGTAGACCTTGAATGTAAACCCCCCATGTATGAAATATCGTGGGCTTAAGGTATTTCAATGGAGCCTAGCATCTTGGAGACATGGTGCAGCTTGCTTCTCTTCATGTTTCAATGGAGCCTATCTTCGACAAATGGTGGAGCATCCTTCTCTCCATGTTTCAATGGACCCTAGCTTGGACGAGTGGTGGACCTTTGCCTTTCTCTATGTTTCAATAGCGTTAGCTTGGACAAGTGGTGAACCTTGGAACCAAACCCCCATGTAAAACCTATTATGGTCACTCTAAGTGGTGAGAAAGAATAACCCTTAAGATATAGCCTTATAGGTTGGACAAGTGGTGGACCTTAACACCCAGATATTCTTAATATAATGACATAGAGTGGAAAAGTGGTGAATCTTGAGACCAAACCACTCATGCTACTAGCAATAATAGGTTGGACAAGTGGTGGACCTTGAATGTAAACCCCCCATGTTTCAATATAGTTAGCTTCGACAAATGGTAGAGTATCCTTCTGTCCATGTTTCAATGGATCCTAGCTTGGACAAGTGGTGGACCTTTGCTTCTCTCTATGACAAGAATAGAGTTAGCTTGGATAAGTGGTGGACCGTGGAACCATACCCCCATGTAAAACATATCACGGACATTTCAAGTGGCTAGAAATAATACCCTTTAAGATATACCCTTATAGGTTGGACAAGTGGTCGACCTTAACACCCAGATCTTCTTAATATAATGACATAGAGTGGCAAAGTGGTGAATCTTAAGACCAAACTACTCATGCTACTAGGGATAATAGCTTGGAAAAGTGGTTGACCTTGACTTTAAACCCCACATGTAAAAAATATCATGGGTTTAAGGTATTTCAATGGATCCTACCATCTTGGAGACATGGTGTTGCTTGCTTCTTTTCATGTTTCAATAAAGTCTATCTGCGACAAATGGTGGATCATCCTTCTCTCCATGTTTCAATGGAGCCTAGCTTGGACGAGTGGTGGACCTTTTCTTCTCTCTATGTTTCCATAGAGTTAGCTTGGACAAGTGGTGGACCTTGGAACCAAACCCCCATGTAAAACATATCATGGTCATTCCTAGTAGTGGATAGAAAGAATACCCTTTAAGATATAGCCTTATAGGTTGGACAAGTGGTCGACCCTAAAACCCAGATCTTCTTAATAAAATGACATAGAGTGGAAAAGTGGTGAATCTTGAGACCAAACCACTCATGCTACTAAGGATAATAGGTTGGACAAGTGGTGGACCTTGAATGTAAAACCCCCATGTACGAAATATCATGGGTTTAAGGTATTTCAATGGAGCCTAGCATCTTGGAGACATGGTACAAGTTAGGTTCTCTTCATGTTTCAATGGAGCCTATCTTGGACAAATGGTGGAGCATTCTTCTCTCCATGTTTCAATGGAGCATAACTTGGACAAGTGGTGGACCTTTGCTTCTCTCTAAGTTTCAATAGAGTTAGTTTGGACAAGTGGTGGACCTTGGAACCAAACCCCCATGTAAAACCTATCATGGTTACTTCAAGTGATAAGAAAGAATAACCTTTAAAATATATCCTTATAGGTTGGACAAGTGGTGAACCTTAACACCCAGATATTCTTAATATAATGACATAGAGTGGAAAAGTGGTGAATGTTGAGACCAAACCACTCATGCTACTAGCGATAATAGGTTGGACAAGTGGTGGACCTTGAATGTAAACCTCCCATGTACGAAATATTGTGGGTTTAAGGTATTTCGATGGAGCCTAGCATCTTGGAGACATGGTGCAGCTTGCTTCTCTTCATGTTTCAATGGAGCCTATACAAATGGTGGAGCATCCTTCTCTTCATGTTTCAATGGAGCCTAGCTCGGACAAGTGGTGGACCTTTGCTTCTCTCTATGTTTCAATACAGTTAGGTTGGACAAGTGGTGGACCTTGGAACCAAACTCCCATGTAAAACCTATCATGGTCACTCCAAGTGGTGAGAAAGATCAACCTTTAAGATATAGCCTTATAGGTTGGACAAGTGGTGGACCTTAACACCTAGATATTCTTAATATAATGACAAAGAGTGGAAAAGTGGTGAATCTTGAAACCAAACCACTCATGCTACTAGCGATAATAAGTTGGACAAGTGGTGGACCTTGAATGTAAACCCCCATGTACGAAATATCATGGGTTTAAGGTATTTCCATGGAGCCTAGCATCTTGGAGACATGGTGCAGCTTCCTTCTATTCATGTTTCAATGGAGCCTATCTTGGACAAATGGTGGAGCATCCTTCTCTCCATGTTTCAATGGAGCCTAGCTTGGACAAGTGGTGGACCTTTGCTTCTCTCTATGTTTCAATAGAGTTAACTTGGACAAATGGTGGACCTTGGAACCAAACCCCCATGTAAAACCTATCATGGTCACTCCAAGTGGTAAGAGAGAATAACATTTAAGATATAGCCTTATAGGTTGGACAAGTGGTGGAGCTTAACACCCAGATATTCTTAATATAATGACATAGAATGGAAAAGTGGTGAATTTTGAGACCAAACCACTCATGCCACTAGCGATAATAGGTTGGACAAGTGGTGGACCTTGAATGTAAACCTCCCATCTACGAAATACCGTGGGTTTAAGGTATTTCTATGGAGACTAGCATCTTGGAGACATGGTGCAGCTTGCTTCTCTCCATGTTTCAATGGAGCCTATCTTGGACAAATGGTGAAGCATCCTTCTCTTCATGTTTCAATGGAGCCTAGCTTGGACAAGTGGTGGACCTTTGCTTCTTTCTATGTTTCAATAGAGTTAGCTTGGACAAGTGGTGGACCTTGGAACCAAACCCCCATGTAAAACCTATCATGGTCACTCCAAGTGGTGAGAAAGAATACCCTTTAAGATATAGCCTTATAGGTTGAAGAAGTGGTGGAACATAACACCCAGATATTCTTAATATAATGACATAGAGTGAAAAAGTGGTGAATCTTGAGACCAAACCACTCATGCTACTAGCGATAATAGGTTGGAAAAGTGGTGGACCATAAATGTAAACCCCCCCATGTACGAAATATCGTGAGTTTAAGGTATTTCGATGGAGCCTAGCATCTTGGAGAAATGGTGCAGCTTGCTTCTCTTCATGTTTCAATGGAGCCTATTTTGGACAAATGGTGGAGCATCCTTCTCTCCATGTTTCAATGGAGCCTAGCTTGGACAAGTGGTGGATCTTTTCTTCTCTCTATGTTTCAATAGAGTTAGCTTGGACAAGTGGTGGACCTTGGAACCAAACCCCCATGTAAAAACTATCATGGTCACTGCAAGTGGTGAGAAAGAATAACCTTTAAGATATAGCGTTATACGTTGGATAAGTGGTGGACCTTAACACCCAGATATTCTTAATATAATGACATAGAGTGAAAAAGTGGTGAATCTTGAGACAAAACCACTCATGCTACTAGCGATAATAGCTTGGACAAGTGGTGGACCTTGAATGTAAAGCCCCCATGTTTCAATAGAGTTAGCTTCGACAAATGGTGGAGCATCCTTCTCTCCATGTTTCAATGGAGCCATGTTGGACAAGTGGTGGACCTTTGCTTCTCTCTATGAGAAGAATAGAGTTAGCTTGGATAAGTGGTGGACCTTTGTTTCTCTCTATGAAAAGAATAGAGTTATCTTGGATAAGTGGTGGACCTTGGAACCAAACCCCCATGTAAAACATATCATGGTCATTTCAAGTGGTGAGAAAGAATACCCTTTAAGATATACCCTTATAGGTTGGACAAGTGGTTGAACTTAACACCTAGATCTTCTTAATATAATGACATAGAGTGGAAAAGTGTTGAATCCTGAGACCCAACCACTCATGCTACTAGGGATTATAGCTTGGATAAGTGGTTGACCTTGAATTTAAACCCCACATATAAAAAATATCATGGGTTTAAGGTATTTCAATGGATCCTACCATCTTGGAGACATGGTGAAGATTGCTTCTCTTCATGTTTCAATGAAGCCTATCTTCGACAAATGGTGAATCATCCTTCTCTCCATGTTTCAATGGAGCCTAGCTTGGACAAGTGGTGGACCTTTGCTTCTCTCTATGTTTCCATAGAGTTAGGTTGGACAAGTGGTGGAGCTTGGAACCAAACCCCCATGTAAAACATATCATGGTCATTCCAAGTGGTGAGAAGGAATCCCCTGTAAGATATAGCCTTGTAGGTTGGACAAGTGGTCAACCTTAAAACCCAGATCTTCTTAATATAATGATATAGAGGGGAAAAGTGGTGAATCTTGAGACGAAACCACTCATGCTACTAAGGATAATAGGTTGGACAAGTGGTGGACCTTGCATGTAAACCCCCCATGTATGAAATATCGTGGGTCTAAGGTATTTTAATGGAGCCTATCATCTTCGAGACATGGTGCAGCTTTATTCTATTCATGTTTCAATGGAGCCTATCTTGGACAAATGGTGGAGAATCCTTCTCTCCATGTTTCAATGGAGCCTAACTTCGAGAAGTGGTGGACCTTTGCTTCTCTCTATGTTTCAAAAGAGTTAGCTTGGACAAGTGGTGGACCTTGGAACTAAACCCCAATGTAAAACCTATCATGGTCACTCCAAGTGGTAAGAAAGAATAACCTTTAAGATATAGCCTTATAGGTTGGATAAGTGGTGGACCTTAACACCAAGATATTATTAATATAATAACATAGAGTGGAAAAGTGGTGAATCTTGCCGCCAAACCACTCATACTACTAGCGATAATAGGTTGGACAAGTGGTGGACCTTGAATGTAAACCCCCCATGTAAAAAATATCATGGGTTTATGGTATTTGGAGGGATCCTATCATCTTGGAGACATGGTACAGCTTGCTTCTCTTCATGTTTCAATGGAGCCTATCTTGGACAAATGGTGGAGCATCCTTCTCTCCATGTTTCAACGGACCCTGGCTTGACAAGTGGTGGACCTTTGCTTCTCTCTATGTTTCAATAGAGTTACCTTGGACAAGTGGTGGACCTTGGAACCAAACCCCCATGTAAAACCTATCATGGTAACTCTAAGTGGTGAGAAAGAATATACCTTAAAATATAGCCTTATAGGTTGGACAAGTGGTAGACCTTAACACCCAGATATTCTTAATATAATGACATAGAGTGAAAAAGTGGTGAATCTTGAGACCAAACCACTCATGCTACTAGCGATAATAGGTTGGACAAGTGGTGGACCTTGAATGTAAACCCCCCATGTTTCAATGGAGTTAGCTTCGACAAATGGTGGAGCATCCTTCTCTCCATGTTTCAATGGAGCCTAGCTTGGACAAGTGGTGGACCTTTGCTTCTCTCTATGAGAAGAATAGAGTTAGCTTGTATAAGTGGTGGACCTTGGAACCAAACCCCCATGCAAAACATATCATGGACATTTCAAGTGGTGAGAAATAATACCCTTTAATATATACCCTTATAGGTTGGACAAGTGGTCGACCTTAACACCCAGATCTTCTCAATATAATGACATAGAGTGGAAAATTGGTGAATCTTTAGACCAAACCACTCATGCTACTAGGGATAATAGCTTGGACAAGTGGTTGACCTTGAATTTAAACCCCAAATGTAAAAATTATCGTGGGTTTAAGGTATTTCAATGGATCCTACCATCTTGGAGACATGGTGCAACCTTATTCTTTTCATTTTTCAATGAAGCCTATCTTCGACAAATGGTAAATCATCCTTCTCTCCATGTTTCAATGGAGCCTAGCTTGGACGAGTGGTGGACCTTTGCTTCTCTCTATGTTTCCATAGAGTTAGCTTGGACAAGTGGTGGACCTTGGAACCAAACCTCCATGGAAAAGACATCATGGTCATCCCTAGTGGATAGAAAGAATACCCTTTAAGATGTAGCTTTATAGGTTGGACAAGTGGTCGACCTTAAAACCCAGATCTTCTTACTATAATGACATAGAGTGAAAAAGTGGTGAATCTTGAGACCAAACCACTCATGCTACTAAGGATAATAGGTTGGACAAGTGGTGGACCTTGAATGTAAACCCCCCATGTACGAAATATCATGGGTTTAAGGTATTTCAATGGAGCCTAGCATCTTGGAGACCTTGTACAAGCTAGGTTCTCTTCATGTTTCAATGGAGCTTATCTTGGACAAATGGTGGAGCATCCTTCTCTCCATGTTTCAATGGAGCCTAGCTTGGACAAGTGGTGGACCTTTGCTTCTCTCAAAGTTTCAATAGAGTTAGTTTGGACAAGTGGTGGACCTTGGAACCAAACCCCCATGTAAAACCTATCATGGTCACTCCAAGTGCCCAGAAAGAATACCCTTTAAGATATAGCCTTATAGGTTGGACAAGTGGTGGACCTTAACACCCAGATCTTCTTAATATAATGACATAGAGTGAAAAATTGGTGAATATTGAGACCAAACCACTCATGCTACTAGGGATAATAACTTGGAGAAGTGGTTGACCTTGAATTTAAACCCCTCATGTACAAAATATCGTGGGTTTAAGGTATTTCAATGGATCCTAGCATCTTGGAGATATGGTGCAGCTTGCTTCTCTTCATGTTTCAATGAAGCCTATCTTTGACAAATGGTGGATCATCCTTCTCTCCATGTTTCAATGGAGCCTATCTTGGACAAGTGGTGGACCTTTTCTTCTCTCCATGTTTCAATAGAGTTAGCTTGGACAAGTGGTGGACCTTGGAACCAAACCCCCATGTAAAACATATCATGGTCATTCCAAGTGGTGAGAAAGAATACCCTTTAAGATATAGCCTTATAGGTGGTCAACCTTAAAACCCATATCTTCTTAATATAATGACATAGAGTGGAAAAGTGGTGAATCTTGAGACCAAAGCACTCATGCTACTAAGGATAATAGGTTGGACAAGTGGTGGACCTTGAATGTAAACCCCCCATGTACGAAATATCGTGGGTTTAAGGTATTTCAATGGAGCCTAGCATCTTGGAGACATGGTGCAGCTTGCTTATCTTCACGTTTTAATTGAGCCTATCTTGGACAAATGGTGGAGCATCCTTCTCTACATGTTTCAATGGAGCCTATCTTGGACAAGTGGTGGACCTTTGCTTCTCTCCGTGTTTCAATAGAGTTAGCTTGGACAAGTGGTGGACCATGGAATCAAAACCCGCATGTAAAACCTATCATGGTAACTCCAAGTGGTGAGAAAGAATAACGTTAAAGGTATAGCCTTATAGGTTGGACAAGTGGTGGACCTTCACACGGAGATCTTCTTAATAAAATGACATAGAGTGGAAAAGTGGTGAATCTTGAGACCAAACCACTCATACTACTAGAGATAATAGGTTGGACAAGTGGTGGACCTTGAATGTAAACCCCCCATGTACGAAATATCATGGGTTAAAGGTATTTCAATGGATCCTAGCATCTTGGAGACGTAGTGCAGTTTGCTTCTCTACATGTTTCAATGGAGCCTATCTTGGACAAATGCTGGAGCATCCTTCTCTCCATGTTTCAATGGACCCTAGCTTGGACAAGTGGTGGACCTTTGCTTCTCTCTATGTTTCAATAGAGTTAGCTTGGACAAGTGGAGGACCTTGGAACCAAATCCCCATGTAAAACCTATCATGGTCATTCCATGTGGCGAGAAACAATACCCTTTAAGGTATAGCCTTATAGGTTGGACAAGTGGTGGACCTTAACACCCGGATCTTCTTAATATAATGACATAGAGTGGAAAGGTGGTGAATTTTGAGACGAGACCACTCACGCTACTAGCGGTAATAGGTTGGACAAGTGGTGGACCTTGAATGTAAACCCCCCAGGTACGAAATATAGTGGGTTTAAGGTATTTTAATAGAGCCTATCATCTTGGATACATGGTGCAACTTGCTTCTCTTCATGTTTCAATGGAGCCTATCTTGAACAAATGGTGGAACATCCTTCTCTCCATGTTTCAATGGACCCTAGTTTGGACAAGTGGTGGACCTTTGCTTCTCGCTATGTGTCAATAGAGTTAGCTTAGACAAGTGGTGGACCTTGGAACCAAACCCCCATGTATAACCTATCATGGTCACTCCAAGTGGCGAGAAAGAATACCCTTTAAGATATAGCCTTATAGGTTGGAAAAGTGGAGGATCTTAACACCCAAACCTTCTTAATATAATGACATAGAGTGGAAAAGTGGTGAACCTTGAGACCAAACCACTCATGCTACTAGCGATAATAGGTTGGACAAGTGGTGGTGGACCTTGAATGTAAACCCCCCATGTACAAAATATCGTGGGTTTAAGGTATTTCAACGAAGCGTACCATCTTGGAGACATGGTGCAGCTTGCTTCTCTTCATGTTTCAATGGAGCCTATTTTGGATAAATGGTGGAGCATCCTTTTCTCCATTTTTCAATGGACCCTAGCTTGGACAAGTGGTGGACCTTTCATTCTCTCTATGTTTCAATAGAGTTAGCTTGGACAAGTGGTGGACCTTGGAACCAAACTCCCATGTAAAACCTATCATGGTCATTCCAAGTGGTGAGAAAGAATACCCTTTAAGATATAGCCTTATACGTTGGACAAGTGGTGGACCTTAACACTCAGATCTTCTTAATATAATGACATAGAGTGGAAAAGTGGTGAATCTTGTGACCAAACCACTAATGCTACTAGCGATAATAGGTTGGACAAGTGGTGGACCTTGAATGTAAACCCCCCATGTATGAAATATCATGGGTTTAAGGTATTTCAATGAAGCCTAGCATCTTGGAGACATGGTGCAACTTGCTTCTCTTCATGTTTCAATCGAACCTGGCTTGGAAAAATGGTGGAGCATCCTTCTCTCCATGTTTCAATGAAGCCTAGCTTGGACAAGTGGTGGACCTTTGCTTCTCTCTATGTTTCAATAGAGTTAGCTTGGACAAGTGGTGGACCTTGGAACCAAACCCCTATGTAAAACGTATCATGTGCACTCCAAGTGGTGGTAAATAATACCATTTAAGATATAGCCTTGTAGGTTGGACAAGTGGTGGACTTTAACACCCAGATCTTCTTAATATAATGACATAGAGTGGAAAAATGGTGAATCTTGAGACCAAACCACTCATGCTACTAGGGATAATAGGTTGGACAAGTGGTGGACCTTGAATTTAAACCCCACATATACAAAATATCGTGGGTTTAAGGTATTTCAATTTTGCCTAGCATCTCAAAGACATGGTGCAACTTGCTTCTCTTCATGTTTCAATGGAGCCTATTTTGGACAAATGGTGGAGCATCCTTGTCTCCATGTTTCAATGGACCCTAGATTGGACAAGTGGTGGACCTTTGCTTCTCTCTATGTTTCAATAGAGTTAGCCTATATTAGACAATTAGTAGACCTCGAATCTCTCCATGTTGTCTAGAGCTGAGCTTGGACAAGTGGTGGACCTTGCTTCTCTCTTCCCTGAGTTTACTAGCTTAAAATATCACTATGTATACTTGCTTAGATCTAGCTTAAACAAGTGGTGGACCTTGTATTCACACAAACTTAATCCATTACAAAAAAGTATATGTTAAAATAACATTTGTTTTTTTTTTTGTTTCAGGAAATATGGCTCCAAAAAAACAGGTTGCAAGGGTTGCTGTCTAAGTTGACTATACTTTCAATGATCTTAGGAAATGGTATTTGGACATACATGGTATAGAGGGTGCACAATTTCATAAGGTGCATCTATTTATTGCCAAAAAGGAGAATGACAGCTTGTTTGAAGATGTTGGACAAGTTGTGGAAGCATCTATCTCTGTAGTTGATAGTCATCCGGAGGTGGAATGCATTGACATTCTAGTTCCAATGAATCTAGAATTTCAACTATCTCCAGGAGCATATGCATTGGAGCACATGTCTAGAAACAAAGAAGAGACAACGTTTTCTCGAGGATGGAAGTTTGCAGAATCAAATCCAAATATCACAGCAGATCAATTTCAAAGCTCCATCATTGCCACACTACAACGAAAAAAGGTGAAAGCTTCACGACCACCATCCACAAAGAAGCAAGCAAAAGTGCAGAAAGTAGCAGTGTTAACCCTCACGGCTCACGGACACCCCATCACCTACGATGGACGCGTATTATGTATTTGGTAGAGTCAGGTACCGGGCTTGTCGGTCCAATAGGGAAAGGTAGAGTGATCGCCGATGAGAGGCGCACTTTAACTTGGACATTCAAGGGATTAGTTGGTTAAGCATGGGCGCCCAAGTGTGAATGGGGTGAGCTCCTATAAAAGCCAACTAAACCTAATTTTTACTCATTCTCTCATTTGTGCAATTGAAGAGTGCTCTTGCTCCATCTCCATCTTCTTCTTCTTCACCTCCTTGTGTGTGTGTGTGTGTGTGAGAGAGAGAGAGAGGGAGAGTGTGTGTGCGATCGAGCATTACGAAGGCACGGCAGCGGCGAGGCGGTTGAGCGCGGCACGACTGCAGCTTCGTCTTCATCGCGGCGAGGAATCCACCACGAAGGCGAGCGTAGAGCGGTGAGTGACACACCCTTTGTTTTCTTGAGCTTGCTAGTTTAGGCTTGTTGTGTGCTTGGAGCCGTTTGTGGCTCGCATACGGTGTATTGGCAAGTCCCTTGCTTCGACAGTGCGGCAAGGAGCGCACATTTTTGGCGCCGCTGCCGGGGATATGCCCTACACTAAGCTCGGTTAGCACTTTACGCTTTCTTCTGGTGCAATTTCTATCATAGGAAAGGCAGGGAAGGAGTGTGTGGAGATTTCTGTTTTTTGCATTTTCTACATTTGCTGTCAAGTATCAATTTCTGCTATTGTCTGCTATTGTGTGGAGATTTCTGTTCGGCGTTTTTAATTTCTGCAATTTTTTGCATTTTCGCGAGTGAGCGGGCGGCGAAATTTTTCGGAAATAAAAAACGTGACTCTTAAAACGGACGGGTTGGTTTGTATAAAAGGTAGATCGGGATCGGGAAGCCCAAGCCCAGGCCCAGGCCTCAGTCCTCAGTCTTATGATATATACTAGACTCACTCTTATATATATACCCTACTCCCTCAAGAGAGAATGAGAGCATGTGGGACAAGTCCTCCACTCTCCTGCTTTCTCTTCCCACTTGCACCCTTAGACTTTCTAGTTTGGGCCTAGTTCCCTACTGGAAATTGACAGTTTTAGGGATTCCGAGGGCATAGAGTGACCAAACGGAGGGCTGTAAAGCACGGCACGACCCTCTGACCGATACGCTCGTTTCGAGCTATCACACGGACCATTCCACGACACGCTCTAAAAAATCTAGCAAAAAAAAAAACAAAAAACACGCTAAAAACTAGTCACAAGGCCTCCTAGAGCAGCTTTTTGACACCTTAGGGTATCAAAAGCACATGCACTTACGCTCTGGGCGGGTGCTAGAACACGAGCATATTGAGGGTGCCTCTGTTCATACGGACACCCATTACCCATCCACGATAAGCTCTAGACCCTCAGCGGGGACACAAGGTAGCACCACCCAAGACCCTAAAATAGCCGCTAGTGATTCCTCCTCCGACTCAGAAATCATGGAAGCATACCCTACCCAAAACACTGAGAGAGAAGACCATGCACCTCCCGAAGCTCCACAGCCTAGTACTAGTATGTTTAGCCGTTTCATGGAAACATTAGGTAGAGCTACTCGCTCGGAACCTGATGCAAATGAAGCACACGAAGGGGGTGGGGAAGTGGACTCTCCTTTCACATCGCACGTGGACCCCACACCCCCAAAGAGTGTCCATGTGGATATCCTACCAACTTCTTACCAAGAAGGCCCTGTTGAGCTACCTCCTTCAGAAGTTCCCTCTAGAGTACCGTTGGTGACAAGTAAAACCACTGGGAGCAACATTGCTTCTACCTCACAAGAAACCATTAACACGTCGACTCTAGAAGGATTGTTCATTAATGATCATTGGACATACGACCTCCACACTGAGGTGTTGACGGATCTACACTCTGGCCACGCCTACCATGTAGGATGGATAGAGATTGTACAATCCACCTCTAGTGCCACGAGCATCGAAGATCAACAGAAAATAATCTGTAATGTTATCCATGGCATTATTCAATCAGAAAGGCAAAATCGAGGGGTAAATATACTCTCAACTGGCCCCATGAGATTTCTGGATACGAGCAAGGCTCAACATCCTACTCTATCACAAATGGAGACTCCTCTAATGAGCCCCATGGACCCATCTTACGTCATTTCACCTGGGGTCTCTATGCAATCTGAGCCTCCGAGCGAAAACTTTAGCTTCCCTAACTTGGCTCAACCCTCTATCAAGGAAAACACAGTGCTCACTCCAGGGATAAGCCTGACAGAGAATGTACCGATGACATCTACGGTTAGCGCAGTGCCACTACCTAGTGTCGTAGTACCTAATATGGGGCCTCGACCATATGTGCCTCTAGCCCCTTATGCACACATGGCCCCCACACCTCCAATTGTACCACTTGCTTATGCTCCTCGAGTGCCGCTCCCTAGCTCTTATCCGAGTGGACCTATGCCCGGTTATGTTCCATATCCTGCATCATCCACACATATGCCAAGACCGGTACCCGTTCCTCTCCCACATATGATTCCAAGAGTACCTCCACCGGCCCTGCCTCCTCACATAGGTGACTTGGCAGCGTTTGCTCAAACCATAGGTCGATCTATCGCGGAAAATATGCGTCACTCATCTGATAGAGAGCCTAGAAGTAAGGCAGTACAAATTGCCAAACTCACGCAAAAATTCAATGGGGACGAAGATGCTAGAAAACACATTGAAGTGTTTGAACAAGTATGTGATTCCTTAGGGGAACGCAACGAACTACATAAGTGCAATGCCTTAAGCTTGACATTAAGTGGGAAGGCTGGAGATTGGTATAGGACCCTAAGGGTGGATGAGAAAACAATCTACCCTACCCTTCGAAGGTTGTTTCTAAAGGAGTACATACGAGAAGGTGTGCTTTGGGGTGTAGCATCTCAGCTACAGAAGGCCAAATGTAAGGAAGGAGAGTTAGTAAGGGACTTCATTAGTCGTCTAAAGCACTTAAACTCTCGCTGCCCTGTAAATGAGCGCTTCAACAATAACCAACTGCTTGATCGATTCATTCGAGGGTTGAGGAATGAAGGAATCTATAATGGACTAGTGATTAGAGGTATCACAACCTGGGAAGATGTCACTGCCAATGCAATCCAACTAGAGGACAACTTGATGATAGCAGGCATGAGGGTGTCTACTGACACGAGATCCACTAGCTCACAAGCCATTGAGTATGAACCCATGACTGCAAAGCCCATTGCCAATGAGCCAAAGGTATTTGAGACATTCTTGACAGACCTCACCAAGGCAATCCAAGAGTATCTTAAGGATAATCGACCCCCTCAAAATAGTCACATGTATCCAAGAAGGGAGCAACAATGGTGTTCCATTTGCTTAGGTCCACATAGCACTACTGAGTGCCCTACGTTTAGAGTAAAATTTAATGGAACTTGCAACGCATGTGGTAGGTATGGTCACCAAGCTAAGGATTGTTTAATGATCAAACGTATGATGGCAAATAGACCACCTGTAGCCTGGACAGATGCACCTCGAGCTCTTGTATTGATGCCTACTCCACCTGTTGAGCAACTACCGCAACACATGGTCCCTAGATCTCAAAATGTTGTACAAGCTACACCGTTACCACCTCCTGTGCTAGGACCGCAGCCCCCGCATCCAAGAGTCGCCCCTATGAACCAAGTGGGTTGTGAGCCATCAAATGCTTATGCAGATGGCTGTGAGGAGGAAATAGACACTAGTATTGCCTACGGACTTGATACATTGGAAGAGTGTCCTATATACTGCATGGAAGATTGTTGGGGGCAAGTCAAGCCGGTTTATCAAGCTGCTGCTCTCGCATCCAGAGGTCAAAATATCAACACCCAGGCTAGGAGGCCACCTCTTCAATGCTACGAGTGTGGTGGACCACATCGAGTAGCGGAGTGCCCTATTAGGCTGCAAAAGAATGCTGCACAGATGCAAGTGAATCAAGGGAGCACGTCTGCAATGCCAATACTCACATGTAATCATTGTGGCATAGATCACTTGATTGCCCAATGCCCCTATAACCCAAATGCGCCTAAAATCACACCCCTGAATTTGGTCGAAATTGCTAGTGTGACATCGCCAATACCACCCGTCGCACCCGCTTATGCGATTACACGGTCCATGCTTCAAGGGCCAGGACATATCCTCGAAGAGAGAGATACCGTGTCAGTTATCCAAGCAAAGAAAAAGAAGACATGAAGGAAGAAGTCGCAGAATACGGAAAATTCAAAGCCAAGTTCCAAAACAAACATAGGAACAGGAGATGACCCCGTGTATATGAATGACCTCGCGGATGATTCAGATTCAGTCGAGACAATGGAGACTAGAACCAATACCACAAAGGGAAAGACCGACAAAGAAAACCGTAACATGGAACCAAATGAAAACCGAATAAGAGAAAACCATAAAGAGCCTCTGAAAACACCACAAGTGTTTCCAAATCCAATCCAAGACCCCCAAGATAAACCGCAGGGGCAAAAAGGGAAGAATCGTAAAAAGAATATTGGGACGTACCCAAACCCTGTAGACGAGATTAAGCAGGTGAAACATCTAAGAGGTTTAGTGGAGGAGACTCAAAGGAAACTAGAACCAGAACCCATGCAGGTCATGACACAGTGTTTCCCACGCAAGTTCATCCACCCCACATGAACCATAGACCGTTAGCCATATCTAGTATCATCCAAGAAGGGAGTGAGGACAGGACATCAAAAAGTGAGCATACACCCTTCTTGTTGGAAAGGAAGTTTAACGAAGGAATACCTGATCCCATTGAGGAATATGAGATTCCATCCTCACCAGTTCCTAGTCAAGGACCTACACCCTGCAAAACACCAATGAATGTTGCCAAACTAGTGGACTTCATGTCTTCTGAGGTCCGAACCACGATCATAGCAAAGCTGTATGGAGATCCTGAGTTATTCCTTGCACTTCGAGCATTCCTTAACGGAGAGCTACGAACGGGATTACCGCAGTTTGCGCAACCAAATAGGCCTGACTCGATTATGATTGATGAGGAAAATCATGTGTAATCACTTGACTTAGATGGACACGAGTCTGTGATCGAGGTACCCATTAACGAATTAGGGCAGTATTTTGAAGGCGACGAGTCTAATGCGACCCTACCCATCACTACCAAGGGATTAACTATAAAGGGAATTCTTGATGGTGGTGCGGGAGTTAGCATCGTTACAAAAGATTGTTGGGAATCCATGGGAAAACCCCGCCTCAGTGTTACTAACATTGTGGTAAAGATGGCAAATGGTACCATAGCCAAACCTATGGGGATGCTCAAGGATCTTAAGATCAAAGTTCTAGGACACAAGGTACGACATACGTTCATTGTAATGGATTTCTCTAAACACCTTATGTCATATGAAATGATTTTAGGACGACCATTCATGAGGGAAGCACAAATGGTTCACGATTGGTCTAAAAATCATGTCTATTTGCAATTCCAAGACTCTGTCCTTAGAGTGGATTTGGTGACTGGTAAGGTACACCCCTTAGGGAGTAAAACCATTATTGATCATCGCTCTGACACCACAGTTCACTCGGCCCCACTACAATATTGTTACACTTGTAAGAAGGATACAGACATTGGCCAAGATTCTCCTTATATGGATATCCTACCTAGGATGACTGAGTCGGACAATGTGGATTGGGTACACCTAGCTGCAACCATAGATACCTGGGGAAATAGAGGAACCACTTGGGTCACACCAGAGGGGGAAGAGGTACCACAAATTGCACCTCTGAACATGATAAGTGCCATACATGCATCTTCTAAGGGCAAGGCAATTGTGGACCAATCTGACAGTGACACCGATAGCTCAATAGAAGACTTTGACCAACACGACTTGGACACTGACTCCCAGAGTGAAACGGATTCTGAATCTCATGAATTAGAGAGTGGAGCAAGTTCACAGTCAAAACATTCGGAAGGACCGAGCACATCAACCGATGATAGCTCCTCCGAGAGTGAAGAGGACACCAACGAGGACTCCTTTAGTGAGCCAGATCTAAATGCAAATCAAAAGCAGGTCTCAAATAAGAAAAAGAAAAACCTTAAGAGGCGTCGATATCGAGCCAATGTACGTGCTAGGATAAACAAGAAGAGATCCTCAACAGAATGGCTCAGTTATATAGGAGCATGTGATGCTCATCGAAAATTGGTAGACAATTGGGGTGAATATCTCCAAAATGTTATGTGGTGTAGACCACGACCCCATGACATAGCCCAATTAGAGATCATAGACAAGCCAAAGTTGAGCCGCACTGCAAGGAGGCGTCAAAACCAAGAGTTAGCTCGACAACACAAGAAAGCAGAAATGGAAGCACAAACCAACGCACAACCAGAATCCACAGACTTGCAACCTGCACCAGAACATTTCAAATCTTACACCACAGGGGAAGCAAAGGTTGTGTACACAAAAGCCCAAAGAATACCTATCGATGGGACTAATGGAATCTATGATGGTCCGGCAATAGTTAAAGAAATAGAATTAGCTGACCCCGGTGAAGAATCAAAACCTGTTTTTATTGCCCAAGACCTCACGGAAGTTGAAGAGGCGGTCCTCAAAGAGCTTCTCAAGGAATTCAAGGACGTATTCGCTTGGACATACCATGATATGAAAGGTGTTCCGCCTTCTGTGGTCCAACATACAATCCCTATGATTAGCACTGCGAAGCCCGTACAACAAAGACCCTACCCGATGAATCCTAAGTACGCAAAGATCATTCAAGAAGAACTAGAAAAGCTTATCAAATGTGGGTTCATATATCCTATTGAACACTCTGAATGGGTGTCGCCAATAGTTATCGTGCCAAAAAAGAATGGGAAACTCAGGGTGTGCGTGGACCTCAAAAAAGTTAATGCAGCTACTAGAAGAGACCATTACCCCCTACCATATTCCGAACATGTACTCGAAAGAGTTGCAGGCAAGGAAGCTTATAGCTTTCTAGATGGGTACTCAGGCTACAACCAAATCACGATAGCGCTAGAGGACCAAGCTAAAACTGCCTTCATCACAGAATTTGGCGTGTTTGCATTTCGTGTGATGGCTTTTGGCTTAACAAATGCCCCTGCTACATTCCAACGATTAATAAACACTGCTTTTAAAGAATATTTGAGAGAGTTTTGTGAAGCTTTCTTAGACGACCTTTGTGTTTACTCTTCTTGGAAAGAACATCTATCATGTTTGCGGAAGGTGTTTGAAAAATGTAGGTTATATCGTATCTCATTGAACCCGTTCAAATGCCAATTTTGGGTCAAGCATGGAGTTATTTTAGGGCATATAGTATCCAAGAATGGTATCTCAACCGATGAGAGCAAAATTAAAGTGATTCTAGAGTTACCACCACCAACCAATTACAAGGGAGTTCAAAGGTTCATGGGACACGTGGGTTATTATCGACGGTTTATTTTATTTTTCGCTGAGATAGCACGTCCTTTGTACAAGCTTCTCATTGAATTTAAATGGACTGAAGAGTGTGACCAGGCCTATGAACAATTGAAGAAAACACTAGCAAGTGCTCCGATTTTAAGGACACCTAACTGGGATGTCATTTTCCATGTGCATATTGATGCATCAAACTTTGCTATTGGGTGTGTTCTCACTCAACCAGGAGAACATAAATTGGACTATCCCATTAGCTTTGCAAGCCGTCAATTGAACGATGCTGAAAGGAACTACACCACTACAGAGCGAGAAGGTTTGGCAATGGTTTATGCAGTAAAGAAATTTTGCTACTACCTTCTGGCAAACAAGTTTGTATTTTATGTGGATCATCAAGCGTTGCTGTATCTGGTAAACAAGCCATGCTCCACAGGAAGAATCACACGATGGTTGTTAATTCTTCTGGAGTTTGATTTCACGATTGTAGTGAGACCCGGTAAAAGGCACGTCATGGCTGATCATTTGTCTCGCATACCCAATGGTGAAGCCCCTACAGGAGTTGATGATGAATTACCCGATACTTCCCTATTCATAGTTGAGACTATGCCTAAATGGAGTGAGAACATTGTTAACTTTTTAGTTAATGGTTTTCCACCCAAGGAACTTCGTAAGGATATCGCTCGAAGGCTAGTAAAAGAATGTGAACCCTATTGTTTGATTGCCGGAACCCTGTATAGATTAGGCAAGGACGATATTCTTAGGCGTTGTGCCCGCGAGGATGAATATTTGTATATCTTGCAAGAAGCACATATGGGCATAGCAGGAGGACATTTTTCAGGGGACCTGACTGCTAGAAAGGTGCTGCAATCAGGCTATTGGTGGCCAACTTTATTTAAGGATGCATCACTTTTTACAAAAGGGTGTGATGAGTGCCAACGTTACAAGACCACACAGCGCAAGGACAGAATGCCCTTACATCCTATTAAAGTAACCCAACCATTTGAAAAATGGGGCTTAGACTTTGTAGGTCCAATTAGTCCCGCAGCTCGCAACACTCAATCTCAATATATTCTAGTTGCTACGGACTATGTAACAAAGTGGGCTGAAGCTAAGGCTTCACAAAAAGCTGACGCGAGGACAACAGCTAAGTTTCTTTTTGAGAACATTATCACAAGATTTGGTTGCCCTTTTGAAATTTTAGTGATAATGGTACCCATTTTATAAATGAGGTAATAAGAGAGCTTACCACGACCTTTATGATATCCCACCATAAGTCTACACCTTATTACCCGCAAGCTAATGGACAAGCCGAGAGCACCAACAAGACTCTAATCTCTATTTTAACCAAGACGGTAGAAGCTCATCGCACTGATTGGGATTTGAAGTTGACATCTGCTCTATGGGCTTATCGTACTGCTTATAAAGTGGCTATTAATTGTACGCCATTCAAAATGGTATACGGCCAAGAAGCGGTTATGCCTTGGGAGTTTGTCATTCCTAGTCTTAGGGTAGCTTCGCAAGAAGGATGGAATGGTAACCCCTTAACCGAGCGTTTGTTTATCTTAGAAAAACTAGACGAAGAGAGACAGTTGGCTGTGCAAAATGCTCTTGTGGAAAAGGATAGGAGAAAGAAGTGGTTTGATCGCCATGTGAAGGACAAGGATATCAAAGTTGGTGATAAAGTCCTTATGTATGGAGTACGTAAAGAGAAGAAAAAGTTGAAATATGCTGGTAAAGGACCATATAGAGTATGTGAAATTACCCCACAAGGTACCCTTCGTGTGGAAACTCTTGATGGAGTTGAAACCATTGGATTCCTCAATGGGAGTAAATTCAAAAGATATTATGATCCTTTAAGCCAAGAAGAACTACGGGCCATTCATCAAAAGAAGGCCGCCAAAGCACAAACCGAGTTAAACAAGATACAAGCTCAAGCTGAGGCTAAGGAGCGACAACAACGTATAAGACAAAAACGAGAGGCTAACCTTGGGGTCACAAATGCATTCCACGTGGAAATCGAAGAGGATGGGTTGGACTCTGACACACCTCTACGATACCCCATTGAGTTAAATAGTGCCTATGGAAAAGTGCTATATAACGCCTTATTGGACACGGGTGCTAAATACAATCTGCTATCCTATGGGGTGTGGTGCCAGTTAGGGAAGCCATCTCTATCTGAGAGTATTATCCAAGTCAAGGGTGTCAACAAGAAAAAAACTACGGTTTTTGGAATCTGGCACACTTCTGTCAGTTATGACAATGGGGTGGTAGCTCAAGACTTTTTGGTCATGCCTACTGGAACTATGGAGGGTAATATAAACCTAGGCCGCACGTGGATGATAGCCACCAAATGCACTATTGATTGGGGGACTGGGGGTGTTACAACGCAAAAACCAACTCTTAGCCCTACCACTCAAGCCATAGTCCCTGAGATATTGCCCAAGGAAATAAAACCCAAGACATTGCATGTCCAGGAGGTTGAACCATACGTCTCCATAGCCCAACTCTCTAGAGCTTCAACTGATGTAGTTGAAAGAAAGCTTGAGACACACAAGAACCATCCTAATATAACAGATAAAACATACAAGTGGGTCCCTAAAACCTCTGAAATAAGCATGGTTGATGCAAAAAAACGGAAACCTAGTAAGAACCGTACCACTCACTCCAAGAAATGTAAAGAAACGCTGCGTTGGATTCCTAAACGACTATTGGAATCCCAAGGCTACTATCAAGGAAATGATCAAATCTGGGTGCCAAAACGTAGATTGTACTCTTACCTATCACCTGACCCAAGTGAGCCCAATCCCGTATCTCCAAAACGAATCAATGATCGTGCAAAGAAAAAGATCACAGAATGCTACACACCCGCTCCCGAGCTAGTTTGGGTACCAAAGAAAGAACGATTTGTTCCACCTAGCTCAGGAAGGGGGGAGTCCCATGAAGATTCTAGCTCCTCATGTAATACATCCATAGAGGTAAAAGCTTCTACACCGCCTCCATCTATAGTAGTGGACCTCAATGAAGCTACAAAAGAATCCACACCTCCCAGTGTTCAAGAATCACCTAATGAACCACTTCAAGTTCGATCCTGGGAGAGTACCTTACCACCCTTGCAGCTTGATGAGGCACCTAGGGTAATAGAAAACTACTGGCAAAAATCCTCACCTATTACCAACTGGAACAATTGGTTTCAAAGGGTGACAAGCTCATTTCAAACGGTATGATCTACCCAAGGAAGGGGGGAGTGTTTGCTGACATCCATTATTCACTTGTTTCCCTCTCAACCTTTTTCCCTGACCTCTCAATCTCCGATCTTAGGGAATGTATATATATAGCCTTATACTCACAAAAAAAAAAAAAAGAGCAAGAGCAATTAGCAAACGAGTATGCACAATAAAAGTCAAAACATTGACTCAGACCTACACATTCACATCTGGTACAGTGAAACAGAAACCTATGCCATAAAACACCTTTGATCCTCATCACTTGAGTGATGGAGGGTAGGTAAGATTAGTACGATAGGAGTGTTTCTGTTTTAGAGTTGAGTGATTAGCAAAGATCTCTTTTCCCACTAATGTGCCTCCTGGAGGTATTCCTTTTGTTTCCTAGTGTGTACAGGAGCGTGTTGCTATTGATAGGATTTGGACCTTCATGGAATCTTTATCTCGACTCACTCTTCAAATCAAGCGCGACCATCGACACAAACAGGTGTTTCTTGTCCATTAGCATTGCCCTTATCTTTTTTGCATCTATAATTGTCTGCTTTGATTGTGATTGGTAGCATAATATTCAGCGCATTGGCTTAGTATCAAACATTTAATTCAATGTAATGTTTTGTCATAATCACTTGTCTAGGTTTAAAAATCAAGCAGTCCGACTAAGCTAGTTTGACCAAGTTAGGTGTTAGAGATCTTCTCTTAATACCATGGGGAATGCCTTCCTAATAAGCAATGGTTACTTAGGTTCTTAATCCGATTTAGGCAGCATTGTATGAAATGTACTAGGGCTTTCTAGTGGGCTTAACCCTAGTGACCTTTAGCTTAAGTATTATAAAGGGAGTTTACTAATGTGATGAGCCTGGGGAGGGTAACAGTGTTATATGGCCCCCCAAAGTTACAAAATTAAAATGCTGAAAATGAACAAACAAAAAATCAAAGTGCCACAATGTAAAATTTTAAGCTGGAAGAGAAATCTCAGCTTGATTTGGTACTTCACTCACATGTATCGCCTATGGTACTAGAGCCCTAGAGGTTCCCAGTGTGGGCGCTTTTCCTTGAAAAGCAAAAAACCCAAGGCATACAAAATAAGCACACACATCATAATTGAATCAATGTGAAAAGACTTTGGGGGGTCAAAGAAAAAGTAATCAGTCAGGCGATGATTTCATGAGAAATTCCTTTTATGGTAGCTTAACTACAAAGTCTTCTAGATATAGCCTCTAGTCAGCCCTCGAACATGAATACTTGGCTCTCGCGATTAAACAACTTAATTGACCACAAAAAATTAAGAAGCTTACCCATGGTATTAATATTCGATCTCTAGTGCCTTTCGACCGTCAAATTAGTGACCCCAGACTTGTTTAATTTTTTACCTTTACATCTGTTTATGCATTTGATTACATTGCAATTTAATGTTCATTGCTAACAAATTGTTTGAAATTCTTTTACCAATCGATGTGTCTACCTAAAACTGCATATGCTTTTTAAGAGAATGCAATTACTGTGCCAATGTTGTTTGATTTTGCAGTGACTGAAGAAGGCTAAGGACATTCATCTCAAATGCTCTTCCACCTCGACGACCCAGCTTCAACTCAATAGCTTCCGAGGACGGAATCTACATCAGGAAGGGGGGCATGTTAACCCTCACGGCTCACGGACACCCCATCACCTACGATGGACGCGTATTATGTATTTGGTAGAGTCAGGTACCGGGCTTGTCGGTCCAATAGGGAAAGGTAGAGTGATCGCCGATGAGAGGCGCACTTTAACTTGGACATTCAAGGGATTAGTTGGTTAAGCATGGGCGCCCAAGTGTGAATGGGGTGAGCTCCTATAAAAGCCAACTAAACCTAATTTTTACTCAGTCTCTCATTTGTGCAATTGAAGAGTGCTCTTGCTCCATCTCCATCTTCTTCTTCTTCACCTCCTTGTGTGTGTGTGTGTGTGAGAGAGAGAGAGAGGGAGAGTGTGTGTGCGATCGAGCATTACGAAGGCACGGCGGCGGCGAGGCGGTTGAGCGCGGCACGACTGCAGCTTCTTCTTCATCGCGGCGAGGAATCCACCACGAAGGCGAGCGTAGAGCGGTGAGTGACACACCCTTTGTTTTCTTGAGCTTGCTAGTTTAGGCTTGTTGTGTGCTTGGAGCCGTTTGTGGCTCGCATACGGTGTATTGGCAAGTCCCTTGCTTCGACAGTGCGGCAAGGAGCGCACAAGCAGCTAAGCGAACTAGTTCCATTTTGGATGTAGACAAGGAATCTTTGGCATCCTCATCAACAGAGGGTTCAATGTCAAAGATGAGAATTGTGGATCTAGATGTTTTAGAAGCCGAGGCCATGAAAGGAAACGAAAAATTAGATACAGGTGGATTGGATAAGTACATAAACTATTTTCCTTTCCAATATAGGGAATTTGATATCCCTATTCAAAATTGTTGGCTTACTCCTGATCACTATAATGCACGTGTTATGGATAAAAACACGCTGAAAGTGTGTTATTTGGATTTTCATGGAGTACGACCAAGCCTGCAGCATGTGCATATTTGATGCTTGTTCGAAATGCAAAGTCAAAGAAGGGGACTCCTTTGGCAGTAGAAGAGAAAAAAATTAAAGATTATCATTATTGGATTCTTGATGGGCAGCATTCAATCTATGCTGCAAAATTTTTGCTTCACAATGAACAAAACAACAGAGATATTTGAAAGACTGATTAGCGTGTATAAATTTAGAAAGGCTCGCATTGTTGTGAATGCTCCTCCATTTGTTGCAACTGCTATATCTGCCATTGCAAATGAGGAGGCTCAAGCATTGTATGTCAAGCAACCTTCTAACCAAATATTGAGACATTTACAGAGTCAATGGATCTTCTCAGGATGACCACCAAAGGCAGCAAGTGGAATTGCAGAGGGACATGCATCGCATGCCATATGGGATGTAAGTTATTTTCTTTGTCTTTTTGATAGTGTTTAACTAACAAATCTTGCTCAATAGTTTAATTATTTCTCTATTTTTTTTAAGGCTTTTCTTCGATTGGCAAGAATGAGTGCAACAGCAAGTTGGATTGCTAAACAGGCACACATGGTCATGTACTCTGATTCAATTTATGATTGCTGGATAGAAATCATTGAAAGGCTAGAAGAGGAGAATAAGAAACCCCCAACAACTGTATTTAGATACCTTTGTGGCCTTGAGGAATCAGAGGTAAAGACTGTTCAAGAAGAGATTAGAGATGAGAAGATTTTACTGTCAAAGAGTGCAAAGGATGGTGATGCAACTGACATGTATGATCGAATCAAGCAGTTGAAGCAAGACAAATTGATTCAAGATGCACTTCTTGAAGGCTTCAACAATTTGAATGAGTCTTCACCATGAAAGACTGGGAGGAGGTGGTCAAAATGTATAACATCAATGATGTTCTTTATAAAACACTTTTAATGCTATGCGAGGAATGGCTCAGATCTAGTTTGAAGCGTGGAACAAAGAAAATGGCTTTTCTAGATGGAGCAATAAAATACATGAAATGGGCAATTCACCTTCAAAAGGAGAAAATTGAGCCTAGAGATTTGCCATGGTCAATCTATGTGGTGAGCCTACAAATGGAAGGCAATGTCTACTTGATGCGCCACTTCAATAATAAAGTGCCTATTGGCTTATGTGTTTTAGATATGACAAAAAACGTTGGAGGCAATTTGAAGTGGAGTGAGGAGACATTTAACAATTCTTTGTATGGGATCTTGGCTATTGCTGGAGGGTCAACAGATCCTGGATTTGTCTTTCTTGCATTTGTGGATTTCACTAACTTCACAAAATTGCAATGTGCCTTTCACTCCATGGGAGATAATCTCAACTACCATTGTTGTGGTGCATTGCATCACTTTCCATCAGCTCCTTGCAAAGGATAAATTCAATTTCTAACAGTTATTGCCTTCTTGGGACAAGGCAATGCATTTGAAGATCTGAGAAGAAGATCAGAGGAACATCCCATGCCAATTGATTGTTCTCTTCTTCAAGTAGCAGATAACGATATGTCAGATTTGCAATATTTGGAGGCCAAATAAAGAGCTTTGGTCAAGCACAACATTCGTACATATTGTTTTGAAGACCAGGTGATGGCTCCTTGGTTGCACAAGAAGGTATACAACAGAAAAAAGAAGTTATATGCTTAAGTTGATAGTGTGGAGGAGGCAAAAAACGTGGAGGCCATGCTGCTAGACTTTATTAAGTCTCATGAAGATATAGAAAAATGGGCTGGACTTCAAAAATCCACTTCACAATCAGACGACACTGTGCCTATTACAGAGGAGTGCTCTCCACGAAGAGAAGAAGAAGAACAACAACAACATCCTCTGTCAATGGAGGACTTTTTGGAAATGGAGACACATATGTTTTGAGTTTCTTGTGCATGTTAGTGTTTCTTGTTGCTGATTTGATACTCTTAATGTTAGATTTTGCTTTATATAGTATTGATTGAGTTTGTATTTTTTATCTCAAGCATTCAAGGTTTGAATGTAAATAGTAAATTACTTGAGTTTTGAACGGTGGATCTTTAGACTAAAACTATAACATTTAATACTCATGAAGACTTAATTACTTAAGAGCTTGAACTCAACAAATTTTGGACCTTTTATCAATACCCCCTTGATATGATACATTAGATCCTAGCATGGTTAAATGGTGATGCTTCATAAATTGAACCTAGCTTAGACAGGTGTTGGAGCCTAAATTTAAACTAACCTTGCTAGAAGAAAGCTTATGTTTGGACTTTGAGAATTAGCATAAGTAATCAATTAGAGCATAGATTAGACATGTGGTGGTGGCCTTAGAGACCAAAATCTTAATGATCTTGGAAAGGTATTTAAGTACTGCAATTTACTTAGTTTTAGTACTCACTAAAGGCATAGCTTGACAAAAGGTGGACCTTACATGGATCTTAATTTCAAGAGGTGTGGTAGACCTTCAAACCAAGCTCATATAGCTTGGACATGTGGTGGACCTTGCATGGAGACTAGTTTAGACAAGTGTGGTACACCTTGTAACCAACACCCATTTGTTACATTAGCTTGGACAAGTGGTGGACCTTGCTTTTAGGGAGCATATTTTGGACAGGTGGTAGACCTTGTTTCTCTCCATGCTTCAATGGAGAGAAACATTAACTTGGACAAGTGGTGGACCTTGCTTTTATGTTTTAAAGGAGAATATTTTGGACAAGTGGTAGACATTGTTTCTCTCCATGCTTCAATGGAACCCACCTTAGACAAGTGAAGTACCTTGAAACCAAACCCCCATAATACAACATATTAAATAGGTTGGAAAATTAAGGTGGGATATGAAACCATCCATGATAGAGCATAGTATAGGTGAAAATGTAGTGGTCCTTATATCAATTACCCATGCATAGCTTGGACAAGTGGTGGACCTTGATTCTCTCTATGTTTCAATGGATCCTATCTTGGACTAGAGATATATCTTACTTATTTCCATGCTTTAATGGATTCTAGCTTGGATAAGGAGTAGACCTTCAAACCAAACTCCACATCATAGCATATATTAACAATTCATGGGTTTTATAGAGATTTTCTTGCCTATTTTGGAGAGTTGGTAGACCTTTCTTCTCCATGCTTCAATGGATCTGAGGTTGGACAGAGCTGGAGAAGTGGTCAACCTTAAAATGAAACCTCCCATGCTACAACCCATCATAGATCGTATATGTAGTGGACCTTGAAACTCTTTTATTTCCCTAGCTTAGAGAAGCATTGCACCGTTGATTATCTCCATACATGAAGGCAAGGTTGGACAAGTGGTGGACCTTCAAACCAAAATCTCTATGCAATAATAGGCAAGTGGTGGAGCTTGTTTTCTCCATGTTCCAATGGAGCCTATCTTAGACAAACAATGGAGCTTGCTTCTCTCCATGTTTCGATGGATCCTAGCTAAAAAAAGTGGTGGAGATTTGCTTCTCTCCATGTTCCAATGGACCATAGCTTAGACAAGTGGTGGACCTTGAAAACATGCCCCGTATACAACATATTATGGGGTTTTCATGTTTCAATGGCACCTAGCTTGGAAAAATGGTAGAGCTTGCTTCTCTTCATGTTTCAATGGATCCAATCTTAGCCAAGTGGTGGACCTTGAAACAAGACCCCCCCCCCCCCCCCCCCCATGTACAACGTATCATGGGTTTTGAAAGCACCGGGAGAAAATAATAGCTTTGATAAGTGGTGGACCTGGCTTCTCTCCATGCTTCAATGGAGCCAAGGTTGGACACATGTTGGAGCGAAGATGGTTGCCCATGAAATAAGACCATGCATGTTATAATCAATCATATGTTGTACACATGGTGGACCTTGCAATTGTTTTATATGCCTAACTTGGACAAGTGGAGGACCCTTGATTACCTCCAGATATCAACAACAAGACAAGTTTGAACAAGTGTAGTACCACCAAACCAGAATGTCTATACTACAATAGAGTATAGGTAGGACACGTGGTGAACCTTGATATCAAACCATCCATGCTACTAGAGATGATAGGTTTCACATGTGGTGGAACCTTGTATCAATGTTCTATGTGTAGTTTTTGACTAGTGATAGACCTTGAAACTAATCCCTCTAGGCTACAAGAGAAAAGAGATGGATGAGGAGGCTAAACTACTTTTGTTGCATCAACGCATCCCATGTTACCACATATACTATAGGGTTCTTGGATAAGTGTTGGATCTTGTGTCAATGCTCCATGTCTAGCTTGGACAAGTGGTGGACCTTGGTTCTCTCTATGTTCAAATGGGCAAAAGATTGGAGACACAGTGGCCTTTTTTTCCCAATGATTTTATTTTTTGGAAACCTTGAAGGCACCATGTAAGAGGCACTCTAAGTCTTCATACAATGGACCTATTGGACAATAAAATAATGATATCTTTCTTTGATCTTGTCATTATTTTATGCATAATATTTTCTTCTTTTTGCAGACACAAAGGAGTTAAGTGATATAAAAACTAGATGTATTTCACACTATGATTGGCATGAAGATCCTTTTGGGACACCAAATTTTCCTATTCCCAAAGATGTAATTTTCCATATTAACGATGTGGATTTTGAAGTGCGACTTTCATGTATTCAAGGAGCTGGTTATGGGCTATTTGTGTATACTACCCTGGAAATTGGTTTGACTATTTTAAACTATGGAGGGCATAAGTATAGATTTCAAGACTGGAAAAAGATATGCAAAATATTTCCAAGAGCTTATAAATATTCTCTTCTAGAGGATCCAAACATAGAAGAAGAGGAAGATCAATCATACATTATTGGTTGTGTAGAAGAAGGAAACGTGTCGGGCTATATAAATAGTTCTCACAGTAAAAATGTCTGTCCCAACGTACGCTATATATTTGATCCAAATTTTTCAACTTGGCATAAATGCACCTCTTCACACATCAAGTCAGAAGAATATGGCAATGTATGCATTGAGACTATTTGTCAAGTTGAAGCAGGAGAAGAGTTGTTTGCTGACTATGACTTTACTTGACATTGTAAAGTATTGTACATGGATGGAAATCTCAAGTACATGCATCATTTTCATTTTTCATGGATGAAATCTCAAGTGAATATAACATTTGATTATTGTTTAGTTTATGCTCAACGATTTGAATATAACATTTGATTATTGTTTAGTTTATGCTCAACGAATCTAGAGTGCTCTTATGCTTTGTGTGTTGTTTAGCTTATTTGATTACCTTGGCCATAGAATCTTGATTCTACTCTAGATTTGTGATAAATCTTACCAAAATTTAATCAATGTTTAGGTTGGACAAGTGGTGGGGCTTCAAACATTACTATCTTAAACAAGTGGAGTTATCTTACTTGAATAAGTGGTGGCCTTTGAATCCAAATCTAATCCAAATCTCTAATTGTTTGCTTGTAACACCAATTCAAGAATTTTGGGAAAAATTCGAGTCCCATTTCTTATAATGGCACTTCCAATTGGATAAATTTTAGCAATATACAAGGGCCAACCATATAGTTTATGTGTCAATTTGCCATTAGTTTGTAATCCTTACATTATATCGAACTTCACTTTGGTCAAATTTTCCACATGTTTGATTACATTTGGTCACCCAATACGTGACCTGTCTCAAAGAGAAAATGATACCAATTTCCTTTGTTTGAAGTCAAAATCGTAGAAAATGGATGCCCTTGCGCTATAGAAATTTACAAATGAGAAAACAATTTCTTGCAAAACTAGTTCTAGGTTGTGAGTCATAAAAGACGTCTATCATCTCAGATATGAAAATCCTGACAAATCCCCACTTCAGTGATCCCTTAGTTCTGCACTCAAAATGCACATGAGGCTCGAACTTAAGTTGGAGCCTCCACCTCACTTAGTGGGCATGAGGCTTGAGCTACCTAAGCCACCTCATATCCATTTTGAGTGATTTCTGTAGTCAAAATGGACATTAGGCTCAAACTTAAGTTCGTGTTTGCACCTCACTTATATACATAGTGTACATGTGGCTTGAGCTACCTGAGCCACCTCATATCCATTTTGAGTGCTTCCAGTAATCAAAATGGGCACGAGGCTCGAACTTAAGTTCGAGCCTCCACCTCACTTGTATACATAGTGGACATGTTGTTTGAGGTGCCTAAGCCACCTCATACAAGTCTGTTATGGGCATGAGACACCTTGTTCACATGTATATTAATGAGCATGAGGCTCGAACTTAAGTTCGAGCCATGCTTGGTAATAGGTACAATGCCCAATACAAGCCAACCACAAAGCAACAAGTGGAATGAATCAAAGTTATCTTAGAGAGAGTACATGAGAGAGAGAGAGAGAGGACTCCATTTAGCATTTTCCTTTGTGTATAGCGTAGATATCTCGAACCATGTTGGTAGCCAAAGGTAGAGCTAACCATATTTTGGGCAGCTTCCTTTCCATGGCTGCTTGTGATGATCACGTTGATAACATGAGGCGCCACCCGCATTGTGAAGATTGTGCAGATCATTACTTATGGCATAAGCACATTGGACCGACGACGACATGATGTTGCAAGGGATACACCCTCCTAGAGATGCGGCAATGTGTGATGACAACATGACTCCTAGGATTGCGACCTCCTCGCAGGATGGGAGGCTAAGGGCGGATACAATGACTCCTGGAAGGACTTTCATGGAGGTGATGTGGGTAAGGCTTCCTAGCGGACATGGTGGTGATCATGCATCACAAGACACCCACAAGCCCCAATTAGCACACCACGACAGAAATGGTGGTGATAATGCGCATCATGACAGTTCCCAAAATCTCAAACTGAGTTATTTTTTCCATAACCATTTGCTGTGTTTAGCTGCAAGGAAAACATGTAAGCAATATGCCGTACAAATTCTGCATAGGCTCACAATTTCAAATTGATGTATAGCAGAGAAAGGCATCACACCATGGTGACAATGGTGGTGATGCATGGGAGAGGAAGGCGGCACACCAATGCATGGCAAAGATGCTGGTGATGCGCAACAGAGGATGGAAGCACACCATTGCGAATATGGTGAGAATGCACGATAAAGAAAGGAAGCACAGTAGGCGCAAGAGAGGATGTGCAGCAGAGGATCGAAGCACACCATTATGAATATGGTGAGGATACACAGACGAGAAAGGAAGCACACCATAGCGGATATGGTGGTGTTGTGCAACAGAGGCACACAATGGCGGAGATGGTGGTGATGCGTAGCAGAGGAAGGCCGCACAGGTAGGTGAAGCGGAGATGGTGATGACGTGCAACAGAGGAAGGTGCCATCAAACCTAGAATTCAAATTAAAGTGAAACCTAAAATTCAAATTAAAGTGCTCGTAGCCTTTTCCCAGTTTGTCACGACTTGTCATGGGGTTTAATTTTCTTTGAACTTCTTTTGAAAGTTTTGATGGCAGAGCATGCCGCCTCCAAGTCCCGACTCCGTCCCGACTGTCTTGAACTTTGGAATGCTTTGTGTTACATAATTTGTCACCCACGTTTTTACAATGTTTTAAAATTTCTTGTTTGTAAGACTTACAACTCCATTAGATTCCGAAGCCCTTTGCTTTGACCTCAAGTTCGAGGCTTGAGCATGTTATCAACCTAAAGTTTGAGGCTTGAACATTTTTTGAGGCTTGAGCATGTTATCAACCTAAAGTTTGAGGCTTGAACATTTTTTGATTCTGTGCTTGGAGAGAAGCAGATGTGCATAACTTTCTTTCGTTAAAAACCACATTGTACTCCTAGTTTTTAATGCATCCATAAGCAGCCTCTAGCCAAAAGCTGATGCCTCCATGTTTTTGAGATAGGAAGGTATAGCCCAGAGTTTTACCTGCAAGGAAGCTTTTGAAGTTCTCTTTCTTTTAGAATAAGCACATTCTAAAATTAAGGAATAGTTATCATTGAAGGTTTTCATGTGCCCTACAATCCTAGCCTCAGATACACACCTTGGATTTTTTGTTTTTGCTAGCATAGATTGTACTAGGTAGAAGCAAAAAGTGCAAGCAAAACTTGGAGCTTTGATTATGATCTATGCCCAGCTATAAGTGCACATCTAGTGTGCTATAAATATCTATTAAAAAAACGTGCAAATGCATTGAGAAAACACTAAAGATCATTCAAAAATTCGAGACAAGACAAATGTGCATTGTAGACCACTCTTCATCTCTTCTCAATTGCTGGTGACAAGAAGAACAGTCCCATTTTCATGTATTTTTCCCAGAATTCCTAAATAGGTCTTTTGTAGTCTAGGTTGGACATTTGGTGGACCTTGTATCCATGTTTCCTCAACAAGTTGTGGCTTTTAGTTTTCACTTTAGGTACTCATCTTTAATAAAGTGTAGGATGGAAAATGTTGAGTTAGTAGATTGTATTTTAGACAAGTGGTGTTTTGTGTACGAATGCTGAAAATGGTTGCAAGGATTCTAACAACGACTTTACCTTAAATAAATTTCTTACTAGGAGTTCTACATGTAAATATGGTGAATAAAATTCTAGTGGTTTTGAGATACCATTTGTGTGTGTGTTTTCTTAGATTCACAAACTGGGATGGATAATGCTCCTATGGTTCAGTCAACAACTATAGAATCCATAGATTCTATGGTTTCTGAAGTGCCTAAGATGGATGATATTTCTATACTAGAGTCTAGTGTTGTGCAACTTGAGCAAGCTTGCAATAATGAGAATCAAGAAATTGATGCTTCAAAAATGCAACATACATCAAAAGAGACTGAAAAGTCCACTCATGAGCTATTGCCAATTTCTACTACTTCATGTAGTGTAGATGTTGAGAAATCCATGCTTACAATTATATTGGATTTAAATGTTCTATTGTTGAAACGTTCCCCTCAACCATCCTCACACCACAACTTAGTGCAAATGGATTCAAAAAGATATATTATACTCAGGCCAGGTTGCATCCAATTCTTGAAGACTATTTTACAGAGGTTTAATGTTGCAATTTGGTCGATAGCTACTAGATAATGTGTATCAAATCCTTGCAGCACTAAACAACTTAGCTGAGGATATATTGCCTTTCTTTGCAATTTGGTCGCAAGATGTTTGCTACACCGCTCAAACTCAAAAATTGTTTAGACCCGACAATCCAAACATTGAGGCATGTTCAAGCCTCTAGCCAAAAGTGCCATGGGGTTTGAATGTGATCCACAAAGAACAGTGCTTATTGATGACTCTCCTTACAAGGGACGTATTTCACCAGCAAACAATTGCATTTTGCCACCACAATTTGATGCTGAGAAGATGGTTGACAATATGCTCTTGGAGGAGCTACTGCCATACTTGATTCAACTTGATGAGAGAAGGGATGTGCGTGATTTAATCACTTCTAATTGTTATGGACAACTTAAAGTGACAAATGATAGTGAATACAAACAAATCATGGAGTATTGGAAGTAGAAAAATGATTTTTGGTCAGCTAAGGTGTTCTTTACAAGAAGAATACCACCTGCAAAAGGTGATAGAGATGAAACTATCATTGAAGACGCAAGTGACACAAGCCACCACAATGAAATGAGCAGAGCCCAAATACAAGAGATCTTGGCAAAGGAGCGTACACCCATTGAAAGCATGAAGGCATCACAATTAACCACTTTAGCTAGGCAATTGGGTTGTAACACAAAAGGCGTTTTGAAGGCAGCCACAGCAAAGGCTTATATAAATAAGGTGAAAGCTGAGAACAATCTTCTAAGGCTGGATAGAAACCAACCCTAAGGTACTAGTAACATGTCATATATTCTTGATACACATGATTGAACACTCATGTGCATGGTATCTAAACAAATCTTTCTTTTTATTCCTTCCTGCAGGATCTTACAAAGGATACTACTAGATGAACCTAAATCAATAGAGATTTTGATATTTTTGCTCAAAATAATAAAGCAGTCACCTACATTTTTTGTTTATCAATTTCTTGAGAGACTTTCTTTTAATTTGTAATCATCAAATGAAATGAAAAGTATCCTTCTTATTAAGATTGCTGATCTTTTTCTTATTCAAAACTTTCAATTGTGATTTATAGTTTTGTTAGCATGAGATTGTGCTTTTTTATTTTGAAAAAAACTGTCAAAGATCCAAGTCTTTACTTAAGTTATTAATTGTGAAAGATCCAAGTCTTTTTGCTTTACTTAAGTTATTGATTGTCTATGTAATAGTCCATAAAACAATATCGGATGGCTTTCTTGCTCCCATGTCTCACATTGGTCTTTAGGTAAGACAAGTAGTGACCTTGAAAGTATGGTCTCATATCTCGATCAAGTGAAGAGACATGAAGCTTAAATATCACTACTATGTATCTAGTGTTAAACTCCATCAAGACAAAGATACTAGAGTGCCAAATTGCAGTCTAGTTTAAGTGAAAATCCATTCGAGCTAAGGTAAAACTTATAGTGCCTCATTTTTCTAGGATTCTACCCCATCAAGGAAGTTAGAATCTAGCATAAACCAATTAAGACTCTTTTGGAGCCTAGATAGGACAATTTGTGGAACTTAAGAAACTTATTACTGAGTTAGAGTCTAGTTTAGATAAGCAAAAGATCTTCAAACCAACACTTGACTTTCTTACTATTCAATATTCAAAGTCCCTTGAGGCTAACAAATTGCATACCTACTTGTAACCTAACTAATGAGTAAGTATATAGATCTAAGCAAGTATATATAATGAGTCTTCAAACTAATAAACCAAGGGAAGAGAGTAGCAAGGTCCACTACTTGTCCAAGCTCAGCTCTAGACAACATAGAAAGATGCTAGTTCTACTAATTGTCTAATTATAGGCATGGAGAAATGATAGAAGGTTGACCACTTGTCCAACCTATCATCTCTAGTAAGATGGGAGGTTTGGCCTTAAGATTCACCATGTAACCAACCTATACATCATTGTATTATGAAGAGTAGAAAAGAAAAGCTCCACCACTTGTCCAAGCTAGTTCTAAAATCCACATGGAGATAAGCAAGCTCCACCATTTGTTGAAGCTCTCTTCCATTAAAACATGAAAAAACTCAGCTATGTTGTACAGGGGGGACTTTTTTCCAAGGTCCACCACTTGTCCAAGCTAGGATCCATTAAAACATGGAAATAAACAAAGCTCCACCACTCGTCCAACCTTTAGAGTTGCAAAGTGTATGGGTTGTCTAAACTAGGTATGGGAAAATAATTGAAGGTCCACCACTTGAAACATGGAGAGAAGCAAGCTCCACCATGCCTCCAATATGCTAGACTCCCTTGAAACACCCTAAATCCATGATATTTTGTACATAGGGGATGTACATTCAAGGTCCACCACTTGTCCAACCTAGTATCCCTAGTAGCTTGATAGGTTTGGTCTCAAGATTCACCACTTGTCCACTCTATGTCATTGTATTAAAAAAGATTGGGTGTTAAGGTCCACCACTTGTCCAACCTATAAGGTTATATTTTAAATGTTTTTTTTTCTCACAACTTGAACTACCCATGATATGTTTTACATGGGGGTTTTGTTTCAATGTCCGCCACTTGTCCAAGCTAGCTCTATTGAAACATAGAGAGAACGAAAGGTCCACCACTTGTCCAAGCTAGGCTATATTGAAACATGGAGAGAAGGATGCTCCACCATTTCTCCAAGATAGGCTTCATTGAAACATGGAGAGAAGCAAGCTCCACCATGTCTCCAAGCTAGGATCCATTTAAATACCCTAAACCCATTTTATTTTGTGCATGGGGGGTTTTATTTCAAGGCCCACCACTTGTCTAACTTATTATCCCTAGTAGCACGAGTGGTTTGGTCTCAAGATACACCACTTGTACACTCTATGTCATTATATTAAGAAGAACTATGTATTAAGGTCCACCACTTGTCCAACCTATAAGGTTATATCTTAAATGGTATCCTTTCTCACCACTTGAAATGCCCATGATATGTTTTACATGGGGGTTTCATTCCAAGGTCCACCACTTGTCCAAGCTAACTCTATTCAAACATAGAGAGAATCAAAGGTCCACCACTTGTCCAAGCTAACTCTATTCAAACATAGAGAGAAGCAAAGGTTCACCACTTGTCAAAGCTAGGCTCCGTTGAAACATGGAGAGAAGTAACCTCCATCATTTTTCCAGGATAGGTGCCATTCAAACATGGAAAGAATCAAGATCTACCATGTCTCCAAGATGCTAGATTCCATTGAAACACCCTAAAACCATGATATTTTGTACATGGGGTGTTTACATTCAAGGTCTACCACTTGTCTAACGTATTATACCTAGTAGCATGAGTGGTTTGGTCTTAAGATTCACCACTTATCCACTCTATGTCATTATATTAAGAATAACTGGGTGTTAAGGTCCACCACTTGTCCAACCTATAAGGGTATATCTTAAATGGTATCCTTCACCACTTGTCAAGGTCCATCACCACTTTTCCAACCTATAAGGTTATATCTTTAATGATATTTTTTCTCATCACTTGTAATGCCCATGCTATGTTTTACAAAGGGGTTTTGTTCCAAGATCCACCACTTGTCCAAGCTAACTCTATTGAAACATAGAGAGAAGCAAAGGTCCACCACTTGTCCAAGATAGGCTCCATTGAAGCATGGAGAGAAGGATGCTCCACCATTTCTCCAAGATAAGTTCCATTGAAACATTGAGAGAAGCAATCTCCACCATGTCTCCAAGCTAGGCTCCATTGAACTACCCTAAATCCATAATTTTGTACATGAGGGGTTTACATTCAAGGTCCACCACTTGTCCAACCTATTATCCCTAGTAGCACGAGTGGTTTGGTCTCAAGATTCACCACTTGTACACTCTATGTCATTATATTAAGAAGAACTATGTGTTAAGGTCCACCACTTGTCCAACCTATAAGGTTATATCTTAAATGGTATCCTTTCTCACCACTTGAAATGCCCATGATATGTTTTACATGGGGGTTTCATTCCAAGGTCCACCACTTGTCCAAGCTAACTCTATTAAAACATATAGAGAAAGAAAGGTCCACGACTTGTCCAAGCTAGGCTCATTGAAACATGGAGAGAAGGAACCTCCACCGTTTCTCCTAGATAGGCTCCATTGAAACATGGAAAGAAGTAAGCTCCACCATGTCTCCAAGATGCTAGGCTCCATTGAAATACCCAATACCCATGATGTTTTGTACATGGAGGGTTTACATTCAAGGTCCACTACTTGTCCAACCTATTACCCCTAGTAGGTTTGGTCTCATGATTCACCACTTGTCCACTCTATGTCATTATATTAAGAGGAATTGGGTGTTAAGTTCCACCACTTGTCAAACCTATAATGTTATAGCTTGAATGGTATTTTTTCTCAGCACTTGTAATGCCCATGACATGATTTACATGGGGGTTTTGTTCCAAGGTCCACCACTTGTCCAAGCTAACTCTATCCGCCACTTTTTCGAGCTAGGCTGCATTGAAACATGGACCTTAATACCAAATCATTTCTAGTAGCATGAGTGATATTTTGTACATGGGGGGTTTACATTCAAGTTCCACCACTTGTCCAACCTAATTTTTCTAGTAGGTTTGGTCCCAAGTTCACCACTTGTCCACTCTATGTCATTATATTAAGAATAATTGGGTGTTAAGATCCACCACTTATCCAACCTATAAGGTTATATATTGAACGGTATTTTTTCTCACCACTTGTAATGCCCATGGTATGTTTTACATGGGGGTTTTGTTCCAAGGTCCACCACGTTTCCAAGATAACTCTATTCAAACATAGAGAGAAACAAAGGTCCACCACTTGTCCATGCTAGGCTCCATTGAAACATGGAGAGAATGATGCTCCACCATTTATCCAAGGTAGGATCCATTGAAACATAGAGAGAAGCAAGCTTTACTATGTTTCCAAGCTAGGCTCCATTGAAACACTCTAGGGGGTTTTATTTCAAGGCCCACCACTTGTTTAACCTATTATCCCTAGTAGCATGAGTGGTTTGGTTTCAAGATTCACCACTTGTACACTCTATGTCCTTATATTAAGAAGAACAATGTGTTAAGGTCCACCACTTGTCCAACCTATAAGGTTATATCTTAAATGGTATCCTTTCTCGCCACTTGAAATACCCATGATATGTTTTACATGGGAGTTTCATTCCAAGATCCACCACTTGTCCAAGCTAACCATATTCAAATATAGAGAGAAACAAAGGTCCACGACTTGTCCAAGCTAGGCTCCACTGAAACATGGAGAGAAGGGACCTCCACCATTTCTCCTAGATAGGCTCCATTAAAACATGGAGAGAAGTAAGTTCCACCATGTCTCCAAGATGCTAGGCTCCATTGAAATACGCAAAACCCATGATATTTTGTACATGGGGGATTTACATTCAAGGTCAACCACTTGTCCAACCTATTATCCCTAGTAGGTTTGGTCTCACGATTCACCACTTTTCCACTCTATGTCATTATATTAAGAGGAATTGGGTGTTAAGGTCCACCACTTGTCCAACCTATAAGGTTATACTTAGAATGGTATTTTTTCTCACCACTTGTAATGCCCATGACATGCTTTACATGGGGGTTTTGTTCCAAGGTTCACCACTTGTCCAAGCTAAATCTATTGAAACATTGTCCAAGCTTGGATCCATTGAAACATGGACCTTAATACCAAATTATTCCTAGTAGCATGAGTGATATTTTGTACATGGGGGATTTGCATTCAAGGTCCACCACTTGTCCAACCTACTTTTCCTAGTAGGTTTGGTCGCAAGATTCACCACTTGTCCACTCTATGTCATTATATTAATAATAATGTTAAGGTCCACCACTTGTCCAACCTATAAGGTTATATATTGAATGGTATTTTTTCTCACCACTTGTAATGTCCATGATATGTTTTACATGGGGGTTTTTTTCCAAGGTCCACCACTTGTCCAAGCTAAATCTGTTCAAACATAGCTCGAGAAACAAACGTCCACCACTTGTCCAAGCTAGGCTCCATTGAAACATGGAGAGAATGATGCTCCACCATTTATCCAAGATAGGCTCCATTGAAACATGGAGAGAAGTAAGCCCCACCATGTCTCCAAGATGCTAGAGTCCATTGAAATACCCAAAACCCATGATACTTTGTACATGGGGGGTTTACATTCAAGGTCCACCACTTGTCCAACCTATTATCCCTAGTAGCATGAGTGGTTTGGTCTCATGATTCACCACTTGTCCACTCTATATCATTATATTAAGAAAAATTGGGTTTCCATATCTAAATGGATCTTTGCTTGGATAAGTGATAGACCTTGAGACCTAAATACCCATTCTACACTAGAGCATTGGTTAAGCCTTATGCACTTCAAGCATACCTTTAACAACAAGTAGTAGTTATTAGTTGACTTAAGTCTAGTTGAACTCCATGGTATTGAGACTAAGAGAGAGTGTAGCATAAAAAAGAGTCAGGATTTTAATTTGACTTTCTTTCTATTAATAAGTAGATCATAGATGGATTTTGGTATCTAATAAAACCTTAGGGTAGACAATGTAAAACTCATGTCTATTGTTGTGTTTGCATTAAATGTTCTTGTTCTATAATTTTAGAATCATTACAGAATAAATGGATTGGCTATATGCTGGCATAAATTGAAGGAAACTATTGAATTACCCATCCAACCTCCTCCAAGACCTTGTCCAAGGAATCAATCACCTCCTTATCACCTACCACTTGCTTTCAAGGACATCAAAAGAGTACTTATCTTGGATCTAGAGGGGTTACTTCTCAAGACAATTGAAATGAAACATGGAGATTCTATGCCAGCTTGGGCTCAACACATGCAACTTGTGGAGGATAAAGATGAAGTTTATCATGTGGTGCGACCAGACACACAAAGTGTTTTGGATTTTTGTGCCGTATACTTTGAGCTATGGATATGGAGTTGCTATAACTTAACAAGGGTGCAACGCATCACACAAAAATGTTTTCCTGAGCAGTATACCAAGTTCAAGGTGTTTATGAGTTTAAAAAATTGCCAAAATCCAAATATCACGTTATGATTTACAAGGGTTTATCACAAAAATTTGAGTGATATTTGGAAGATATTTGAGGATTTGGATGCAAACAATACATTAAGTTTTTATGACACTCCATATAGGGTGATGTGGAACATGCCAGGGACATATCTTATATTTCCAAAGATGTGGAGGCAAACTTCCGAGCAACTTCAAAACTTCTTGCAGAGAACCATAATTCTATGGTTTGTAGGATGGTTGTATACAAGAGATAAGAGAGTCTATACATACAACACAATTGTAAATCAGTACAGTGATTCTGAGACAAATTATGTCCTTGGTGTGTACTTGTCAACACGAAAGCATTGAATAAATATGGCCATAAGATGATTTTTTTATTCTAGTGTGTATCTTTCAACATTTGTATAATTTGATATAGTCTTTAAAAAAAAAAACAAAGGTGTGTCAATTTTATGAACACTTCAATGGAGTGCACCCTACTCTAAGGGGACTTCAATGTACTATTAGAGTGCATCCTATTGTAAGGGGACTCTGATGTATTGCTAGAGTGCACCCAAATTTTTGGGGACTCATTTTTTATTTGACGAAGGGCCTATGTTGGGTCATATAGTAAAATAAATTCATTTTTTGTCAATTCATATCGAGGTTGCATTTATTTGTAACTAGGAGAGAATTGATGTTTGATGTCAAAATAAAACTTGTAAGTGTGGATCAGAGAATTCATGGACTTTAAATATGTGAGAGGGATCTTTTTCTTGGGCACAAATGTTTGCTTCAAGCTGTACAAGATGGTATAGCACTGAAAAATTTTATGGCAAGAAGAAGGGGAAAACCGGACAGAGTTTTCTTTGCTAAATGAGGCAAAACTCAACGCAACATGCAAGCCAAGAAATTGTAGCTAACTGCCAGAGTGGGAGTCAACTCGACCACTAAACCATCAGAGAGTAAACTGCAAATACGCATAAACCATGGCGAGAATCTGGAAAAAATCCAACAGAGTTTTCCCTAAAAATTGAGCAAAAATCTCAATTATAATCTCTACCATAAACCATAACACTACTCAATGCCAATGAGTAGAAATGCCAAAATGGCTCCATATTTCACATACAATGGCAACCGCACTCAATATACATCAACGGAGTGACCGCGTATGAGCAAGCGCCAAAAGAGTTGCAATCCGGAAACTTGATCAATGCTAAAACAATGCTCTCAAGAGAGCTCACCAACACTTGAAAGTGCTCGTCAAAATGCATGTACAATGGGCATCAACCATGTGCCATCACCATATGCAAACCATCCGCAAAGACCATGAATCCAAGCACAAAATTATTGCCAAAGTATCCTATGAAAACCTAAGAAAGAAGATCCACCTGTGTGCTCCAAAAACCGTGTCTCTTAAGAGACCGCTTCGATGGCGTGTAAACGTCTCTGTGACTCTTTGCCCAAATCTACCAAAAAAATCTCAAATCACAAGCTCTGCGCAAGCTGAAATTGCATCTCTAGCTCAGAATTTATGCACCCACTTGGAGCATCTTCCATGCTTCCAAAAGTGCATCAAACTCGTACACTATGCGAAAACAAAAAATCGGCAATTTCTGTATACAGTCAGTCTGAGTTGAATATCGACGAAATAGTGAGGAAGTTTCAAAAACTTTCTTCTGCAAAGTTGTAGACCACGTCAAAATGGATGGGCATGGAGGGAAGAATATTCAGATTTGTCTTCTACAAGGAGAAAAACGAATCTGAAAAAAATGTTGCTGCACACACAGTCTTTAGGACAACACCGTCACTTATACACAATCTTCCACAAGAGCATACATCAATCTCAACTGAGCTTACAAGCTCCCATTGCATTCTCACAAAGCTTCCAAAATGTCTTGATCTCTCTATCACCAAGAGCAAGCGAGCTATCACCTCGAAGCTCTCAAAGCCATCGTGCTCTCCGCGATCACCATGCGCTTTGATCTCAATTGTGAGTGTACGTGTGCGCGGATGCTTGCGTGTGCGGGGAGAGAGAGGGAGAGAGAGAGAGAGAGAGAGAGAGAGAGAGAGAGAGAGAGAGAGAGCACTGTGGATGTGGGTGGGAACAACCTCAGAAAGTAGCTCAGCAAGTGAGGTGCTCCTTATTGTTATGTATAGAAAGAATAAGAAAGTGTGTATACACAGTAGACGGGCAGTCAAAAACCAGACGTCCCGGCCTCGGGGCGGCCTCGGACAAAAGGTGTAGCGCCTTTACCCCAACAAGAGGAAGAAAGTTAAATAGCATTATGTAGGCAATATGGAATTTTTTATTTAGTAGATAGTTATATTGAATGAAAGAGAAAGAAATTACATAGTTCCCTCATGTACTTAATCATAATCTCAATTAATAAAGAGGTTACACATTCTAAATCTAAGAGCTGAAAAAACAATGGGATCCTAACTCTCCATTGGTGCCATGTCATTTGTTTCTGTGAATAAGAGATAGTATAAGTCTCTCCTTTTGAGCTACAAGCATGTGACCCTTTAACCTTGGACCAGAGTTGAGTAAAAGCTCTTCTTAGCTCATAGATGAGGAGTGAACTGTGGAGCTGAGAACTCTGAGAAAAAACCTTGATATTCTTGTTTAGCCATATGTGCCATAGCATAATGTCTCTCCTGATATTTCATAGGGGTATGTCCATTCCTTTGACATTTCCCAACAATATGTTAGTAGCTTGGACTTCTCAATTCTAATCTGACTACATTTTTGTGAAACCAAATTGACTGTCCTTGCTGAATTCTTACAGTTCAAGAAGAGGTGGGGGATGGTTTCAACCTCCTTTAGACAGCTCTGACAAAGCCTTTATTCACTAGCCTTCAAAGATCTTTCACCAACCCATACTCCTTGATGTAGAATTAACCACAATAGAGTATTTTGCTTGCTCACAACTGGGAAAGCCCATAAACATTTCACTCTATATGTCCATTGTTTAGTACTCCACTGCAGATGCCCTTTCTTGTTCAACTTGTGCTTTAGTGCCTTCCCACCTGAACTATTTGAAGATATCCATAGCAATCTTTGTTGAGAGGCTTTGAAGTGGTCTGATTCTAGGTGAAAGGAATGAAAGAGAGAGAATTTTCTTGGTCCTCTCCAAACATCAGTTTGCTTCCTTGGGGGGAGATTAAACTCATTCTGTAGTTGGACTGTAGAATTCAATTGATTTTGGTCAAATAGCTGTAGCCACTCTCTATACTTGCCTTGTGACATTTATGTCCTCTTCTGCAAGGGTAAAATTTCTTGGTAACTGCAAAAGTACCAAACCAAGGTGAATCTTGAAGAAAGAAAATATAATCCTATTGCATCATCAAGATTCTTCCTCTTAGGGCATGCATTTATTGAGATCACAAATGAAACATTCATACTAAAGATCTCATCATGAAGCTATTTGTCCACATCAACTTGTTGCATAATGCCCATTCCTTAGGATAGGAAATTGCACCTTGATAGAAACCCTATGTGCACTTTCAATGAAAAACAATATCAAGAAGTGGAAAGTGATTGACTAACTTGCTTCCCAATTCAATCTCAGTGGGACAGAAAGACCATTGGCCATCAAAGTTCTAGAAGGACTGGACAACTATTGTATGCCGGTGTGTGAGTCCAAATTCAAGTGGAAAGCCCAAGAGCATACACTTTTACAAACCTAAAACCAAGGATGTATACCTCACTCTTATGGTCTTGTTTGATTGGTTCTTCCCCCTTAACAAGATGGATGGTGATTGCGAATAACATATGGATTCCTCAATGGCCACTAGCGATAAAGATCTTTATTTAGCAAATTCAACTATTATTTATCTACTTAAAGCCCGTGGTATGGAAGTAGATCAAAGAGATCAATTGTTCAAATAGATATTCAGGCTGCAAAACAGCTTGTGAGGACCTCCCTCACCTGTTCAAGGAGTGCCCGACTATAGCGGCCTCGTAGGAAAAATCTACAAATGGGTTCAAAGGACATGGGGAATAGGTTTCTTCAAGAACAATCTGTTCCTTGGAGGGATGGTGATGAAAAGCTAAGTTCTTCTGGTTCGCACACAAATAGTTAGATTCCACATCTTTAAGCCAATCTCGATGTCCAAAAATTGTAAAGTTTTTGAGAATGCTCCTATAACCACTAGCTTCATGAAGATTGTCCAAGAAAGCAAGGAATTGATTGTAAAAGGAAGGACTCAGACGAGTGGTATTGGACCACCACTGTCGTAATGACAGGCTAGAGTTGACCTGAAGATGGGTAATTGACTAACTCTTTGTGAGGTCTGGTACCGTTTCGTTGTAATCTGTTATCCCTCAAGGTTTGACACGAGATTGAGGTCTCTCTGTACATTTATTTTGGAGAATACATTACATCCACTCACTATTGTGAGTTTGGGAAGAACAAAGGAAGAATGATATGGGAGTCGGGACGCCATTGCTTTGATCATTTGTCTATAAAAAAAAAAGCAAATCTCACATTTTTTGAGAGGTTATATATTAAAAGAAAAACCACTACATTAGTGCCATGCTCAACCTGAGCCATGGCCAAAAAGAATTTCAAGAGTCCCAAGGCTAATAAGGGAGCCACCCACACAGAAACAAAATCATCTCGAGGGCTTTTATAGGGAGCCCTCAAGCACACACATGGAGCCACCCTTACATACAAAGACAAAACAAACCTAGATAGAGCTGCCACTAGAGTCGGCAACGACTGCCACTCAGAACCTCACCACCTCCGACCAAGAGCTTCCAATTGCCGCAAGATCTTTAACAAGAGAGCGATGGAATTGGACGGGTGTGGCCCATAGTCCCCAGTACCATAGCTTTGATAATTTATCTTAGTGCATCTCACTAGGTGACACCAGCATGTCACTAAGCAGCATGATTCTTTTTGTCTTTTTTGCAATATCCACATTATGTGGGATATTTGTATTAACGCATGGTAAGTTGAAGCAAGAGAATCCGATGTTAAAATAACATGTCATGCTTTTCATAACACCATATCTTTAGATGTCTGCCGTTTACGTGCTCATTTGCTCAAAAATCATTTTCAAAGATTTGTATATTCATAAAGTATATTAAAGCTAGGCACATTCAAACTTATAAATTGTCGTCTTTCTTATTCTAGATTGGGACCGTCTTATTGCTGAATACCCGTTTTTTAATCTTGTAAGGTACATAGAAGCCCAGGGCTAGAAAAATACATTTTTCCTAACCAAAGAAAATAAGGGCAAGCTTAAAATTCTCCAGGTTTTTAGGTCAAATTTTAAAGCTTTTGCCGGTAATGACACTAAAATTTGTGAAAACTTCCCGGTTTTCTTCAAGAAAAGCTCAAAATCTAACCGGGATTTTAAGATTTCAGCCGGTTAAAATACAACTTTGTTGGCTTCTCCTTAAGTTTAGCCTCCGAGACATTGGGATGCCCTAGGTGAAGCACTTATGAAACAAATTATCTGCAAAAATGAAAACGATTGGTCATGAACTTGCATGTTCAGATGATAGATTTTTGGAGGTTTGCTATGGTGAGCTTGATCACTGAACATAGACTTAGCACAGAACCCCTCTCTCTCTCTCTCTCTCTCTCTCTCTCTCTCTCATGTTCAAGTCTAGTACATCTATACTATACTTATGCAGCTTAAAAATTTCAAGCAAGAAGAAGACATCCACTTGTCATGCATTGGTTCACTTCACAAAAGTTTAGACCAAACATCTAATGTAAAATGCAAAAGTGAAGGGTCAGATTTGACATGCATAGGGAAATGAAAAGCCTTTCAAAATGTACAATGTAAAGACCAAAGACTTTCAACTATACATAGTACAATGTAAAGACCAAAGACTTTCAACTATACATAGAATAAATGTATAGATTTAGTTTCACTGCACCTAGTGCACCTAGGCATGCAAGTAAACATAATTTTGGTGGAGATTTTTTTATTTAATAAAAATTTGATTTTTAATGATATATTTGGCTTTGTTTTATCAAGGAGCTTTTTTCAATACCAATATTGATACCTTTTATAAATTTGTGTAAGTTTTTATTTTTAAAAGCGGTTGAGAAAAAGGAGAAGGTTCGCATGTCCGCACATCAATTTAGGTCGGTCTCGCTTTGAGGGCATGCATTCAAAGGTAGGGGTTGTTATCTATATTATTGAGATTGAGAGAGAGAGAGAGAGAGAGAGAGAGAGAGAGAGATTTTACGATTGAGCTCATGGGGACTCCTACTCAGTAGGGACACCCTTGCCCTTAAGACATTGTTATTTTCTTAATATTATCATGTATTTTCAAAAGAGTAGCTAATATTTTTTCCATATAAAACAAGAAAAATGTCTTGAAATGGGTAAAAAAACAACCCTAACATTGGCATCTCAAATGGGGAGAGATATTTCTCATTTGGCGGGCCTTTTATCAAGTCAGAGTTATTAAATCCTTTTTATTTTTTAGAGTTAAACCATGTGCCACCCTAAAAAATCTATAAAATTTCTATATTATGATGGACACACACACACATATATACACACACTAACTAATGTCAAACATCTATCCCTAGAAAAAAAAAGGAGAAGGTTTGACTGTTTGTGAGTCAGACTTCATTTTGTATAGCTTTGGGGACATGCATGCAAATGATAGGTTGTTTTACATGTCATTAGCCATGAGAGAGAGAGAGAGAGAGAGAGAGAGAGAGAGAGAGAGAGAGAGATTTTAAGATTGAGCTCATGGGGACTCCTACTCACCAAAGACACCCTTGCCTTTCAAATTTCCAAGAAATTGTTATTCTCTTAATATTATCATGTACTTTTAAAAGAGTAGCTAACATTCTTTCCCACACAAAACAAGAAAAATGCCTTAAAATGGGTCAAATGTCTAACAAAAAACCAACCGTAACATTGGCATCTCAAATGGGGAGAGAGATTCCCAATTGACGGGCCTTTTATCACTTGAAAGTTATTTGATCCTTTTTATTTTTGAGAGTTAAACCATGTGCCACCCTAAAAAATCCATAAATTTTCACACACACACACATATGTATATATACACTAACTAATGTCAAACATCTATCCCTAGAAAAAAAGGAGAAGGTTGGTCTGTTTGTGAGTCGACTTCATTCTGTATCGCTTTGGGGACATGCATGCAAATGATGGGGTTGTTACACATGTCATTGGTCATGAGAGAGAGAGAGAGAGAGAGAGAGAGAGAGAGAGAGAGAGAGAGAGAGAGATTGTTCCATCAAGTTCATAGGGACTCCTACTCACCAAGGGGACCCTTGCCAATTTTCAAAAAATTATTATTTTCTTGGGATTATAGTGTATTTTTGAGAGTGGCTAACATTTTCTCCCATAGAAAATAAAAAAATACCTTAAAATGGGTAAAATGTACGTAAAAAATCAGCCATGACACTAGCATCCCAAATGAGAAGAGAGATTGCCCAGCTGACAGGCCTTTTACCTGTTCAAATATATTTTATCCCCTTCTATTTTTAGGAGTTAAACTATGTGCCACCCTTTAAAATTCATAAATTCTCTCAATTATGACGAGCCTAAGTATGTATATATATATATATATATATATATAAGAGAGAGAGAGAGAGAGACTCACTACCCGGTGCCAACTTCTAAAGTTTTGAGTTATTATGTGTGTGTGTGTGTGTGTGTGTCTGAGAGAGAGAGAGAGAGAGAGAGAGAGAGAGAGAGCTCTAAAAAAATTGATGCGAGAAGGATCGTGTGTGGGTGTATTTTCATCCTTCGAGCCAGCAGTGGTGTTTACGAGAGAGAGAGAGAGAGAGAGAGAGAGAGAGAGAGAGAGAGAGAGAGAGAGAGAGAGAGAATAAGAGGTTGATTCCAAGACGAGGGGTGAAGGAAAGCGTTGAAGGCGAGAAAAATCAAAGCGGAAGACAAGCGAACCCAAGGTGGGGTGTGCCAATCCGAAGAATCCAAAGCGAGGGAAGAGGTGGGAAAAAGGCAAGCAAACCCATGTCGGTGTGTGCACAAATCCAAAGTGGAACAAGAAAATCTGAGGTAGCAAAGACGGAACTAGGAGAAAAATCTTGATAATATTTGAAGGTTTTTACCTTGAATTTCTCTAGGATTTGTGCTAAGCTTGGGTTTTTTTCTCGCCTTCCAGGTATAATTTATGGCTAAGTTTCAAAATTGATTGGTAGGATTACACTAAACCTAAGTTTACTTTGAGCATTCGCATACAATAAAATGCTTTTTTCACAAAAGTTTAAAAACCGACATATAGGAAAATTTGCAGCAAATCAGATGAGCAAAATCAATGTAAAAGACAAGTGTTTTTTCTATGGAACCCAAGGCGGCATGTACGAATCCGATGTGACGAGAAAATTTGAGATGGCAAAAAGGGGGAGCGAACCCAAGGCAGCATGCACGAATCTGAAGTGGCACGAGCAAAACCGAGGTGGCAAAGGCAAGAGGCAGAGAAAATTTACACTAAATTTCTTTAGGCTTTGTGTTAAACTTGGTTTTATTCTTGCCTTTAAGTTAGAATTTTGTTGCTAAATCTATATTAGCTTCAAAAGAATACAATCCCATCACGTTAATATAAATTCTCTCACTCACAATTGTGAGTATAGCAAAAAAAAAAAGAGAATTTATGGCTAAATCTCAAAATTTATAGGTAAACCTAAGTTTACTTTGAGCATTGGCACACAATACAATGTTTTTTCAAAAAAGTTTAAAAACTGACTTATTGAAAAATTAAAGGCAATTTCCCTATGTTTCATCAATGATTTTTCCCTAAAATTTGTAGGTTTTCTCATCTTCAAAACTAGAATTCAGAGCTTGATTGTAAATTTTCATATGTGAGATACACAAAACTTGTGTTTTTCTTTCAAGCAATCTGATATCCACTCATATACACAATGCTTCTGTTGAGACACTTGGTAAATATGCATATAAAAAATTTTAGATGCAATCTACTTCTATTATATGAGCATTAGAAGCTTTGTATTTGAAAACAAATCCGAAGTTTAACGTTGAACACAAGCAAAACCGAGGCAGAAGGTGAGTGAACCCAAGGCGGCGTGACCGAATCCAAAGCAGCACGAGGAATCCGAGGTGGGAGGGCAAATTTAGATGTGAATCTCAAAATTTATAAGTGGAATTCTGGTAAAATCAGGGTTTCTTCTCACCTTCAATTAGCATTTAGAGGTAAATCTCAAAATTTATACGTAGGATTACAGTAAATCTAGATTTTCTTTGAGCATTCACATACAACTTCTATACTATATACAGTGGAGCTTAAAATTTTTGAGGAAGGCCCAGAGCATCCACATAAACTATTAGGTGACCTTATTTTGCTTTCATTTCTATAACATTTGAAGGTGCCGATGGTGCATAAGTGTACATGAACAAATAGTGTACACGTACTAACCTACTTATGCATCGTTATGATCTGATGAACACTATTACCATACTTGTGCACAAAACATAGATAGAGATGCAAGAAAGTGTGGCATCTATAGAGAAACATAGACGGAAGGGCCAATCACATTCTTGATATTAAAAAAAGTCAACTCATCTCTTTGAAACTTGAAGCTCTCTTGCTACATTGGAAACTATGAGCCCTAATAATTTTTTCACAACTCCACTCTTAGATATGAAAAGTTTTATGATTACACATTGTACCAGTTATGGGAACTCATATTTAAAAACTTGCTCACTTACTCAGTTTGTACTTTTGCATTTGGTTGCACTTCTATCAACCCTAGGTAGACCAAGGGGAAAACGTCCTTCCTACTATATAGTAGCATTAGGAAAAATATGAACCCTCTAGGGGCCCTTTGGGATTAAGGTTAATTAGAGGCCAGCCAATGAGAAGAGGATGGTGGACACACTCTATGCCCTCAAAAATGTAGGGGGACAAAGTAGTCTTACACTTTTTAAATGGGCTCTTACCTAGTGAGAAGGTGGGGTGGGGGGGGGAGGGTAGGGGGGGGGTGGTGGGCCATATGGAACCTCCAACTTTCCTCCTTTTTGATCCGGTTTTGAAAAAATCCCAAAAATTTGAAATTTTTCAAAATTTTCAAAACTCAAATTTCATCTTCTGAAAACCCCCCTAAAACTATTTTATGGTCAAAAAAGCATTTTTTGATCTCAAAAAGTCAAAACGTGCATCCAAAAACCCTAAAATTCAAAATTTTAAAAAAACTTTTAAAAAATCTTTTTTTGCTATCCAGAGCTCCCCCAAGATTAGTTATTAGGCAAAAAGGGATTTTCTCTCTCTAGAACCCCTTTTCCAACCCCTCCTTGGTTGCAACCATCACACTCATCCTCTACTCCAACACTCTCTCTCTTTACACCATCTCCATTGCTGCAACAAGGAAGCTCCTCTCTCCTCCCCTACCACCTTCCATTGCCACACCAAGCAAGGATTATCCACCTTCTCCTCCCAGTGCCACACCAAGCAAGGGTTGTCCACCTTCTCCTCCCATTGCCACAAGGGTTGACCATTTTCTCATATCACTTTATCACACCTACATTGTAGCAACAAGCAAGGTTCTTCTCCTCCTCCTAGTTTGCTTTGCTCAACCATGGCCAACTCTACTTCGCAAAGGCGACCAAAGGATGAGGTCACATCACTTGCATGCCACAACACTAGAGGTGTAGATGATGAGTGGGTGCCACAAGAGTTCACCAAAGGTGCTTGGGTATACATGCAACCATTTGCTGTTGGCCCTCATCGTGTGCGGAATCGTGCAAACTTGGATCTTCATTGGAAAGGAAAGATCCTTGGCTTCAAGAACCGCAAAGACAAGGGGACCATAGCCATTGCGCAACATGTTTTCTCAATGTCAACCATACACTTGCAACAACCACCTCGATTTCCAACACATTGTAAGTACATGTTTTGAGAATACAAAGCTAGGTGTGAAATCACAGTGTAATGTTATTATGGATTCATACATAACATTTGTCATGCATTTATAGTCATATTTCCATCCACGTTGGTGGAGGAACAGCCACTACATAGTCTCTCCGGCACATTCAATGCTATACATGCGGATATTGGAGCAATAATGTTCCCGCATCTTTGCCCAACCAAACTGGTTCAAAGAAGGATTTTCTTCTATTCTCACTCCTATATTGTCCCTACTTCTATACAAGCATTTGGAACGCTTGAACCCTCAAAGTAACTTCCTTATTAAGTATGGAGTGGCCGGTCCCAGATTTGTGGTCGGTAGCATCTTTCAAGCAAAAGATGATAATGGATGTCCAAAACTCTTTGAAATACTCTAAAGCTTCTAGGTCTGTGGGCTTGAGCTGGTGTTTGCCTATTCATTGTTTTGTGCACATTTTTAAAGAGTTTGGATTTGTGGAGACTACCACAATGCTTGTATGTAAAGATGCGCATTACGAGGAATTAGGAAGGCTTTTAGAAGAGGACTGGGGTTTTGTGGAGGGCATGCACAACGGGGACCGGTACCGTTGTAAGGTTGGAGCTTCAGGTATTGGAATGCGCTATTTGAAATCCCGCACCTCCTTGTACATACAATTTCACTATGATCGTTGGATGTGCAAGCTTGGAGTGTGGACTCCCTTACAGAGTGAAGACGGCGCTATTGCAAGCTTTGACATTACAGTGAAGATGCCCAACGATGCTTTGGAGGCAGTCCAAGTGAACAAGCATTGGACTCTCAGTAACGTTCGAGAACATTTGGTTATTATGGGTTTTGAGGCCCTTCAACAAGCACAATTTCGTTTACAAGGTCACAAGGTGAGAATCCTTCCACCACATTTTCAATACATCATGGTTTGTCGATCATTAGATGCTTATTGTAATGAATGTCCGCAGATTGGGAAGAGAATGGAAGACAAATTGAAGGTCGAGGAGGACTGGGGGATAGATGGAACTATGCTATCGATCTTATAACTTTGTAACTCTTGCAATTTTCATATTGATCCCCACTGTAATCAACATGATTTGCTTCGGCAAATCATGCCTTTGAATATAATTTTTTGCATTGGGATGAGAAATCATTTTTTGGTGAAAGTGCCTTTTTTTTAATGTCTTAAAAAAAGGGTACATTATAAAAGGGGGGCCACCTAACTCATTCACTATTTTCACTTTTGCAACTCCTGAGCTCCTCCACTCTCTATCCACACCCCAGGCTAAACATGGATGCTGCCACAGCCTCTGCATCTGTACCCACATCCACCCCTTTGTCACTCTTCATCCTCTTCCTCAAGGACACCAAATACAAAGGGAAGTTGGACCTCCACACCTTTTTTACTCGTCTCCCTGACCTTGACGCCACAGTTGCCCTTCACATGGATGCATTTGAGGAGATTTCTGCGTTCATGGAGGAGCACATCATAAAATATTCTGTATCTATCCCCCCACATGCAGGGATCTGGGTGCCTTGCAATCTTTTGCGCTATATACACAAAGGTGATCGCCCATTCGCCAAGCGGTTGCAACGATTCCAAGAAATTGCAACCAATGCAGGCCATTACTTGGACGAGCAAGCCCCTGGGGTGTCAGCGCTCAAGAAGCGCAAGTTGGGGGTGGAGTACCTTTCTCGGCTCGCAACATTTATCTTCTTGGTGAGCGAGGAACCTGATTTGGAGGAGCTCCGCTTACCACACCTTCAAGTTGGGTCCTTTATCAAGGACACCAAGGAGCAGCAGGTTATCCCCATGAACCCTGCAGCGGAAGGAAAAGCACACCAGCTCGAGTACCCTAGGGGTCTTGAGGAAGTGGTTGAGAAATCCATAGTTGCGGCTGGCCCTAGTGACACTCTAGTGCCACTACCACTGACGGATGAGGCTATCCCAGAGGTAGAAATTAGCCGCTTCTCCTCAGTGTTAGTGGATAAGGAGGAGTTTGTGTTCCTGCATGATTTGGAAAAAGCATTTGGCCTGCGCATGGATGAATGCTTGAGCGTGCTATGCAACAGCAGCAAATGTCCCTTAGACAATACGCCAGATGCCCTAGAAAGCAAGCTCTTGCCAGATGGGGACTCTATTGCTGACACTATTGCAGTTGTATGTGCGGAGGTCCTGGCAGCAGAGCAGTTGCACGTGGCTGATGAAGATTTCCAAGCCACGCAAGCCAAGGTTGAGGCTGCTAGGATGCCTATGCCATTATGCAACCTCCCATCTGATGATCCAAAGCTTGTATCTGTGGTGCATGGGACCATTGACTTGGATGCAAAGGGCAACAGGGAGGAGGATGACAAGGAGCAGGAGGTAAACTGTATCCTAATTTTCATGTTACTATTTTATCCTTCGTTGTCTTTTTTCTCAACCTTCATCGGTTTATGACAGGATGTTGTGGAGGTTGATGATTTTGCTGCAAGGACGGGTGGCAAGCGGACGGGCTTTGGATCTCAAGCTTCCCTTGTGCATTACCTCGGACAACTCTCCCCTGGCGATGTGGCCATTATCCATAATGAATTTACTCCCCAAGCCCATTTTATGACTTGTTCGTTAAAAGCTTTGAGCAAGTTTTTGTGTTTGAGTACCATTGCTCAAACTACGCATCAAGTGTTCCTAGTGCGTAGATCCCTTGTATGCACAGCGTTTGGCACTAGCTTTCGTGGTAAAGTGCTTGCCCAGATAGGGATACATGCTTCCATTGGCTCAACTAACCCAAATGCCATAGCGCAGTCCCTCTTGACTGGGGAGTTGCCTTACGCGCAAAATAGGCACCAGGAAATGGTCAAAAAAATTCTGAACTCCTCAGATACATGATGTAAAATCACCGTGCTAGAAGGAATAAAAAATATTTGAAATTGTCTCTATATTGCAAATTCTTTTCAATCTGATTTGTCAATCTTGAAAATTGTTTCAATTGGTGATATGAATTGTTTTTTGACTTTGTTATTTCAAGGTATGTAATTGCAGTCAATTTGAGTATAATTGTGATTTTTAAGTACCCTAGGGGGTTAGATTAGCCTATAAGGGGCAAAAAATGCCTGGCCACAAGGGCGCGCAAATGGCCCATCCATCAGTTTTGGATGGGCCATTTGCGCGCCCTTGTGGCCATGAATTTTTTTGCCCCTTATAGGCCAATCTACCCCCTAGGGTACTTAAAAAGCACAAATTTATTGCAATGGATTGGTTTTGCATCATTCATTTAAATGCAACCTTTTTATGGCAATTCCAATATATATATGTTCACACTCAAGGACACTAGAAAAGCTCAAATCAATTATGAAATGAAGTTTCCAGCAAACTATCACTTGCTTTAGTTCTACCTACTACACCCTTGCACCAAAAAGTCAAATTCCATTGGACACTTGGTTTCACAATATGTTATTAGTTTTGATATCCTATAAGGAATTCAAAGCTTGAAATGACCAAAAAAAGGTGTCCATAAGGATCCATATAAAATATTGATGCAAAACCAATAGGTTTTAGTAAATTTGGTTATTTTAAGTACCCTTGGGGGTAGATAAGCCTACAAGGGGCAGAAAAAGGCCTGGCCACAAGGGCGCGCAAATGGCCCATCCATCAGTCTTGGATGGGCCATTTGCGCGCCCTTGTGGCCAGGCATTCTTTTGCCCCTTATAGGCCAATCTACCCCCTAGGGTACTTAAAAAGCACAAATTTATTGCAATGGATTGGTTTTGCATCATTCATTTAAATGCAACCTTTTTATGGCAATTCCAGTATATGTTCACACTCAAGGACACTAGAAAAGCTCAAATCAATTATGAAATGAAGTTTCCAGCAAACTATCACTTGCTTTAGCTCTACCTACTACACCCTTGCACCAAAAAGTCAAATTACATTGGACACTTGGTTTCACGATATGTTATTAGTTTTGATATCCTATAAGGAATTCAAAGCTTGAAATGACCAAAAAAAGGTGTCCATAAGGATCCATATAAAATATTGATCCAAAACCAATAGGTTTTAGTAAATTTGGTTATTTTAAGTACCCTTGGGGGTAGATAAGCCTACAAGGGGCAGAAAAAGGCCTAACCACAAGGGCGCGCAAATGGCCCATCCATCAGTTTTGGATGGGCCATTTGCGCGCCCTTGTGGCCAGGCCTTTTTCTGCCCCTTGTAGGCTTATCTACCCCTAAGGTTACTTAAAATGCACAAATTTACTGAAATTGACTACAATTACATACAGAACTTGAAATTACAAAGATAATAGACAGAGTAGACACAACTGTTGATCATATTGTCATTGGAAAGTCAAATCATTACAAAGATAAGGGTGTGCAATACAAAAAGAGGGGTAACTTCGGCTAATGCTCGAAGTCTCGTCGCAATCGTCGTGCAAGCTGCATATCTTTTGGCTGTATTGTCACTCGCTTTGCATGAATGGCACATAGGTTGGTATCTTCCAACACTGAAATGATGTGGGCCTCTGCAGCTTCTTGAATAGCCTCTAGCGCTATTGCTTGCATTCTATACTGATTTCCATAGCTTTGAAGCACTTCCTTCACAGTGTGAGCAAAGGGAGCGCGTGGAATCAAGAGCTCCGTCGTCTTCTGGTAGTGGCGGATTTTTGCAAATGCCCTTGCTATTTTTCGACGCCGCTGCAGTTGTCTTGGGGGCACTTGCACATTTGCTGGCGGGCGGCGTGAAGGCTTCTTGAAAAACTTAGACTTGCGTCTGTTTACATGCTTAGGGGCTGGTTCTGCAGCCTGTTCTGATTCTTCCTCTTCCCTTGGTTGCCGATCTTGTCGTGTGGGGAGAGCTCCCTTGCCTTGAGGCAATGTCTTCCCCCCAACGGCCACCCGGTGTGTGCGCGATATGTTTTCTCGCAGCCATGGTGGCTCACTCTCTGATTCGGTGTCTGTATTGACCACCCGAGTCCTGGATGGTCCTGCTTGTGATTGGGGGCGCGACGGCTGCTCCCTATCGGACTCTGATGTTTGCTGGCCCTCTGCTTCTCTCGAGCGCTGGGCACATTGCTTCATTCTCTTTCTAGGTGTTATATCTTGAGGAGGTGGAGATTCAACAGTTCTTGATGACTCTCGTGCCCTACCACCATGCCCACTACCAGAAGAGTTCCTGGAACGTCCAGGTGTTCGTGGCCGTTTTCTTGTGCCTTTAAGCCATGACGGCTTCTCACATCCTTGGAGGGTGTTTTTGTTGGCAGGCGGATGCTCTTTCGCGGTTTGTTTGGTGCGCGCCATTTCGTTGGTAAGAGCTCACCTGTTCTTAAGAAATGAGTGATTTATGAGAGCATGCAATATTTATAAGGGCCCATTTAAAAAGGGGCCTGTTCACACTAATTTTTTTAAAAGAAGTATTACTTTTTAAATAAACATGTCGCTAAGAGTTGGACCCTGCGTTCACGTTTCGTGACTCGCGCAGTATCCACTTTGATCCTTGTCGCACTCTGCATCGCCGCCATGCAGCATGCTTGGTGGGACCTTGCGACATTTGCCACTTGTTGCTATGCTTTTGACGACTCCATTTGCGCACTTCAATAGCAATCTTGGATTGTCGCGCACGCTCCATTGTGAGCTTACGAGCAAATGTTGTGCGAAAAAACCAGTTGAACATCTCCTCCAAATAATTGGATTGCACCATTCCACCACCATGTCGAGTATTTTTGAAGTACACTCCCCTTGCTCGATAATGGGACTTCTCCATGCCTTGAGTGCTAAAAATTTCAAGCGATCCATACTTGTGCATAAAAAATGCACCATGCGCAAACAAGATATGATGTTCACATGAGCAAACGATCCACATTAGTAAATAAAAACAATCCCCTGTAATGAATACACCATGAATGACTTACCATGTAATGTGTGATGTTATTTTCACCCCAAGAAAGGGTGAAGACCTTGGTAAAATCTGCCAAAGCTTCTTGAAATGATTGCCGTTGTTCTTCTATTGTGCTGTTAAGGCTCATAAGCTTGACCATTTTATCAAAATGGGCCCAAACTTGCTTGCGCTTGTTTGCAAGCTCGCCATTTGAATCATTGTCAGTAGTAGCTTTGCATAACTCCTTCCAAAGCTCCCAAAGGTTACCTGCCTGCTGGTTGGAGCTGCTTTGAGCATCATATCGACTTGGCTTTCCTTGGGAAACTTTCTTCAAAAAGTGTCTAGCTTTTTGTCCACTCATTGACACTTGTTGAGCAATTTCATGGGCCTCCCCTGTGTTCTTTGTAGCAACTATAGACACATTTCCACCATGACAGCCAATGGAATTCAAGAGTACCTCCACTCTTTCGATCGCTTCCTGGGACTTTTCCAACGGTTTCATTGTGAAAGCATAGTCAATGTGGAGCTTCAATAGCCTATCAAAAATACGCATGAATGCGTGTAATGTACAAAAATGTACATTCGATAGAGGAAATCGAAAGATTGGATTCCAAGTGTGGTCCTTTTGATCACGGTCTGGGGCATTGAGCATGGGACATCTCAGAATAGACGCTTCCCATTCTCTACCTTCATCTCCGACATCATGACAATCTAACCCTTGTTCTCCATGCCCTTGCCATGGAAGCATGTAACTGGCCTTTGCAGTGCTCTTATGTGATTTTTGTCCATTAGGTTTGTACCCTCGAGTGCAAAATGGACAAGGCATGAGAGAAGAAGCCCCTTGTTTGCAGCCAAGCAAACACTTTATGGTCTTCAAATCCCCACCTAAGTGCCACTCCACATCATAACTACCAAAGCCCTCAATCTCCAACTTCTGACCTGCAATTTGGGAGTGTATTACTTCTGTGATCCATGGAGTTCTCTCAAAAATCCACGAAAGTACTCCATTGGTCTCTTTGGGCACCTCAATAGCACCCAACCACCAAATGTCTTTCTCTGATTGCACGCTAAAAGATAGGGTGGGATATGGCTCGATTGAATCCCTTCGCTTGGTTTGCAGAAGGGCCTCGTTCATTAGAGTGACACTTAGCCTCTCTAACCTTTTTCCTAAAGAAGGATTGGTTTGTGGCTGGGTTATGGCCAACTCTTAAAGAGAAGGTGAAGGGAAGGTTTCCTACTACATATGAGCTAGCAGTTGAAGTGGCCCGCCTTAAAGACAAGAAGTTGCGCCTACAAGCCAGGAATATCGATAAAGAGGAAGCCGTTAGGACCCGATCACCTCTAGCACCACCTACAATAGCCGCCCAGAGGATTCAACCACAAGAGCCAATTGAAGATCAGCAAGACCTGGTCAATCGAATCACCAATCAACTTGAGAATCTCTCAGTCCATTTGATACAACAAGGGCATGCACACAATCGCAACCAAGAGCAAGGAAGAGGACAACTAAGGCAAAACCAAGAATACCACTGCTACAATTGTGGGGAGGATGGTCATGGCATGTACTACTGTCCACACCCAAGGAGGCAAAATTTCAACAGAGGAGCCAGGAAAAACCAGGTTTCACCACCGAGAGCAAGACCACCACCACCGAGGGCCCACAACAAGCACCACCCATGCAAATCCTACAACCACCCATTCAACCACCACCACCACCACAACCTCTCATTCCACCCTTACCCCCACCACTAGTTGGCAATCAAACAGTAAGCGTCATCAGTCTTGAAGGTAAAGGAAAGGAGAAAGTGGAGGAGGATATCAAGGGAGTAGCAAAAGGTAAGACCAAGTTTAAAGGAGTAGATGCCATAGGGGTAAAACGCGCTAGGCAAGGTGAATCTTCCCAAAAGGAAGAAAAGATGAAGACTAAAGGGGAATCTAGCAAAAAGCCGTCCAAGTCACGACGTAAAATTGACATTGTAGATTTCTCTTTGGGTGAATGTTCTAAACCATATGATTTGGTTCAAGATGTTTCTGTGCAGGGCCCAAAAATCACCTGGCCCCAATTACTCCACCTAGCACCTAGGGTGAGGAGACAATGGACAAAGATGGTTAGCACGAGACGACCAAAGCCAAAGATAGCTGAGGCTATCTCTGGGAGGAGTCTAGATGACATACTACCAGTGATGGATGCTTACATCAAAGGGAAACACATCTCCAATATCTACATCGATGGTGGTGCACAAATATGCGTCATGAGTGAAAAAATGATGCACCGTTTGGGTTTAGAGGTGAGTCGGCCGGCACCATGCTGAGCGAAAATGGCAAATAATTTAAAATTTCAATGTGTTGGTGTCATAAATGCAGTTAGGATAAAGGAATTCAACACCGAGGTAGATGTGGACATCTTTGTCATGCCACACAAAGGGGAGGGCTATCCTATCATTCTAGGGAGGCCTTGGCTTATGGCTATGAGAGCTAAGCAGGACTGGGACACCGACATAATCCAGATGAAGGATGCAAAAGGGAGGCCAATACTTTACGACATGAAGAAAGGTCGGCAATGCAACATGGATCTAGAAACCTCTATGGATGAGTTTTCTAGTGGTGACTCTTCAACCACTTCAGAGGAGGAGTCAACAGTGAGTGAAGAAAGTGACAGTAGCATTGAGGTGATGGGGATCATTCTCAAGGACCCTAAGAAGATGGATCAACCTGATGCCTCATCATCAAACCAAGGGGAGACACCAGGTATACAACCTCTAGTAGAATCAAGTAAGCTACATCAAATGCTCTCTAGTGAGTTGTGTGGGAAGGAGCGTGAAGATTATATTTTGATGCTAAGTAATTTTACCACATTGCTCATTGATGAATATGATAAAATCACTGGCATCACAGTAGTTCAACATCACATTAATCTCAAGGAGGGAAGTAAACCTGTAGTGCAGAAGCTCAGGCGGCTAGGAGTAATTCAACAAGACGCCCTACTCAAAGAGGTGAGGAAATTGCTAGAAGCCGGTTTTATCTATCCTGTTGAAGACTCAGAGTGGGTTTCTCCAGTGGTAGTCACACCAAAGAAGAATGGTAAGTGGAGGGTTTGTGTTGATTACAAGCCTCTTAATGGAGCCACAAAGAGGGACCATTTTCCTCTTCCTTTTCAAGACGAAATACTCAATGAGGTAGGAGGACATGAGTGCTACACGTTATCTGATGGCTACTCAGGCTACTTCCAAATTAGCATCACTGAAGAAGATCAAAAGAAGACAACCTTCATCACACCATGGGGATGTTTTGCTTACAGAGTTATGCCTTTTGGTCTCACTAATGCTCCAACCACTTTTCAGCGATATGTGACATTTGTTTTTCAGCCATTCTTTGGAAAATCAATCCGTGTTTTTATTGATGACTTTTGTATCTATAGCTCTCACTCTCTTCATTTGGAGAAAGTTTATGAAGGTCTAGCTAGGCTACAAGCTTTGGGGGGCCAACTCAATGTGGAGAAATGCCACATTGGTGAAAGCAAGGTTACTCTTCTTGGCCATGTGATCTCGGCCAATGGCATTGAAGCTGACCCAAGCAAGATTCAAGCCTTGCTGGCTTTGACCTCTCCCACCACAACAAAGCAGTTGGTCTCTTTTCTTCAAAAGGTGAGGTATTTGAGTAAGTTCATTCACTTGCTCTCCCAAGTGGTTCTCCCTTTACAACAAGTTACCCATCAAGAGATCTTCACTTGGAGTGAAGAAAATGAACAACAATTCAATGAGGTAAAACAAATTCTAGCTTCACTTCCCACCATAGCACCTCCAAAGTGGGACGAGCCATTTTATGTAAACCCTAGTGTGGGAAATGACACACTTGGGACTGTATTGATGCAAAAGGATCCTCAAACTTCTTTCATGCGTCCTATCTACTTCTCTAGTCGAATGATGACTCCATCAGAAAAGGGATACACGGCAGTGGAGCACATGGTGCTTGCATTAATGTTTGCTACCACCAAATTTTGCTCTTATTTATTGTCTAGACCATTCATAATCTTAACAATGGAAGAAGTATTTCCTTATGTAATGCAGCACATGGATGTTTCTTCTAGGATTTCCAAATGGCTCACAAGGCTACAAGAGTTTGAATACACAATGCAAGTGGAGAACTCCACAAGGGCCAGTCTAGGAGGTATTCTCACTCATCACCACTATGAAAAGAAGCTAAAGATAAAGCCAAATGATCAAGATATTACACCTGTGTTGGAAGCCCCTAAGGTAAAGGAGGCTCACTCTCTTTTCTTTGATGGAGCCTACAAGAGGAAAGTGGACAAAGCTGCAGCAGGCATTGTCATCTTCAACGAGCAAGGGGATAAGGTTTTCTCCATTGGGAATCTCTTGGATTCTCACTCTAACAATGAGGCAGAATATGCAGCCTTAACTCTTGGGTTAGAGTGGTGTGTGACACAGGGCATTCAACGGTTAAATGTATTTGGTGATTCCATGCTTTTAATAAAACAAATACAAGGAACTTGGGCTTGTAAAAATCATAGCTTGCTAGGCCATTTGCGCAAAGTCAAGGAACTTTTAGGAAAATTTCAAGTTGTACAATTACATCATGTCCCTCGAGCAGAAAATCAAGAAGCAGATGCTCTAGCTAGAGAGAAGCTGCAAGATGTTTCAGTGGTGGGTTCTATCAAGTTCAAGCTGCCTCTCTTCCAAGGTAGCGATGCTATGCCTGACATCATGAGTTTCTTGGACACAGGAGAGTGTCCTAAGGATCTTACTAAGGGCCAAAAGCACTGGCTTGTGCGTAAGGCAACAAAATACCGCCTTATCAATGACGGCCTCTACTGCAAGGGTAAGGATCAAATTCTTAGGCGTGTACCTCTCTCTAGAGAGATCACTGAAATCATTTCAAGTTGCCATGATGGTGTTTGCGGAGGACACTTTGCACTTTACATCACTAGTAGAAAGATCCTACAAGCCGGGTTTGTATGGCCTAGTCTACATAGGGATGTGCATCATTGGTGTAAAACATGCAAGGAATGTCAAAAGGCAGGGGATAGGAGGCTCACATATGAGCCAGAGACTCCTATAATCTCATATGGACCATTTGAGAAATGGGGAATTGATGCTATTGGGCCTTTGCCAAGGAGCCAATCAGGTAAATTTTATATAATCATGGGTGTGGACTACATGACCAGGTGGGCTGAAGCAGTTGCCACCACCCGGATTACAGCTAAGGAAGTGGCTAAGTTCGTATTTGAAAACATTTGTTTCCGTTTTGGCACTCCTCTTGAAATAATTTCTGACAGGGGACCAGGTTTTAGAGGAGACCTTGTAGGAGAGCTAATGGAGAAGTTAGGTACCTCACGACGACACTCAACTCCCTACTACCCATAATGCAATGGTTTGGTGGAAAAGGTAAATGGTATGATCTGCAAGATCATCACTAAACATGTAAACAATCACAAAAGTGATTGGGACAAGCATCTTATGGCTGCACTTTGGGCTTATCGCACTTCATTTCGCACATCCCTTGGGTTCACACCATATCACTTGGTGTTTGGTAAGGAAGCCATTTTATCCATTGAAGTACAATTGGCTAGTCTCAGGGTGCTAGCTGGGCAGGTGGAAACTCCTAATGCTCATCTCCACAACCACATTCTTGATCTAGAGAGGCTTCAACTAGAGAACAAGGATGCTATCAACTATTATGCAGCACAGTCAGAGCAACGTTGACTTACCTTCAATAAGGGACTTAGGGCAAAAGGTCTCAAGAAAGGTATGTTGGTCCTACGGTATGATAACAGGTTTGACACTAGGAAGGATAAAAAGTTTTCACCCAGATGGGAGGGGCCATTTGTCATTAGAAAGCGCTACGCCAATGGCAGTTACCAATTGATGGATGCAGATGGTAGGCTCCACAAAACACGTGTCAATGGATGGAGGTTGAAGCAGTACTTTTTGAGATTTGATCAAGTACCTATGATGGAAATCCCCGAGGAGGGAGACTCCTCCACCTCAATTAAAGAAGAATCAAGTACAACGTTAGAGGCATGAATACCTCTAGCCTTAGGGGGAGGGCTAATGAGGCAAGCTTTTCCATGCATGGGAACCCCCCATATATTTTTTCCCTTTTACCAAAATATTTCCTATTGTATAAGTTACTTTTGATTTTTTCTTCCTTTTTCACAAACGTTTTAGCCTTTATTAAATAAATAAGACTTATGCTAATCAATCACGATGTAGCATAAATAAGTAAGCTTTCTTTGTTGATCTCTCTTTTGACCTTAAATATTAAATATATATATTCTAAATTACATTATATATTTTAGTATTTTCTAATATATTTTTCATGTATGTATATTACTCCACCCTACCAAATATTTTATTCACTATTTTTCATTTTCAAACCTCAACCCCACTTTCAAATTTCAATAATACCTCCATCTATGTGATTGCCAATCTTTTCAAAACTCTAGGTCATGTTTTCATACACATGAAGGAGCTTACACTTGAAGGCAAGAGAGAAGTCCACTCAAAGGGGACCACCAAAAGACCTTTGCAGCCACAAATAATACATTATTTGGCTGCATTTTTTAAGTAAAGACGAACCCCGAATCTGAAGGAGCGTTCAACATGAAAGATGTAGCTCGTGATCTCAAATTTTAGCTCAAATTTTTTCAGAATTTTTGGAGTTATGAACACGGAGATATGATTTTTGTAGTGGACCCCAGTTTTCTCGTGTAATGGTGACACAGGCCATCCCCAATTTTCTTCCCTCTAGAATGGCTATGGTTCTACAAGTCTTCAAGCATGATTACAAGAGACAAGGCTCTTTTAATGAGGTCTTGGCAAGTCTAGAGTGATTCTATCACCATTTTTGGAGGATCCATCCTCATCAACAACTATCCACCTTTGACAATCTCTCTTGTAAATTTCTTATCTCTCTCTTCTCTCCCTAATAAGCTTATGTCTAGCCAAAGCTAGACTATTGTAAATATCTCCTATCCTCTACATCCTACCCACATTCTCTCATCTTCTCTCTCTATTGACTCTGGTATTTTAAATAATGAGGAGACAAGATGGGAGCCACAGTCACATGCACCCCATTTTCCTAGTCACCAAAGTGGGACACTCACCTCAAATAGAAATATTGCTAAATCCTCCCCTCCTTCCCTATATAAGAAGGCCATGAGAGCTCAAACACACACACACACACACACACACCTATCCATACACACTCTTGTGCTACATGCTTGTAGCATGAACCCTAATCACATAATCACAACACCATCATCATCACCATCACCATGCACAAAAGATGAGCACCACACCTCCACACCACTTGTAATTAAGGGTTGAAGGCACAATTTCAATAAGAAAAAGGGTGGGCACACTCATGATATTCCTCGCCATCAACTCCCATCTCGCCATTATGCCTCCTACGATCTTGTCCCCTTCTCATTTTCCTGCCATACGCTACCTATTGTATTCATCTTTTGCAAGCAATCAACACACTCCATCTTGGTGCCATACTTTGTGTCGCTTTGGATACATCTCATTGTGAGTATGGTATATGCTTGTTCCTTGCCCTTTTTTTTTCTTGCTTATGTAAAGGTGTGCGGATTCGCCACCATACACACACACACACTCTCTCCCTCTCATATTCCTATCATCTTGCTACTTCCATCTTGAGGTGTGCGGATTCTCCACCTCTTGTATGATAAGTGAGCATACTCGCAAGTTTCCCCTACCTCATTATCTTCCTTACTAACATGCATGAGTAGTGAGCCCATTCTCACTCACTCACCACTCCTCTCACCTTATTCTCCGACCACCCCATTCCACATTTGGGCGTGGATCTTGAAAATTGTTTTCCAGGGCATGCTTCATTGTGTATATGTATGCGTCCTAGCCGCATATCTTGCTAGGTGGTGCCCCTATTGTGTATCCCCCATGATGAGGCCATTGTGCATAGTCTTGGTGTAGAGGCCACCGGAACTATTTTTCACTTTCGCCTCTCAGTGTAATATATACCTAGCCTTCTTCGAATACAAACAGTTTCTAAGAGACATGGGAGATAAAAATGATAAACTTTCATTATTTAGACATACCTACAGGTATATAAATGGAATACTATGCATCAACAATAGGTCCTTTTTAGAAGGGATCAAACATATATATCCTGATTGCTTAAAAATAGAACCAACTTTTGGACAAGGGTTCAATACATCCAATGGTTTTTTTTGCACTTCAGTACAATTCCTTAGCTTTTTTATTTCTCTTCATATACCTTGTGTAGGAGAGGATGACCAAAGATTTTCGTTTAAAAGAGATCTCCTAAACCTTCCACCTTTTGAGTTCATAAAAATGAATAGTAATAGACCCCTCTTAGAACTTGTATCAGCTTGCTTTACTTGATTATATACTCCTCCTCCAACTACCTCCTTGATTGGGAAGATATTAAGCTACTTATACACAAGTATTGCCTTAATGGCTTCAAAAGATGTGATATAATTGATAAAATTATATTGTCACTCTCTCAGCATGACCGGCATGGGTTACACTTTAACCATGATATTCTCATTTCTCTAATAAGGTAGTAGGACCATTCACAATGGGCCTACTATCGACCCATTGTGTTTGGTGCTTGGGACAGGGTGGGAAAACACACACACACACACACACATTGGTACTTGTCTTTATGTTTATGGTTTTAAGAAAACTAAACTACCCCGTACTGCTGTCATCCTGGCTATGTATTTCCACTTAAAATATGGATTTATATCTTTCCTAGCTAAACTAAGTCGGCATCCACCGTGGGAAGGAACCCCTACAGGGTTATGATGGTTGGAAATCCTTAGCTGGCAGCTATTAACGTGGTTTTTCCTACTCTATAACTGGGCCTCACCTACCCTGCCTTGCTAAAAGACGCAATGGCTGCTTTGCTCTACTATGACAGACCGCATCAGAGGCGGCTACATGTTGTGGCTTCCCCAGGAGGAGTAGCACCTGGCCTACTCAGTGCTTGGGATGATAACGATTTTGCACGCTACTCACTGTGAGTGATCGTGTTCTCCTATTTAAAGAGGCGAGAGTGCATACTACACCTCACTTAGCCTTGTGTGTGTTTTATTTGCATAAAAAGTTAGGACTATGTGTGTTTGTTCACTCTCTGCTGTACCAATCATGGAGCTTGCAACTCAACTGACACAGGCTAGCTACTATTTACTGAGATTGATATTATGGTTTTTTTCTCTCCTTTTTTCATACTTGTCTTAGGATAATATAAACAACCGAGCTTATTGGTTGGTATACCCTGTCGCTTAGCCTGGTAAGGCCCACTATGTTGGTTGGCTTTGCTTGACAGTTCGAGGCACTACTGGATGTATGGTATCTTGATCCCTGTCGCTTAGCCTGGTAAGGCCCACTGTGTGGGTTGGCTATGCTTGACATTATGTGGTAATGGTTGAATTGGGCAGCTGGTTTTTGGTTCTGAGTAGATCTGCATAAACTGCTCATTGGCTTGATTAAGTTATACCTTAAATATTGGGGTACGTTATAGTGGTTGTTGCCACTTGGCTTGAAAATAAAATACTCTGATGATTCAATGCATTTATAGAAGACGTACTGTGTTTGCATATCATTCAAAATAATCTTTTGGGGATGGGGGGTATACCTCGGATTTTTACTAGTATTGGACTATTTATTGTTACTAGTTGTTTCCTCTAACTTGATACATGTCGCACAAATATTGACTGATTGGGAGTTGGGGGTATGCCCCATCTGCGTACTAGTGTTGAATTTTTTTGATACTAGTAGTCTAGTTGTTCGAGGTTTGGGGTTATGCTCTGGCTGCATACTGATGTTGGACTTGTTTGATACTGGTTGTTTTGATGGTGTGTTACAAAACACTTTTTTGGCATTCACAAGGTCGGGTTTAGTTTGAAAAAAGCCCCTGAAGGAACTGTTCCTTTTTGCTTCATGGTTTGACATTCATTCTAGCTGGATACCCTGTCTACATTAAGGCTTCTCTGCCACTTGGTTGGTAAGAGGTGTATAATAGTGTAATTGACATACAAACTTGGGAAGGTTGGATTCCATGACCCTAATGGGAATATACTATATATGTCCTAAATAAACAACAACAAGTTTGATATACTTGTACTATTAATGGAAATGTAAAGATTTCTTAGGCTTCTTTACTTTATGGCTTCATGTATTGAAAAAAGCAAGAGGAAATGGAGATTCATTGATCTGGCAAAGAAAAAGACTGATAAGATGTTGATGAGGGATGAGACACTTCGATTAGAAGGGGTTATGGACTTCTAATTAGAATAATATTAATGCTAAAAGATCAAGAAAGATAAACTTTGGGATAATAAAACGTTTTTAATTAAAAAACATATATGGAACACACAAGTACTTTGGACTATGCTTGTAAGTTAAAAAAAAAGTTGTAAGATGGACATGGATAACAATTGGTATAGTCCATTGATACCTGTAAAACACATCCAAGGCTAATGTATTTGTTGTCTTGTTTGGATGGATGCAGGTAAGGACTCTATCTTATCTTGAAAGTTTTTTTTGGCTTAAAGAAATTGTCTACACATGATTACACTTACACCTACTACGGGGGAAGTACTTCTGATATCTGTATAATGGAATGAGGCTTCATTCTTATAAGCATTGTACAAAGATAATTCTAAGATTGAGTTGTTTTTGTACTTATCATTTCCCTTTCTCTGGAGACAATTGTCTTTTGGATGTAAAAGTTCAATTATGTCTTATTATTTATGTTAAAATAGCTACACACACACACACACACACTTGATCACTTATTCTACCTTGGCTACTAGTTCACACACACTTCAGTCCTGCTTTGGTCTCAATAGTATGATCTGACGGGTATATTGTTTTGTGAAGTACTCACCTTGAATAATTAACTTGTATGGTGGACTCTTGCTATGTAAACATGAACCTTGATACTCCTGGATCAAACTCTTAAATCACAGTACTTAACTTTGCCCTATCCAATGAATGACATTCCTAAATATTTGAACACCAACTACTGGCTCTTCTGACAGGTCCCCCCTTGGTGGATGTTTTTGGATGGACTATAATACTGAGTTCTCCTCTAGGTGGTACTAGGCCTTTTTGGGATTAATGGTTACATTGTATGTTGCTTAGGTTGGGGCAATTTGGGCTGGTGGGAACTCACCCTTTTATTTCCTAATCAAACATGACGTAGTGTGGTGGGATCATAGCCCTAAAAGCTCATTCTGTGGGTTATTAACCCCGGTACGTATGGGTACACACTTCTAAATGTTGTTTCTCCTCTCAAGTGTGAAGTGAATGAACACTACTATTAATCATCCCTATTTATTGCTCTACATCACCTCATGTTCTCATTCTCTCTATCTCCCCTACATCTTGGCCATAGATCTATACAGATTGGCGTACTGATGATATAGCACAACATAATCACCTGGATTTTGTGTGGATTTTGTGAGCAGAGTCGAGAGTGTCACTTTCCATATTTACTGATGAAATCTCTATAATAAGCTGAGGGCTACTCATCCCCCTCACTTAGCCTTGTTTGACAAGTGTGTATGTGTCTTGGAAAGTTAAAGAGAGCAATGTGTTTTGTTGATTGAATTGATACTCCTCAAAGCTTGGTGGACTGTGGGTGTGCACTATGTCCTACACTTAAGCTTTATACTTTGATGATAATGGCTCTTCTTCTCAGGTTGGTGCCATACCTTTAGGGTAAACGTCTTCTCTCTAACATAACTGGTTTATTTTCAATGAATAAAAGGTTTTGAACTATGGCATTTGTTTTATATTACTGGCAATTAAAAAATACATTACTTAAGCAGGTTGTAGTAATGCATTTCCTCTATCTGACTGTGACCAAACTAGTCTCTTTCTCCTGGATTGAACATCACTGAATTGGTTAATGCCAAAATCAATTGGACTTAACCTTAAATATGTAGTGCTCTTTCATTTGGTTTGATATGTTTGAGGATTTGGCTTGCTGACCTAGATAATGGAAATGGTTTGGCCTCCCATGTTGAGGTTAGGGTAAACGATCTGGTCTCTTTGATTGGAACCAGTGTGTGATTTTTAAACGATTTATTTTAGAAAAAGGGGGGCCTAACCTGTTGATTAGCAACTACATTTTTGTTATTACCATGTAAATGGTTACCTATCAGTGATGGAAAAGTTACGCGAAAGAAGATCATGTTTCCTTTAATTTCTTCACAAACAACTGATAACACCATAAGACTGATTGAGCTAAAAGAGCTCCTTCTCAGTCGTTTGGATTAGCGGATAATTTATGTGGTTTTAAAGGCTGGCTCAGAGTGCTTGGTTAAATTATGAGATTTTAAACTTTTGTACTTGATATTGCTATGCTAAAACGATGCACATTTGTTTCATATAGGTTTTTTTAATAAAAAAAGGGGTTATGTTATCTAAAAAAGAAACACTGGTTCACTCTTTGTTAATTGATGGTTAATTAACTTCACTAGTGCTGGGTTGATAAACTGACTAAATTTATGGCATATTATTGAGCAGGTTGTCAACACTTTTTTTTTTTGTTTAGAGCAAGTTTTTTCCAACCTCTTCCATGAGATTGATTGAGCAATGTGTTAGCTCCTTCTCTTTGGTTCTGAGTAAATGATGGTTTTTTTAATCGATTTGCTGGCCCAATTTTGATGCTCTATCTGATCAAATACTATGCACACATAGGGCTTACTGATGTTACCACTGGTGCATGATAACACTCTAATTACTTTGGGTTGAGTTAGCCTCCTTAAAAAACATGACATGGTTGGTCCTGAGAATTTGCTTGGCTTGGTAGGCCTAAATACTCTGTGAATTTTTTTTCTGATCATACTCGTGGTTGTTAGGATGAAACATAAACCAAATTCTTCCACTATCTACTTGATGATTAAATCTTAGTTATCTTTTAAAACTGCACTTACTATAACCTGAGGTTTGTTGTTTTGACATACCCCATCGCAGTGGTTCTGTAAGGAATTTTTTTTGATATTTTTTATCTCTCAAAACATGCCGATTGATTATGAGTATTACCTAGCTATTACTCCCCATGATGTTGTTTATAATACTTATACTCTAATTACAAGATGATCCTAATACTTCAATTGGTCAGCTCTCCTTGAATCATTGTCTTCCTTGGATGATTTAAGCAACTCGTGATATGATACTTTTCTCAAAGTGATAATGACTATTTGCTGGCTTGGGCTGTCTCACATACTTACTAACACACCTGGCTCACCCGTGCTGCATACCTTGTTAATGGGATTTTCATAGCCTGACTAGGACTAGACCTACTTTGGCCTCAGACTGCTGCTCCTAGATAACAAAACTAATATTAGTTTTAAGTTCTGACTCATGTTGGCTGAGAACATACTAGTTCCTGATGGTTTCATTGATTGGTTGTTTATAGGAATTTTGGTCCCGTATTCCTAAACTAATGGAGCTATATGTTAGGAATTGGATCGTGCTAGCTATGGTGGATGAAAGCGAAACATAGTGTCAATGCGTGAGTTTGTGTGTAAGCAATATTATCACTCAAGTGAATTAGGTTCCAAGATAGAATTAGCTTGGACTCATAAACACAATCTTGAGTATTGACTTAGCTTATCACAAGCTCACCATAGACAAGCATGTAGTGCAAAATAGAGTTGTGTTTATTCATTCATGAAATGAGCTTTATGTTGCTCTACAGCCTTGCTCCATAGCATGTGGGATAAATTCACTCTCCTCTCCTTGACTCACACTTTAGGACAAAGCTCACACTTTACAATCCTCCCCTTGAGGTTTGGACTATGACAAGATACTGAAGGTGCATGATCCACACAGGCTAACAAAATCCACATAGGATGGTGATATCGACAAGAGAGAATAAAGTCCACAAAGGATGGTGATATCCATACAGGATGATAAAATCCACACAAGGAAAATCCACAAAGGATGATGAAATCCACACAGGAAAAATTCCTCCCCTACAAGTAGAGAGTCTTCATCTTCAAAATGGGTCTTCATAAAGACAAAGTTGCTCTCGTCTTCATCCTTTTTGTCTTCTACTATGTGAGCTAATCCTCTGTCGCGTCTCTTGCCTTCATTTATTCTGCTATTGCTTTCAACGGCTTCATGGTCTTTGACTTCGTATCCTCCCCTCGAACGAGTGCTTCTGTCCCCCTTTTTATTGTGCAATCAGGCTTTATTCCATGTGTCATAATGACATGCAAAAATATGCTAAAATATCCTATGAAAAGGGTTATGCAAAAAATTAATGCTTTCTCTTCCATCTTGGTCATACTCCGAGAGCCCAAGCATGCGGTGTTTCTCATACACTTTGTCACAAAATCTTCACACATAGAGAGATTTTAGCAATTTGGAGACTCTCCAATGACAATGTCTATCCCCTTACAAAAGCACATAATGTCATCCATGTAGACAAATATAATTACATATATTGCAAGAAATTTGTTGTGCTTGGCTGCAAGATCGATGTGTACTTTGGAATTTCCCTTCAATGTGAAGCTCCTCTTCACCGTCGGTGAAGCCCTCTTCACAGATAGGGGAAATAACTCTTTGTTTTTGCTTTTGATGCTCGAAAGAACTCCTTGAAGCTTGGTAATAAATTTGTTGTCGTAATGTCATAAGCTTGGTAGCCCTTGGAGTGCTCGATAAAGGTTTGAATTTTCACTCTCCCTTAAATTGCTTGGAAATGCCCTTTTGTGGCTTAGGGTTCACCTTGGTGTAGCAGGGCCGCGGGAATACGGGCTTATGCAGGTCTGAGCCGGTTGGGCTGTCGAGCAGCAAGAGGGGTAGTACGCGCGGGAAGAGCCTTTTATGAGGGTGCTTAATGCTTTGAGCCTTTAGAGTAGTGGGGCCGCGGGATCAGGTGCTAATGCCAGTGGGCAAGGCGGGCACAGCCGTACAGCAGGGCAGCTTGCCGGGCAGGCGCGAGCAGCTGGGCAGATTATCGGGCTGGTGCCTTTGGGCAGGCGCACAAGCTAGGGCATGGGACTCTCCCCTAGCGGACCCGCGAGTCCTAAAAAAGGTGTTTTGAATGCAGCTTTTGGGTCCGCCCGCTCTCCCCCGAATTAGCCAAGGGTTTTGACCCCGAAACCTTAAGCTAAGAATGGGTTGCCTATTTTGAGCTAGCCAACAAGCCCACGGGCTTCCTTGTGAAGGATCCTCCGGAAAGCAAGTTCTTAAGCCAAGCTCAACAAGTTTACATACACACACACACACACACACACACACACACACCTATTTTTAGGCAAAGTTGGGGATGGAGTTTAAGAGGTTTTTGAGCTCGGATTGCAGAGCTTGCGGGCTCTATAGAAAGCTTGCATCGAGCACTTCGAGATGAGCTCAATATTGTTAGGTGATTGTAAAAGTGGAGAGATTAATTGAAGGTGCAAACTAGGACACAAAAATGACTAGAGCATGCAAAAAATTGGATACTAATCTTCTACCTAATCAAGCCTATCTAGCCATGGAGGGTAGTGGCCTCTTGGGTGTGCCAAGAACATGCCCATACATAACTAGATTAGTGCTTAATTAGTGAGATGCAACTAGTTATGAAAATGTCAATGGGCCGTAACAATGAAATGCTAATCGATCTAATGGATATGCTAATGATTAACACACACTAATGCATAATGAAAATCCTAGCTAGCACACCATGGCTCTGATACCAAATGTTAGGAATTGGATCGTGCTAGCTATGGTGGATGAAAGAGAAACATAGTGTCAATGCGTGAGTGTGTGTGTAAGCACGATTATCACTCAAGTGAATTAGGTTCCAAGATAGAATTAGCTTGGACTCATAAACACAATCTTGAGTATTGACTTAGCTTAGCACAAGATTACCATAGACAAGCATGTAGTGCAAAATAGAGTTGTGTTTATTCATTCATGAAATGAGCTTTAAGTAGCTCTATAGCCTTGCTCCACAGCATGTGGGATAAATCTACTCTCCTCTCCTTGACTCACACTTTAGGACAAAGCTCACACTTTACACTATATGACCTAACGATACTCGGGCATATGTTGGTTCAAAATACCTAGATGATATAGTACTATTTAAGTTTTCCTACCTTATATTATACCTTATGGTAGGTATAATTTAGGTTTTCTTTGATCATCTACTCTCTTATGATCTCAGTTAAGTTATCATACGTGGCTACTGACAATTTTTTGCATCCTCATGACTTGTTTGCTAAAACCACTATAAACTATATGTGGTTTGGCTATAAGGGTTATTGGAAGTAATGCGTGCTAGATATTAGCATATGGTTTTACCGAATCTGATAGAAATTTGAACAAGAAAGGCAAAAGAATGTCAAGCTAGGGGAGTCTTATGGGGTGCTTTTCCTTGTAGACCTGCCAAGCACGTCTACAAAGGTAGTGGTCTGCTCCTTTTCAACTCTTTTTGTTGTTGTTGTTCTAGAAGAAGGCAAGTTGTCTGAGTCCTTTATTGTTGATGTTTCTAGCTACTTCTCTTTAGAATGGGTTTAACAGGATGCTTCCCGCTTTCAAAATCCAAGGGGATGAGTGAGTGAGGGAGTTTGGGACATACCTTGCTACCTCTCCCCATTCTAGTTGCTCTAAAGCTCTAGTAGACTTTTGTACCATCTCGCCTGTTGTGCCTCCCAGTCTTAAGCTGGCCCACCAAGGGGCGAGCAGGTTGTCATGTGCCTCTAAGCCTTTCCACTGGCCACCTTTAGAGAATAGTTTAGCCTTTTCACAATATTCTACAATAGCTGCATTTGTAGTGGAACCAGCCTCTTTATTCTTGGCATCTTTTGCCTTCAACTTAGGATGTTGCTTTATCATGTGATCATTAGCCTTGCAATGAATCTTCTTCTTGCCTTTTTCACCAATATTCCTAGACAAGGAGTTTCCAATAGAAGCATTAGGAATAGGTGATTTGCTACTCATTCAAGAATCATGAGAAGAAGCTACATGCTATTACCACCTTTTCTTTGAGAATTAAAAAAAAGCATGTCTAATTTCATGTTATTTAGCCATGTTCTTTCTTGAAAATGACTCTTGCAAGAGCAATGTGCATAATGCATCAAAGTTAACAGCTTGAGGGTTTCCTTGGGTCATAAGTACTAGCAAAAGGTTGGTAAGAATTTGGCAAAGCATCAAGGAGAGTGTGCACAAGTGAACTATCAAAATTGACTTTGCTGTAGAAATGAGTTGCTTATTAATATCCTTGATACCAACATGGAAAGTGTCCATGTCATCTTTCTCATGCATAATCTTTGACTCTAGCTCTTTACACAGTGATGCAATTTTAGCCTCATTACAACTTGCATAAAGAGGTCAACCAGAATATCCCAAGCTTGTTTTGTTGATTTAGCTGGGTGAATGAGAGGATTAATAGTGTGCTTTGCAGATAATGAAATCAATGCATGAGCCTAAGCATCTCTAACATCCCAATAAGATTGCTCAACCATAGGCAAAACAACACCTCTAGCAACAACAAACCTGCCATTATATGCTACAACATTCTCAATAGAGCCTGTATCCACATAAGGTAGATCCACATCAATGTCTTGCACACCATTCCAAATTCCCTTTGACACAAGAACATGCTGCATCATGTAAGCCCACATTGGGTAGTTATCCCCATGCAGTTTATCCTTAACATCTAACATCTTGAAAACATCTGTGTTTGTTAGCCATGGTGAGTGAGTGACTGCACCTGATGCAAAAACTACCCGAAAAGAGGTAAAACTAAGTAGGACCAACACATGCTATATAGCATAACCCAAAGAATTTTTTAAGGGATCTATTCTGCAAAAAATTGCACTGACAAAAATTCTACACAAAAGGACAAAATTGCCTATACAATACTGCTTGTAGTGGAAATGATGGTCGAAATGAGCCCGAATGAAAATTTTGAGTAGACCAAGCTCTTGAAGCTTTCCCAAAGGTTTTTGTCAACCTGTTGATGCTCACCAAAGCTCAACCAAATCGGAGAAAGTGAACAAGCATGTGGTGGCAACGATGGCGACTATGCCCGAGAGGACACAACCTGCTCTGATACCAATTGTTGGAAATAGGGTTGTAAGGAACCACACATATCTTGGAGAAGATGAAGAGTATCAAGAAATACAACAAAGAATGTATTTCTTAGTGCACAATAAAAAGATAAGTTATCCCTAGAATGATGGGTGTATATACAATGCACGGGGGAAGAAACCTCCTAGTGAGGGAAAAAACGCCCTAGTAGTCCTAAGTGTATTTTCACGCATCACTACCTCACATATGGTAACAAAATGTTCAAAATAAATAATTTGAATCTCTACTCAAGGATCTAGTGGCTAGAAGACAAAGAAGGCCACGAGAGGCATGGCACTGCACGAGGATAGATTTCTAGGGAGAAGGTTGTCCAATTCAAATAATAGTTCAAAAATGAGGAAGATGAGATTTATGTCAAAGTATGTGAAAGGATCTAGAAGCTAACTATTGAGTTAGATGTCATCACAAGGACGCTATCTAGCAAAAACATGAGGAATCTGAAGTGATGGAAGCGGCATGGTATGATATTAAGGATAGCAAAGTATCAATCATTCAAATTCACTACGAGGTGAGAAAAAAATGGGAGCCACTATCAAGAGTCTTTTTGAATGGGGGTGATAGAGTGAATATATTGAGTGAGTATATCATATAGAAATTGGGAATCACCAAATTGGGATGACAGATTAGAGGATAGTGTACGTTAGTGGCTTATTAGATAATTTACAGATCAAAGTTGGTTCTAAGAAGTTTAAAATTGGATTTTTGATACTGAGAAGTTTAAAACCAACTTTTTGGTACTGAGAAGTTTAAATCCATCTTTTTGGTAATGGATGTGCAGGGCACCTACAATATGCTCTTAGGCATACCATGGTTAAGAAATGAAAGAGCCATATACAATTATGCTGGCCAGACATTGACTACACAAGGATCAAACAAAAGGATCCAGGTCAAGAAATAAACACCAAAATCTAGAAAAGAGCCATGCAACTCAAGAAATTATGTAGGAAACATAGAATGAATGTTAGCCTTAATGAATATCTTTCCCATTACTGAAATTGACTTGAATGTTAGTCTCTCTGAATATGTTTCCCATTGCTGAAATTGACTTGAATGTAGTTCTATTAGATTAAACAAAGCAAAGGAACAATGGCAACAATACCCTAAAAAGAACAATGGCAACAGTACCCTGAAAACTTCACTGAGTCCAATCAGGGGGAGAGATCAGTTAGTCTGGATCGTAGAGCTTTAATTGAGGAAGTGGATCAGGTAATTGGGGAAACCTCATATGGGAATACATGGAGTATGAATAGATCAAATACAGATGACATTGAGTTCAGTAATCACGATACGAGAATATCATATGAGCAGATCAAAAAGTATCTGATGGAGAATAGGCTCACAGCAATTTAGATACATAAGACAATGAATATTAGCTGGGATTTGAACAAAAAATAATTTGACTCCTTGGCCATGACTTGGACGTTGAACTAGTTATTACCAGATGATAGGAAGTAGAAGAATGAAACATGGACTCATAGTCAGATCAAAGACTATAAACATTAATAAACACCCGAGGCCAAAGATTAAAGAAAAGGCAATATTATTTTTTCAAAAATATCAAGATGTCTTTGCCTGAGAGCATACAGACTTGAAAGGACATGACCTTGAGGTTTGTCAACACATGATACCACTTAAGCATGATACTAGACCGGTCAGATTGCAAAGATATAAAATGAATCAAAATTATGCTAAGAGGGTCAAGAAGAGATAGACAACCTTCTAAAGGTAGGGATCATCATAGAGGTAACGAGCAACGACTGACTATTTCCCATAGTGGTGGTACCAAAGAAAAATGACAGAGTATACATGGATTATAAGAAGTTGAATGCTTAAACCATCACAAACCTATTTCCACTACCATTCACATATATGATGTTGGATGAGATAGTTGGACATGATATGACCAGTTAAAGGTTGCACCAGAAGATAGATCTAAAACAAATTTTATCACTAAAAGGGGAGCATTCATGTATTTGGTTATTCCATTTGGTTTATGAAATTCTCCAACAACTTTCTTGAGATGTATAATGGAAATATTAGTGAGTTCTTGTATAATGTTTTAGCAATCTTTGTGGATGATTTCACCATCTAGATTCATCTAAAGATTCATCTAAAGAGATGCATCTACTATTCCTAAAGATGGTGTTTAAGAGATGCAGGGAAAAGGAGATATGTATGAATCCCTTCAAATCAATATTCATGGTCTAGAAGGGATAGCTACTTGGTCATGCAGTGTCCACAAATGGAATTGAGATGGCTGATGTGACAAGATCCAAAGTGTTCAGCAGGCTAGAGCATCGAAAAATGTATTGAGCTTAGCTCATTTTTGGCTACATCAATTCATATTGGAGGTTCATTCATATGTTTTGAGCTAATGCTATTTTGTTATATGAACTCGCCCAAAAAGGAGTCAAGTTCATCTGGTCCCTTGAATGTGAAACTGGGATGTTATTTTTGATGTACACGTTGATGCCTCTTGCATGGAGGTAGGTGCTATTCTGGCTCAACCAGATGGGAAGAATCATTTTCCAATATATTTTGCCAATAGAAGGTTCAATAAGGCAGAGCAAGGCTATTCAACTACTGAAAGGGACACACTGGATATGGTGTTCACCACCATAAAGTTTAAACATTGCTGAAAAGGCTATTTCACTTCTATGTAGATCATCAAGATTTACTTATCTGATTAATAAGGTCGTTATCCAAGGAATATTAATTAGTGGATGCTCTCTAAAATCCCTAAGAGATGAACCAGTGACACTGAGTTGTTTCAAACAATGATTATGGAGGAGCCAGATGTTAGACCAGCGGGTAGATAGACATGCGAATAACCTCCCAACCATCCTATATATAGGCCCCTGGCCCTCTTCCATATATAGACCCCTTTACTGCATGTGTGTCCGGCACATTGCCCGGGCCGTGCCCGTCTAGTCCTACCCTTGGCATGACATTACTCCCCCCTTGGAGAAGCATTTTCGTCCTCGAAAACACAAGTGGTGGTATCTTCATAAGAACACGAATGTTTCCACCTTGGCATCCCTCATGGATCCAACGGTTCGTTGAATCGGAACCCGGTTCATTGGGAGGTTCAATGAAATCAAGAGTAACATCTTGATTTTCTACATTGTTGTCCCTGTGCAACCGTCTTGGTTAACCGACTCATAATCAAAAGAGCGTGAAGGTTCCATTTAGAACTCACTTGAGAATGCTAAACGAGTTATCACAACTAAGAGGTGTTTAAATGCATACCCAGGTTTCAGACTTTCTGAAGGTACTGGAATGTGCAATATAACCTCAGCTCATCTTTCCATGAAGGTACTATGTTGACATACTCATCAACAGCAACCAAGTCCTTGACTTGCGGTGGTTTCTTGCCAATAGTCAACCTCATCCAAACTGATGATTAAGGTTGATAACTTGAGAATAATAGGCAGAGACTAGAACTAGCCGTAACATTCCTTTCATCATATGAAGCAAACTCCAAACCAGAAAGGTAACCGATCTAGTTGTTTCACTTCTTGCTAACGTATGCACTTAGCATATCCTTTAGCGTGCTTTACTAACGTATGCACTTTGCATATCCTTTAGTACTAAATAGAATTCTTGTAAGCTGCCCATCCTACACGGGATGAATAGCAACACTAAGATGTGAGGTGCTTTCCCCCAACCACTTACAAACAGTCGCCCACGACTGACGACAAACTATGACTCAATCAGTGAGTATCCAGCCATATACTCGATATGGAATGGAGACAACCAACTAGGTTGAAAGCAGATTGGAGTTTCAAGCAGCCAATCACGAACACCCATACTCAGCCATCACCTTGTATGGCAGGGTGTAAACTCATACTAAATCTGCAAGAGAGATTGCACTGGCAGTGCAAAAAATTGCAGAAACAATAATGTCCATGAATTTGCATGCCGCTCCGAATAAATTTGTGTTAAACACTAGGGCCCATAACACCTAGTGTGCATGCATTTAACACAAACATATCGGAACCGCAATTCCATGATGAGACTTTCGACGATACGTACGTGAAAGTCGTGTAACAAATTTGGACCATAATAGAATGTGAAAACCCGATCACACATAGGTACCAACCATGAGACTTTCTCATGAACGTAGCATACTTTGCAGCAAAAGTTGGACAGTAATAGAATGTGACAACCCGGTCACACCTAGGTACCAACCATGAGACATTCTCATGAACGTAGCAGACTTTGCGATATGTAGAAACAACCCTCCATTAAGGTGGTTTCACAACACTTGTAATCACAACAAGTATGTACTTAGTACCCGACAATTTCTGGCCACTGAAATTGTACCTGATACTGTGTGCTTCGAATGGTCTAATGAATGGATGCGACCAGCACCTAGGGACCTCGTCGTGACACATCATTAAGAATTGGGCGCCAGTGTCAGTCCCAGAGACTCATATTCTCCACATGTGGAATATGTCTCAAGTAAGGATGTCAGGAAAAGTGACATCCATCAAATACGAGTTGTACTTGTGTGTGGAGGTAACTGCTAACACTCTGCGACAAGAGTGAGAGGGACCTCATTATCATGCTCCACACTGGCTAAAATGAACTCCTTGAGTTCCTAGACCATGTTGTGTTCCATGTGAAAACATGTGCCAAATCGAACCCGATAAATGGTCTCATAACATCATAATGTATATTGGAGACGATGGCCCAAAATACTTTGGTTCGACATGCCCTTGGCATGGCTCTGAAACATTCAAGTGTATTTGTACGACTTGAAAAGACCAAACAATATTGCACTAGAAACCCTGGGTTTTGCCTCCGCAATCCAAACCCGTTGGTTAGAATCTACGTAGTCAAACCCCTTGGTAAGACCGTGTCTAGAAACTGCTCAACTAGCAGGTAACGGTTATCAACATAGTCAACCGTATACAAAATGACTGGAATCAACAAAAAAAGTTGACTTTGTCCACTACCACGTGGTAGATTCCGGACTTCTTTCCTTGAAAGTGTAACGGGAATAGATCAAACTATGATCCTCAATGCCCGATAGAGTGATTTAGCAATCACTCACCGGGTCTTATCCAAAAACTATGCTGCCCTAGACACTCGTAGTGCGATAGAGAGAGCAAGAGATCCACACAAGTGAGATGCCTAGCTCTTATGGACAGCCATGCTATCTCAACTGCTTGCTGCATCTATACTCCGTGGTAGAGATCAGCTGATGTGAGAAACTCAATTCGAGTGTCGCACCAAAAACATGTTGTGCTTACAGAACACCCAAAAGATCTGGAATGGCGAGACTCTTGCTTGGCCATTAACATCGATGGGGACTTCACCAAGTAAATCTGTTCAAGCTAGAGAACAATCATCCAAGAAATGTGAGCATTGGGATCTTACCCTAGGTCTGACAATGGCTCTTAGCCTGTGTGGCTCATAGCCCTTATGTCAGTTAGTGTTCAATCGACAAACCGACTAAGTTGGATGGCGTCTTAGCCGATTATTAGCTGAGAGTTAAAAGCACCTTGGCTTAGGCTGACTCATGAGCAAAAAGAGAAAAACATGTATCCAAATATTCGTAAAAAGTTCTCATTATTCTAAGAGAGAGAGAGAGAGAGAGAGAGAGAGAGAGAAGAAGAGCATGCTGGGCTGAGGAACTTTCCTTAAACGACTATGACTTGTATAGTTGATTGCCATGCTCTTGTGCATCTTATGCCTAACGTGCAACTTATCCTATAAGCAATGCAACAGGTTTCTGCTACGACTCTCTCATCGAGGGAGGTAATAGAAAAAACACAAACAAGTCACAGACTGACCCACCTACCATGTATGTGGTTGTGACTACACCAATGTGACTTAATGATAGCACTTTGCCTTTGAATTAAGTCCAAGTTTTAGGTTCTTTTAAGTGTTGTTGTGTTTGACATCAACCCAAAAACAGTCCAGAACATATCTTGTTCTTGACAAAGGGTCTGGTGTTATAGTGGAAGCGTGTTTCCTGAGGTGGTAGATTTTATTCTATGTGGCTAGCATGCCATGCATACATAATCTTAAGCCCTTGGCAAAAGTGATGGCCTCAAACGTGAGAGCCCAAACATAAGTGCCTTGCACAATCTAAACTGGTAGGAATTTTGTGAGGTGATATCCCCTATTTTGCCAGTTTTTCCAAACTTGTGTGCCACGGCCCTTGATGACAAGTCATTGGGCAGTTCCTTGGCACAAGGGAGAAGCATTGCTTCATGTAAAATCGTCAAAGCACTTTGATTTGCACAAAAGAAGCACTTTCCAATCAAAGGTGTAAACATGGAAAAATAAAAAGAACATAAAATTGGCTAACCTGGTCGTTGCTGTAACCAATTGGCTCGAGATTCCGTGGAAGAAACAAAAACTCGCGTAAAAATGGCTCATAGCTATATCTGCTACACGGGTGGGAGCTGTCGTATGTACATATATGTCCCTTGTATCATATACGCCCTTCTGGCACGTAATGAAATAACCTACAAGAATATTGCCAAATCCTTCCCAAGTTTGTATGCGGGTGAAAGCATGGTTTGGTGGTACAAAAAAAGGACCTATTTTGCTTCTACCTGGTTGGTACTTCTACATATGTCCACACTTTGGAGGGAACCTTTTTTTTCATCTATGTTAAAGAATGGTAGGAGGGAAATTTGTATGATTTAAACTTTCCGTGAAAGAAAATGTGGGTGGGGCAATAAGTAATGCGAGTGGTGTTTTGAAACCGTGCCAAAAGTCCCATCACAGACTGCGTTTGTGAGTGGCGCAGTTGCTCAACACATTTTCCAGCTTCCGCCTTGCTCTCTTACTACATCGCCTTCTACAAACCACTACAGTTGCAGGTAACAAGCTCCCCGGGTACTCACAATCAGGAAGATGAGGACGCCAGCGAGGAAATCAGCAGCCAAAGCGTCACCGGACAATGCGAAAAAGAAGAAGAGGACAATGGATGCAAAATCCCCTCGGAACATCGACACCCCAAATACGAGGGCTAGCAAGGGGGCCTCCTTTGTGGAGAGGGAGAAACCTGCTGTGTCCATGGAGACTTCATTTAAGCATGGACCTCTTTTTTCCGATGATGAGACTCCACGATCATCTACAACATCTAAAGGTAGGTGCTATGAGAGCTGTGCGTTTTCTGGTGATTTACCATTTTATTTTCCATGCATGCAAGCTTCTGCATGTCTTTTATCTGATGAGGTCTGCATTTGCTTTTTTTGCATGCAGCAAGTACATGTGCATGTTTGGGATCTTCTTAGGAATTTAGGGTTTAGGAAAGTTACAAAGCTACATGTATAAGATGCTCTTTAGATTTCTAACTTGCATGCATGCAAGTGCAAAAATCAGTATATGTTGTGCATGAGCATAGCACAAAGTTGAAGCTCAGTAGGGATGTCAGCATAACCAAATTTGGTTAGTACCAAATTTGGTTAGTACCAAATTTGGTACTAACCAGTACCAAATTTGATGCTAACCACTACCAAATTTGGCTTTGTACACAACTGAATTTTGCAATTGTCACCTGAATGACATACATTCATTTCATTCCATGTGTTTTGTTTTGCACAACTGAAATGAGGCATATAATGAGGGCATGTATTTACTTGCGTGTTGTTTCCACATCGCAGGAAAAAACAAGATGGAGGAGTACCCTATCTTGACAAAGTTCTGCTATACAGCAGAAGAGATTCATGATGAGTATGGATTGAGCATGGAGGGGGTGTTGCCAAAGGATCTTATGGAAGATGACATCCCCGATGACCAGTGGCTCGCTGTATTCAGGCATTCCAACCAGAAGAAGACAAAGATTTACTTAAATCACGTGTAGCCACGGCTTCAGGATGAATGCAGGTTCCTGTTCCATAAGGTGTACCAAGCCCCACCATCATGTGGGGAGATCACTACAAAATTTTCTCGCTGTTTTGCATATGAGAAGTGTCATGCAGCCACAAAGGACCCTGCGGGCCACAGGGTTGCATGGGCCAGGTTTGGTGAGAGTGTACTCAACATGTGTTCCTCCCGACCAGGAGGCTTGGAAAAGAAGGTTGAGAATTGGCGAAAGGCAAATGGTGTGTCCCAAGGAGGCCACCCGTCAAATACCAAGAAGCCCCGACTTACGCCAGTCGTTAGTATGCCCCCTACATAGAAAGTCCCCCCACAGTGTCATGAGGAGAAGACACCTGATTATATTGGGGACCTTGAAGCTATGGTTGGGAGAGTCCCTCGGACATGTGTCGGGGTAGCCGATAGGCTGAAAGAGCTGACAATGTCTCTGAAGTAGAAGAAGGAAACACTCTTGAGGGCAGAGGGTTCCAATAAACTTGTCAAGCAGATTATGGACGACATCAAGGAATATGAGACCCAACTGGAAACATTGAGAGAGGCCAACACTGGCGATGACGCAGAAATCAATGTGATAGAAGCTGATTTGGCTGCCAGTCGAAGGATGCTACGTCGATACGGAATCAGTGAAGATACGTCATTTCTCGACAAGGATATTCTAGAGCAACAGGTGCTGGTAGTTTTGGGAGTTTTTGGTAGAACTGTTTATGCTTGGTTTGGTGGGATTGGTAGTGTTAGGTACCTTTGGTAGAACTGTTTATGCTTGGTTTGGTGGGATTGGTAGTGTTAGGTACCTTTGATAGAACTGTTTATGCTTGGTTTGGTGGGATTGGTAGTATTCGGTACTCATGGTAGAACTGTTTTTATTCTAGGTAGTTTATGGTTTCCTTCTGTCTTATGGTTTGGTGTTTCTGGTACTATGAAGAAGTTTTGGTACTTTAAGGTACTTTTTGAAAGTGTTGCAAAAGGTGTTATGGTAGTTTTATGCTGATAGCTTTGGTAGTTTTGCTAGTTTTGGTACTTTTAGGTACTATTTGAAAGTGCTGCAAAAGTGTAATTGGTAGTTTGATTTTGGTAATTTTGGTAGTTTTTGAAAGTGTTTCAAAAAGTGTTTCTTTGGTAGTCTTGGTAGTTTTGGTACTATTTGAAAGTTTGATTTTGGGAGTTTTGGTACTTTTGGTACTGTTAGGTACTATTAGAAAGTGTTGCAATAAGTGGCTTCTGTAGTTTTGGTTTGATTTGGTAGTTTTGGTACTTTTAGGTACTATTTGAAAGTGCTGCAAAAATCTTGTTTGGTAGTTTGATTTTGGTAGTTTTGGGTACTATTTGAAAGTGATGCAAAAAGCTTGTTTGGTAGTTTGATTTTGGTAGTTTTGGTACTTTTAGGTACTATTTGAAAGTGCTTCAAAAAGTGGCTTTTGGTAGTTTGATTTTGGTAGTTTTGGTACTTTTAGGTACTATTTGAAAGTGCTGCAAAAAGTGTCTTTTGGTAGTTTTGATAAGGTTTGGGTAGTTTAGTTCTGCATTGAGGGTATTTATATGTTTTTGGTACTATATGATTCCCGAGTTTGGTAGTTTTTGGTAGTTTTGGTGGTTTTGGTAGTTCGGGTTCTGTTTCGTAGTACAGTACTTAGAAGTACCAATCTCGGTATGACTTCTTGATAGTTTTTTAAACTAATTGGGACCGCTGGTTGTCAACAGGCTGAGTATGACACTCTGGAGAAAAAATGGAAGGAAGGTCAAGAGCATACCCTATTTGTGAAGGAGATGTTGTCTGATATCAGGCTTGGGAAGAGGTTACTACTATATCCTAGGCCCCAGGTTAATGATTCCGTAAATGTGATCCCGGTGTTTGGTATGTGTGCTGCATGCGGTGAGCCCTTGGAGTGCGCACATGTAGTCGGAACCTTCATGCTAGAGTGCCGACACCAGTATCATCCCTTGTGCTTCAATGCTCTGTTACAAAGCAAGGATCAGTGTGTCAAGCCGGGTTGTAATATGGTAATCTTTGATTTGGCAAAGTCCTGGGCCAGTGGGCTTCAAGTTGTCAGGAGTAAGTATGTGTGCATTTTTCAATACATATGCGCACTTGCAACTCAGTGAGGTTTTCATACAAGTTAGTATGTGATGTCTTTCTTTGTGTTTGCAGAGGAGTAGGATGCTGCAGTTGCTGACCAGCACGCCACAAAGTCGGCTGCAAGTCGAATATGGGATGTGGATGAGGTGACAAGGGAGATATCAGATGTTCTCCATGATCTGAAGCAAGGTAATTCTATAGGGAAAGACAATGTGACGGGGCAAAGATGTGAGGCAACAGGTGACAGCGAAAGTAAAAGTGAGGAGGAGGCCAGAGATGATAAAAAAGACAAGTGACAGCGAAAGTAAAAGTGAGGAGGAGGCCAGAGATGGTAAAAAGACTAAGGACAAGGAGGAGCTGGATGCGGAGGAAAGCCAGGATGCTGCCAACACAAAGCTCGATGAAGCAACGGCCAAGAAGGGAGAGGAAGAACCCACAAAGGGGGGTGTTGGGGAGGGGGTAGAAACCACAAAGGGGAGTGAAGGGGAGTTCAAAGAGGGGTCGGAAGGCAACAAAGATTGGAGGGAGGCCGAGGATGAGCAGGAAGAAGTACTTGCGAACGATACTGTTGTGGACAGCACCGACGGGGGCGTTGACTCTACTGCTGCCGATGCTGTTTCGAAGCGAAGAGGTGATTCCCCTGATTCCGTGACCTTGCAGGAACTTTTCTGTTTGCAGAGAAAGAAGCGCAATCGCCCCCGTGATCAATTATCCCGTGCATGCAAATTGTAGCTAGTGAGAATCTATTGTATTCCGCACTTTGTGCTTTTTAGTGACTGAGTCAACTTGATTTTTTGGCCGTGAGCTTTATCTGTTCTCTCTATCTAGTTCTGTGTTGGTATGTTACCTTTCGTTACATTACTGTTTCAGTTGTCCTCACTATATGTGCATTATAGTACCAAATTTGGTACTTTTTGGTACTGTTGAACTTGGGTGCACGTCTGTCCACTATTACAGTACAATTTTGGTACTTCTTGAACTTGCGATTTCGGATAGTCCTTATCACTTGTACAATACAGTACCAAATTTGGTAGTTTTTGGACCAGTTTTCTGTTTTAGATATGATGTTTGCACTGTGTATTTGTCCCCACTCATTATGTTTGTTGGTGCTGTAGTAAGTTGGTGGTTAGACGAGACACCGGCAAGCACATTGTTGCAGCCTGATGTGGCTGCTAGACGCGGGCGGATGATTGTGCTTGATTGTAATGGCGTGCTACTAACCAACTGCAGCGAAATCCCTGAGGAACTTGAGTGCCTGCCAAAGGAGCACACGCCACGGGTAGTCTATCTCGAAAAGAATGTAATTTGTCTTGTAAGGCCGGATGTGGAGCAGTTCATCCTACGGCTTAAACAGAAAGCCAGCCTAGGGTTGTGGTCCTGCTGTAGAAGGTAAAAACTGTTACACATGGTGAACGCGTGCTTCCCCAACCATAGAAGGAAAAAATATTTTGCAGGTAAAGCATGCCCACTTTGAATGTTGCAGGACATAAGTTACGCATACCTCTAACCTCGTTTTTTGGCATTAGCACATATTCTCTCCCAAGAGGACTGTGAAATATGGCGGCCCCGTATGTCGGAGGTGCCGGTTGTGCCCAAACACATGGGCGATAAGCCCGTTTTCCTGAAGAAACTACGGACGTTGTGGGCAAGGCACCCAAAGTACGTGCTAGCAACACTATTCTTGTAGATGATTGTAGATACAAGTCTCTTAAAAATGACTATGAAAACTGTATGGCAATCCGATCATACGATCCCATGGTAGTAGGAACCGATTACCCGTTTTACTTGCTGGATTTTGTTTTGCCTTGGTTGCTCGGGTGGATAAGGGATCGGTACCCAACAACGTACACTCGCAAAAACCCAGTCTTTGACATTGAAGACGATATTTATGGGTACATTACTAATTACTTCATACAGATGGAGGGGTACTCCTATAAATTTGATCCCCCAAGGTAGCAGATTGCCATAATCATGTAAATAGTGGAATTTTGTAACCCGATACTATACATAATGGAAAACCACTTCTCTTGTTCAGACTGTCTTTGTATCTTGATCTCTACTATTGAAACCTCTAACTAATTCTGTTGAAACCTCTTGGAGCTAACCAGGTTACCCAAAATTTTAATTTTTGAGGCAGATAGCATCTATGTTTGGCATACCTTTCATGTTATCAACGTAGTTCTAGACATTGCTCAAGGTGGTCGTATCAAATACGAATAGACAAACTGAAAAATAACAAGAAATAAGTAAACCATAAGTGATACAGCAAGTTCAAGGAGTACCAAATTGTACCAAATTTGGTACTGTAATAGTGGACAGGAGTGCACCCAAGTTCAACATAGTACCAAAAAGTACCAAGTTTGGTATTGTAATAGTGGACCGACGTGCACCCAAGTTCAACAGTACCAGAAAGTAGAGATATAGTGAGGACAACTGAAACAGTAATGTAATGAAAGGTAACATACCAACACAGAACCAGATAGAGCAATAAAGTAAACCATAAGTGATACAGCAAGTTCAAGCAGCTCCAATTTGGTACTGTAATAGTGGACAGACGTGCACCCAAGTTCAACATTACCAAAAAGTACCAAATTTGGTACTGTAATAGTGGACAGAGAAGCACCCAAGTTCAATAGTACCAAAATGTACCAAATGCACATATAGTGAGGACAACTGAAACAGTAATTTAATGAAAGGTAACATACCAACATAAAACTAGATAGAGAGAACAGATAAAGCTCAGGGCCAAAAAATCAAGTTGACTCAGTCACTAAAAAGCACATAGTGCGGAATACACTTGGTACTGTTGACTACCAAATTTGGTACTATTGACTACCAGATTCAGTTGTTCAATCAGGGCTTCTCATTGCCCTCAAGTAACATGGACGCACCTTCGTTGCTCTCATCATCATGATATGGCATGCTATTGTATATCCTCTCATATACTTCAGTAGACAACTTGTATTGTAAAATTTGACCTAGGGATCCTGCAATTGGCTCCATCGGGAAACGTATGGCCCTAACAAGATGTGAGTAGATCATTACCGGAGATGTGTGATCCAATAGCCGGTATGTATCAGCTTTTCCTTCAACTTGGCCATAAAAAAAGCCTTCAACAACCTTCCCTCCTCTAACAATTTTGTTATGCCACTTATCCTTTTGTGCTTTCACCGTTTGGTACAACACTTCTGTGCATTTGATAATGTAGAAGTCTTCGTTTGCCTCAGCTGCTATTATTGCAAAATTATCCCCTATGGACAGCATGCCACTTAACATTTCAGGGCATCCTTCATATAGTGGTAGGTTGGACACTTGGCTCATCGGAATCGATGTTGAATCTCCACCCTCCTCCTCGTCATCTCATTCGTCATCCCTAATTGTATCCCAGGACTCTGGCAATGGTTTGATGCAAACATATTTCCATTCTTCAATGTGCATTCTATTCCTGCATCTTCTCCACAACCCACGCATACACGGATCACAAAAGCATGAAAGTGATCGAAAGCATATGGCGGTGTGGTTGTCCTATGAATAGCCATCAGCACAATGAAATGAGCGGGAGCAAACGATGCGCCCACAGTCCCATTGCAGATTGCGCTGCACTTCATTCGCGCCAATAATCCAAAAGACTCTTTGCATATTACACCTCTGAGATTGTTCTCTTGGCTGGAAAGTTGCTTTCAAAAAGTTGACAACATCGACTGCACACTTCATACGCCAGCCATCCGGTTTCAATTCCTCATGCGTCAAAGTTCTCTTGATGATTGCCCCTGCCCCATCATGTTCACCTTTTCCATGGCCGGATGCACAGAAGTTATGCATCATGTGCAAGCCTGTCATTTGATAGTACCTGGCCACAAAATAGTAAGGTCTACCGGCCTTGAATTGTGAAGCAACACCATTTGACCAAACCCAATGTTGTTGCAGAGAATGTCCTCGTTCTTTCAGCCACTTGTCATGAAGCAAGAAACAATGTTGTACAAACAATGCGTCATGCTGCTTGTCATCTGATATGTAGAAGTGTAGCGTCTTCTGTGTACCACCTGCTGCATTTCTTAAATAAGTGATGTGCACAAGTATTGTGACTTGGGTAGACCACCAATGCATTGACTAAATTTCATTCTGAACTTTAAAGGAATAATTCTCCGCAAAGTCAATAACAGATACTACAACGTTGCTAGGAAAATTCTGCAAACAGTCCTTGAATTGTTGGGCTTGCCAGCGGAAGACAAAGTTGTGCCTGATGAAGCCTATCAGATGGGCTGAAAATAGGCTAAGAAAAGTCTCACTTTTCATCCGTTGCACAATCAAGTCCTTTCTCTTCTTCTCACTCCCACCTTCATGAACCTGTACTGTTCCAACCTCCATGAAAACCTTCACAGACACCTCCTTGCTATCCTCTGCTATCTCATCGGGACAAAATGTCAACCTCCCTACTCCACATTGTGAGAAGTCCCCCATCAAGCATTTCTTTGCATGATATTCACAATTTGGAGCCTTTGGGCACATGATGGATTACCACATAGAGGTGATGTGCTGACACACTCCTTGGTTTGCAAAACACGTTCCTCTCTCATCACCTCTGCAACAAACGGAGCAAGTGCAAAGGTGACCTTTCCCGTGGTGCCCGAACTTGTTCTGCCGCATTTGATTAAGGGCCTCTATGAAATAGAGCATCTGCACATGAACCACACAGCAGCAAGTATTTTTGTCCTTCAACTTCTGTACAAAGTATGGCTTCAATGCCTCGAAGCATCTAAGAGACACTACCACTGTTGGGTGAGCCTTCTTGAATCTTTGGTACAGCTCAACCTATGGCACAAAAACAAAACGATTCATAAAAAAACCAACATCATGGTACTGGTAAAATTTCACTACTGCAGTAGTGCCAAAACTGGCTTTCGACAGTTCCAAATATGGTACTATAATAGTGGACCGACGTGCACCCAAGTTCAACAGTACCCAAAAGTACCGAATTTGGTACTGTAATAGTGGACAGACGTGCACCCAAGTTCAACAGTACCAAAAAGTTCCAAATATGGTACCGTAGATTTGGTACTGTCGGTAGGCTTTGGTACTCTATAGATATATTTGGTACTCTACATATAGGCTTTGGTACTATCAGAAGTGTGGGGTACCCTGTAAATATACTTTGGTCCTATAGTGGTAGGCTTTGGTACTCTACAGATAGGATCTGGTACTCTTTAGAGAGGATTTGGTACTCTACAGATAGTCTTTGGTGGTATCCGATGAGTTTGGTACTCTACATATAGACTTTGGTACTATCAGAAGTGTGGGGTACCCTGTAAATAGACTTTGGTCCTATAGTGGTAGGCTTTGGTACTCTATAGATAGGATCTGGTACTCTTCAGAGCGGATTTGGTACTCTACAGATAGTCTTTGGTGGTATCCGATGAGTTTGGTACTCTGTAAATAGACTTTGGTTCTCTATACATAGGCATTGGTACTGGATAAATAGGTTTTGGTACTCTGTCGAGAGGATTTGAAACTCTATGGATAGGCTTTGGCACTCGATCGCTAGGATTTTGTACTCGATATACCGGATTTGGTACTCTACAGATCTGAGTTGGTACTCCATCGATAGGCTTTGGTACTCGATCTACCGGATTTGGTACCCTACATGTGTGCTTTGGTACTTTATATAGATAGGCTTTGGTACTCTACATATACGCTTTGGTACTATCAGAAGTGTGGGGTACCCTGTAAATAGACTTTGGTCCTATAGTGATAGGCTTTGGTACTCTACAAATAGAATTTGGTACTCTACAGAGAATATTTGGTACTCTACAGATAGTCTTTGGTGGTATCCGATGAGTTTGGTACTCTGTAAATAGTTTTTGGTTCTCTATACATAGGCATTGGTACTAGATAAATAGGTATTGGTACTCTATCGAGAGGGTTTGAAACTCTATGGATAGGCTTTAGCACTCGATAGCTAGGATTTTGTACTTGATATACCGGATTTGGTACTCTATAGATCTGCTTTGGTACTCCATACATATGCTTTGGTACTAGATACACCAGATTTGGTACTCTACAGATGTGCTTTGGTACTCCATAGATAGCCTTTGGTACTCGATAGACATGATTTGGTGCTCTACATATAGGCTTTCATACTATCAAAAGTGTGGGATACCCTGTAAATAGATCCTGGTCCTATAGTGATAGGATTTGGTACTCCACAGAGAGGCTTTGGTGGTATCCGTTGAGTTTGGTACTCTGTAAATAGACTTTTGGTTCTCTATACATAGGCATTGGTACTGGATAATTAGTTTTTGGTACTCTATAGAGAGGGTTTTAAACTCTATGGATAGGCTTTGGCAGTCGATAGCTAGGATTTGGTACTTTATAGATATTCTTTGGTACTGTAAACACCCTCTGTCGTACAGCAGACTACCAAATTTGGTACTGTCTGGACCAAATAAGCCTTAAGTAGCACCAAACGAGATCAACAATTACTAGAAGTTGTTGGTACCTGAGATTCGTCGAGTAGATGTATAGGATGTTTGACGACACTTTTCCTTCCAATTCTCATCTTGCATATGTCTTTCTTGTTGGGTGAAACTGTGCTCTCTGGTGTCCAAAAGGCATATACCAAATCTCTTGTTTCATTGGTAATAACGGTTCCTCGTGGAAATTGTCTCTCACAAGCACTCAATGGCAACACTTCATCTTCATCTTTATTCTCTAGCCGTGAGCTTGCTGCAGTTATATTCCTTCGATGGATCCCCAAGATACTAGCCATTCTGAATTGGTTTACTGATTGTGAGTTCGTACTATTGTTCAGAATCATTGCCAAAGAGCTTATCTTTACAAAAAGTTCACTTGCTGAATGAGGGACCTTGATTTGAGTCAAAGTGTTACGAACACCCGATACAACAGTGTCTTTGACTTTGCTGAAATTTGATGGTTGCAACAAGGAAAATGTTTGGTGGTCCAGGAGTTGCCGGAATATTTCCTTCTGCTCATTCTTTGCAATCCCTACTGTTTGCTTGCGCCAACATCGAGCCACCGCTGCACAAATGTTCTTTCTTGACCTGGCTTCCCGTAATCCAAGAGCAGACATAGGATGTCTTTCCTTGCTTCTCTGTGCGCGTTTCTTTGCAGCCCAATAATCACGAAGAAAAGCCTGATTACCGGCTGGAATACTAGTGCTAATGGAATTGATGTGCATCTGCTGAACATTGCTTGGGCCACCTTGTACCTCGTCAAAAGAGAGGAACTATGCGTCACCTTCCATCTCGTCGATAGAGAGGAGTTGTGCATCACCTTCTACCTCGTTCAAAGAGAGGTCCTGAGCATCACCTTCTATGTCATCGAAAGAAAGGTCCTGAGCATCACCAAGACAGTAATCTCCTGCGCTACTATCCATTTGCACAGAGAGAGAGAGAGAGAGAGAGCGAGAACACAGTAGCTCGGTGGCTATGGAGGCGGCAAGGAAGGCGAGAAGGTTCAAAACTGAGAGAGAGACACAGGGAGAGGGACGTGCGAAGGAGGGAGAGAGAGAGGTGCTGGAGTGAAAGCTCCCAACCGTAACCCCACCCCCCGGCCCCGCCGTCACCCCCACCTCTTCTTAGGATTGCATGCTTCTAAAGTTAAAAAAACGTCCACTTAAAAAAGAAGTTTATTTGCCCTCCCCAATTCCAAAAAAATGCCCATGGTTTTTACACACAAGAATCACCAAGCATATGTTGTGTCAAGGACACTACTTTTTGTACCACCAAACCATGCTTTGACCCATGCTCATAGCATATGCCGAACGTGGGGAATCTTAATGTAAGATGCGTAAATTGAAGCCCTGCTTCACATAAATTGAAGCCTTGCTGATAGCCAATTGATGTTGCTGGTGGTGAGATACAGATAGCATGACGGAAAGAATCGACCTTGTCGAGCGATTACAACTGAAATTAGCCATGCCTATCTCCTTGAGATATTGAAAAATTGGCCCTTGGCCTTGCCTTTGAAGCAAAATGTAACCTTTGACGAGCGTACTCTATCAAGGTACTCAGGAGAAGCCATGCTTCAGATAACTATGTCCGGCCTCATTGCCAATAAATGCTATTGACGACAGATGTCATAGCGAACAGAGTCAACAGTGTCGACCATGCACAGATAATGGACCTTGTCCAATTGTACCTTTTATTGAAAAGTAGAAAAATACTTATATGCATACCTGCATAACTTGATTACTGAAAGCAAAGAGACTCCTATCTGTTTTGCAGGCTGTGATAAATGGTCGGCCATGCTGAGCACTTTTTCTTGATGTACCAATGAAAGATAGGCGAGGAAGAAATTTGCATGACAAACTATAGGCCTTGCCTACACTTGCCGTATTGTAAGTAGAAGTCGTCCTATGCACCCCCATGAAATGGTCATACCATACAATTGTAAAAATTTCCCCAATGAATATGCTCCTAGCATACTCCAAATGCCAGCAGGACAAAAATGAAAGCCTTGCTTCGGACATTGCCCTTGTAAGTATATACATGCCATGCATGATAAAAAGTTGCAAGGGTTAACTCTGGAGTGGTGTACTCAACACCACAGTGGTGTATGCACTTAATGAGCCTTGATCAATGATCAGAACAACAAGTTGAAGACCACGTGAGCCGTGCTTGAGCATACATTTAACAGCTGCACACTGAGCATGAATCAAACAAGAAAAGTGCAACAAATTGTCATACCTTGCCTTTGAAGGTCAGCGACGAATATTATTTATGTCGTCATCATCGTAGCTTCTTGAATGCAGGAGCTGCATCACCATTGATGCTTCGGCAATTCGAAAAAACCATAGAAATTCCTAGAAAACACGGCCTTGCCGTGCATGATATTGATTTGCATGTCCTTGCATGCCACAATGATGGCGATCGTGCTTACCCTTGTAAGTCGGATTGGCCACATGGCTAGTGCTTTACTCAAGCTGCTGCCAGTCTGCCTTCTGAAATTCTGCAACCCGAATGACCTTCCTAGTCATGGCTTGGTTCGGTGACTGTATTGCTTTTGAGTTGGGCGACCGTGTTGCCCTTGCATGACTGCCATTGTGGGAACGCATTTTAGGACCCTATTTTGGGCAAAATCCCCAAAATAGGGTATCTCTAATGTGAATTAGAAAGCTAAAACTGAGCTATGGCGAAAAACACAGGCAGCGCAAACGAATTCCACTTGCATGGCTTGTTTTACACCCCTACAGGGCTGCGGCCTGTGACGAAATCTGTGCAACTCTCTAGGGTGCACCCTTTTGGTGCTACTACGACCCGATTCCATGAAAGTTGGTCGACCCAGTTTTGCCATGCAAGAGGCGGTTCTTGCAACGCTTTGTTTCGTCGAGCTTTGCCATGGCGGCCGATCCCACTGGTCAACGCTCTGTCAAGTTCAAAGCCATCTTCGAGCATGACATAGAATGCAATCGAAACCTTCCCTACCTTCTGCAGGGCTATGCATGCCTCATGCATGGCCTCCTTCAGATTTTGAATGTCTATCTCTATGCTGCCTTCCCCCATCTCCTTCCTCAAGGCGATAATCATGCTTCGCCATGCGAAGTTTTACGCTTCCCAGAGAGAGAGAGAGAGAGAGAGAGAGAGAGAGAGAGAGAGAGAGAGAGAGAGAGAGAGAGAGAGAGAGAGAGAGAGAGAGAGAGAGAGAGAGAGAGAGAGAGAGAGAGAGAGAGAGAGAGATAACGCCATGCTTCCCTCCTCCATAGCTCCTTGCTGCCCCCTCCTCTCCACCTTGCTCTGATACCAATGTTAGACCAGCGGGTAGACAGACATGCGAATAACCTCCCAACCATCCTATATATAGGCCCCTGGCCCTCTTCCATATATAGACCCCTTTACTGCATGTGTGTCCGGCACATTTCCCGGGCCGTGTCCGTCTATTCCTACCCTTGGCATGACACCAGATCTAGAGTGGCAAGACATGTATGAATTCCTACAATATGGTGGAATGGACTGAGTTGTTTCAGGCAATGGCTATGGAGGATCCCAATCCAGAGTGGTAGGACGTGTAATAATTCTTGCAGTATGGTGGAATGCCAGAAGACTAGTCACCATCTAGGTAGACAACTCTCATTCTCAAAAGTATGAAGGTAACAATTATGGATAGATCAATGGAGTTTTAAGAAGATGTTTCCTATGTAAGCAAGGATGCAAGTAATTATTGAGGCACACATTGGAAGTTTATGTGGACAATTTTCTACTAGAATCACTGACAAAAAAATTCTTCAAGTTGGTTTACGATGGCATAGTATGATATTTGATGCTGGAGCTTTTTGTAAGACATGTGACATTTGCCAGAGAAATAGGCCAACAACAACAGAGATGAAACCTCTAGCCACTATTTAGCTCATGGAGATATTCATGAAATGGGGTCTTGATTCTATGGGACCTTTTGAGAAGGTCACACCCAAAATGAATACATACATAATAATGGAAAAATTTTAGGTCAATAAGTGGGTGGAAGTCAAGCCATTGCCAAATAATACAACCAAGTCCATAGCATGGTTCTTTCATGAGCATATCATATGTTGGCATGTTTTCCAAATAATACAACCAAGTCCATAACGTGGTTCTTCCATGAGCATATTATATGTTGGTATGGTATGGGTGGAATCCAAGGCATTGTCAAATAATACAACCAAGTCCATAGCATGGTTCGTCCATGAGCATATGATATAGTTGTCCTTTGGAGATAGTTTCAAATAAGGGAACTCATTTCATAAATGATACCATTCAAATACTAATTGAAATTTTCTCTTTCAAGCATAAAAATTCAACATCATGTTATCCTAGATACAATGGAAAGTAGTAACAAGACCATCAAGAATATTCTAACAAAAATTGTTCTCACATTTGGGATAAAAAGCTTCAAAAAAATTAATTGCCATATTATCGTACCACTGGAATTTGACGTTTGGAGTCTCAAAATTACAATAGAGCATGACGTGGATTACAATTTGAATATGAAAAAGATACTAGATGATTTGTTGAACCTAGATAAGGTCAGACAACGGATGATACTAGAACAAGAGATGGTTCATCAAAGAAGGAAATACTGGCATGACAACAAGTTGAAGGTGCAAGAGTTGCAAAAAAGAGATCTAATCTTGTTATACCAGCCCAGTTAGGGCTTAAGAAATGTAATTTGAAAATAGCATTGTCAAGATCTTATGAGGTTGATTGGGTGTTCTCAAATGGCACCATTAGACTGAAGGATTTATTTGAAATATTCCTTCCTAGTGTGTATAATGGAGCCATGATAAACATTTACTATTCAGCACCAAAAAAACTACCAACACAATGTACTCAACGATCAAATACATCAGATTCAAAAAGGGAGGTCATGAATTTATTCCTGATAGGATCTAACCTAAACAAAGCTAGCCAAGATTTGCAGAGTAGTGCTAATTTGAAACCCATCAGACATGAGACTTAGATCATTTGGAGAGTGGACCACTATCCAAAGTAGTTAGAGCACCAGAGTTTAAAGTGACTAATGACAACTAGCGAGGCATTAAAGAAAAAATATTTTTGGGAAATCAAATCATAATCATTATAAAGCTTGACAAATGCATCCGTGACGTGCCAACAAGAGCCGTTATCTTTTCGAGACCCAAGAGTAGTGGGTCACTGATGGCCCAAATTAGAATCATCATGAGGAGAGTGTGCGATCCTAAGTCCATTTGGTCGCCCTCTACATGTGCACAATCTTATTACCTACACACACACACACACTAAGACATCACCTGTGTTTGAGCTCTCTTTCCATCACTGTCTAGCTCAAGAAAATTCTCATTCTCTACCCAAGGCACCTCCCAGACTTCAGAGATGGGGAGAACAAAGTCTTCAAAGGGATGCAAGCAGTATTAGAAGAAAATCACTAGGATTTGGTAGCCATAGCACAAATTATAGAATAAGAGAAACCACAAACAACTATCTTCTACCAAGCAATAGGCTAGTACGTATTCAAGGACAATGTGAAGGAGTTTCGCTAGAATTGAGATATGGAACTTTTGCTAGAAGTAGCAAAAATCCTCATTGATATTTCTATGATAGAGTAGGTGGTAGATACATTCAATTCTAGCACTACTACAATAAATATCAATGAAATAAAATTTTGATTAACTGCTACAATAATCTCACACATTTCCAGACTACCATATATTCAAAAAGCTAAGCTTGTACAATTGATGAGATCAATTTTTTTTTTGAATGAAACACCTAGGACACGGAAAAAGAGGAAACTAGGTGGCCAAGGAATCCTAGTTTCAACTTTGGAACAGAAGGCAGCATAGAAATTGCAGCTGAAGCTCTAAGCTTGAAGAACATCCCAACATATGTATCTGAAAAACTCTTCAATATATTACTTGCCAGAGCTCTGGACAACAAGTACCCAATCAATTAAAGTTCCATATTGTATGAAAATGAAGTGGCTCAAACAACCGAGGTGAAAACACAACACTTATTCAAGGACTTGTATTTAGGGCATTTGATCTCCCATATGGCATTAACACTCCTTTGCCAATCCTCTTCCAACCAAATTTTCTTCCATATTTTGGTGAGTGGGGCAGACTAGTCCGCTTTGTATACATGCTCACTATACGTATCCTAGGACTTGGGGAGCAAGAACACTCTATATTTTGGCCAATGCCAGGCTTTCTAGTATATCTCTCACCCGAAGATGGGTGAAGGTGATAATGACAAGACTTCCAAGAGTTTGCTGATCAAAAGCCTTCTATACAAACCAAAATTATGTTGAAGCACTAAAAACTCCGCATCCTTCTAGTAGCGGTTTCTATCATCCCAAAGGTGAGATGGTCTAGAGATCACTTTGTTGCTTGCCTGATGAGCAACGTCTCTCCAAAAAGGGTTCAAGGAGCCCCTGCAGTATCTGAACTTCTCCCCCTATTCTAGTATTGAACCGACTTTGTTACACTTTTGTGCTAGTTCCCTTGTGCTACCTCCAAGCTTAAGGAAGGTCTAGATAGGCGCCAAAATCTTATCATGCAGTGTGGCCTCTTTCCATGTGCCTCCTTTAGAGGTAAGCTTTTCTTTGTTTATCATATCCCAAGCCATGATGGTCCATTCTTATTTTTGATCCATCAACAAGATAACTAATTTGGCACACAATGCTTTTGCATTCAACATGGGGTCAATGATCCCAATTCCACCTTGTTTCTTTGGTCTCGCTATCCATTCCCATTCCTCCATTGGCAAGGGGTTGTGGCTCTAGTGTTTCTCTTCCACAAGAATCATTTGATGGACTTCAAAAATTCTTTCCAACTGGATTTGAAGCATGGGGTCAATTATCCCAATGCCACCTTGTTTCTTTGGTCTCGCTATCCATTCCTATTCCCTCCATTGGCAAGGGGTTGTGGCTCTAGTGTTGCTCTTCCACAAGAATCATTTGATGGACTTCAAAAATTCTTTCCAATTGAATTTTCTCAATACTAGCAGTGAAGACACAAATGAAATGTAAGGGATCATGGAATCATTGATCACAGTAACTCTGCTATGGAAGGGGAGGAGAAAAAAATCCCACCTCATTGTGCTATATATCTTGTTGAAGAACTAGTCAAATCTCTGCTTATCCAATATGACCCTACTGGGCATCTAAACACAGTGCCGTTACCAATAACTTCCCCTGACCATTCCGTGGGGTCAAATGAGTCGCTTTTAGAGAGAGAAATCAATCTTGATTTCTCAATATTGCACATTGAGCTGAAAGCAATAGAAAATAGTTGGACAATCTCGAGGTCTCTTCTTAGCACTTCTGACTTGGCTTTAAGGAAGAGCAAAGAATCATGTTGCAAACAACTTTGCAAGAAATTGTTCCCCTCTAGCAAGTGATAGACCTTGAATTTCCCCTTTTTTCGCATTGTTCTTGAGCGAGGTTATCAGAGGGTGAAATCTAATAGGAAAGAGCATCAAGACAAGGGGAAAACCTTGCTTGATGATCAATCACTTGACCTCAAACATTCCCACTATCCTATTGTTGAAGAGCAGCTCAGAGTAGCTTCCCTCCCCAAGCATGTGAACTATGGCACACATTTTGGGTCCAAAACCCAAATCCTTCATGAACATTTCAATGTATGACCACAAGATTCTATCATAAGCCTTATCCAAGTCAAGTTAAGGGAAGATACATTCTTGCTTGGTGAAAGTAGAATACTCAATGCCAACCATGGCTTCCAAGATGTTATCATGGATAGAATGTCCTTTGATGAAACCATGTTGATGGGGGGTGATGATTTTGTTCAAGACTGGGGCCATCCTTAATGCAATCACCTTGGAAAAGCTTATACGCTGGTTGACCAAGGTCCTAGGGATTCACTGGTATTTTTTTAAATTATTTGTTTTTTTTTTTTTTTGGGGGGGGGGGGGGGGGGGGGGGGGGGGGGGGGGTGGATGCCACTATTTTAACAGAGAGCAACAAATCAATTTTGGAATAGGCTTGATTAGTCCTTTTTTGAGGCTTGCACCTAATTGTCCCTCCAAGAGAGCCATGTTTACTAATTGCACTAGCTCAATTTTAAGATCCTCCCAAAAATTCTTTGAAAATCCGACTCTTAGTCCATCCCACCCAAGGGAATTTTCCTTCCCCATTGCTTGCAAGGTAGTCAACCATTCATCCATTGAAATGGGCCTCTGCAATGCTTTTGCTTTAGTTGGCATCACACCACACTTAGCAGTACCAAAAAATTGGGCTTTGGCCTCCTTGAACCCCCATGATCATTTTTCTTGGCTGACCAATAATTTGACTGAGATGGTCAAGCATGAGTTTGGGCATATCATTTTGTTCTCTTATTACGTTCCCCCTCCTATCAATGATTGTTGTAATAGAATCCTTTCTTCTTTTGACCTTAAGAGCTCTAAAGAAATGACCCTGGCTGGTAGGTTTGGGTTTGAGGGCAAGTTCTCTGGCCAACAGTCGGTTCTCTTTTAAATCCTCAGCTTGCAATGCAGCAAGTGGCACTTTGGCCTCAATCCAGCTCTTGTGCTCCACCTACAAAGAACTTCCTTCTTGATTTCTTTTGGAGAACTCCTCTACTTCTTCTTTCAGCTCCTTGTTTGTGTCCTCTTGAGCCTTTTTCTCTAGAGTCCTTGCTTGTTTTACTTCATTGATTGGATGTTACACACTAGGGAGGACTAGGTGTGAGGTTCTGCTCAATCCACATCTTGCTTCAGTTTGCAGAGAGCCTTCTTAGCAAGGGACCTGAAGAGAGGGTCCTTAAAGAGACATTCTATGGAGACTAGTTTCTTCTTCTTTCCCTCCGAGGAGAAAGCATCATTACTAGCCCTAGCTATGTGAAGATTAAGGGAAAAGTGATCTTACATACTCTTGGAGGTATTGATACAAAAAATCACAAAAGGGGAGGCCAATCAACCTGATGGGAGATGTAGCACCTATCCAGACGGAAAGTTGTGTTGGCATACTAGAGGCTCTTGTATGTCTAATCAAGAGAGCGGCTCCACGGACTAGAAATCCACAAGTCAAGAAGCACCTATTTCTTGCAAAGTGCTTGCCATTTGGATGTTTTAGAATTGGCAAGTAGGCTAGCTGAACCCGTTTTTTCTTTTCAAGCCTCCACCATATTGAAAGCCCCCATGATGCACGAGTCTCCTTCCAGGGTCTAATCCCTTAGACCCACCAAGGGTTTGGCTCTTCCCTTAGCATTGCATGGAGCATAAATGTTAATAATGGTAGTAAACTGGCATTCCCACTTAACTCTTTCCCCAAGGACTCTCCGTGGTTAAGCACTACTTGTGGCTCCAACTCCCTATCAATCATGGAGAGCACCCCACAAAACCCAAGAGTGCCATTGCCATAAAACAATAGCTTATTCCCTATTGCCTACAACTAGAAGCATAAACATGGTGCTCCTAAATCAGCCAAAACAATTTAGCTTCTTTTTTTACCTCTTCGCAGATTAGAGCGCTTTATATCCTTCACATTCTGAGACTGAATATGTAGATCATCCATTATGGGGAGAGTGGGACAAACTCCTCTACATCTAGAGAACCATCCATCACTGACTCTCTTTGTTATCCTCCTCCATATCACCTTGACGAATACCCTTCTTGCCATTGTTGCCCGCCTCCACCATAGTTAACCGTGAGGAGGACATCTCTGAGGTAAATAGGCCCCTCCAATTCTTGGCATGAAGTACCTCAAAGAAGTTTCCCAAATTAATATGAGATTCTTCCTAACTCTTTGAGGGGTTCTCGAAGTTGCTACATGCCAAGGTTTTTACTTGCTTGCACATAATCACAAAGACTTCTTACAACCCCCATCCATTATCCTTGGGATAGGAGCCAAGGCAATTTTTTGATGAGGCTTCATTGGTGTTCTGATCACACAAAATGCAGAGGATTGTAAATCTTGGCATGGCTTTACTACTAACATTTGAACTCGGCTCAACAGTAGAGTGGTCCTGAGGGGTGTCCACATGAGTGCCCATCTTGCTTGATTTGATCACGTCATTTTCAATGTTGCTCCCACCTTCACCTTGCTTTGCAACTTTGACTTCCATGTTGAAAACTGTCAGTTCTTTAGATGTGATTTCTTGTACCTTTTCTGGCCCACCCTCTACATATTCATTTGCACCATTTAGATGGCAGTCTCTAGAAAAGTGGCCTAACCCATTGCACTTGAAACATGCTCCAAAAATGTACCAAATTTGAGAGGGATCACTTTTAAACCTACACCTACATCAATTACCATGCTTTCTAGAGGAGGCTTACGTACATCCCAGCATATGCACTCCTTATTTGATACAGTCCCTAGCTTTTTGTGCATTGGTACGAATAGGGGAGTACCCAAGGTACTTGCAAGGTCTCTAAGATTATCCCACAACTAGATTGACAAGTTGACAAAGTCCACCCACATCGGGTACATATCCTTAAAGGATTTTGGAGATTCAAATGATGGATTCCGTGCTATACACAAATTGGGGAGTGGTTAAGGTAAAACACATTTTTAATCAAGATTTTGTCAATTACAGCAGCGTTGTTGAGACGAACAGTCACTAGAACCCTTTGGTCAGGTATTGAACATAGTCAACCATTCCACCATGATTGAGGACCGTAGGGCTGGATACCCATTTGATGAGCTCCTTTCAACAAATGAAATTGGATTGCGGAGAGATGCGTTTCTAAGGTAGCATTGTGCTCCGATAGCTCCAAGCTTTTATGTGCTTGCAAATTACCATTCCAATCTTTTCCTCCATGTTTAGGAAAGGATTGTTAGGAAATAAGACGTAGCTAAATAGATAATTGAGTAGATTACTTAATGGAGAGAGACAGATTTATATACACGAGATTATAGAGTAGAGAGAGAGAGAGAGTACACACGATATACGTGGTTCACCCAATGTGGGCTACGTCCACGGGAAAGCAGCCACTCAATGTCTTTAGTACTTCAAAACAAGAAGTAGTTTACAAAGGGATTATACCCTTAATGGAGCTCCCTCCTTGCTTCACTCTCACCACCTCACACTCACCTTGTTGCATAAACTTCACACTATGAAATGTGTGTAGAAATGGCCTCCTTTTATAGGCCAAAAGGGCTGCCCTCTCTTATGAGAGACAGCCATGTGTAGCCACCCTTGTGCGAATAAGTCCAAATCGGACCTTCCAATCCGCCCATGTGTGGCCACCGGCCATTGACTTTCGACCACCGGCCAACCGACCGGTTGTTTTCCGACCACTTTCCGGCCGCCGTCCGGCCATAATATTCCGGCGAACAGGAATATTCCGGCCCAAAAAAAGTCTAAGGGGCCTCTGCCCCAGAGGCCTCTAAAGTTGCCCCTGATTCTTGTCCGTGAAAATTTTGGTTTCCGGTGAGTGATTTTCCTTCACGCACGATGGCTTCTCCTCATAATGGGGGCCTTACAAATGTGCGCTTTTACCAAAGAAAATTACAAGGGTAAATCAGGCTCCATACTTAACAATCTCCCACTTGGAGACTGATCTCCAAACCAAACCTGTGGCTGCTTTCCATTCTAGCTTCTTATCCTTGAATGCCGATTGAAGATGAGCAAAAGCTCAACTTCTCCTTGTTGACCACCTTTGTAAACATGTCTGCAAGATTTTCACTTGTATGCACCTTTCCTAGCTTTAGTTGTCCCTCTTCCAAAAGAGTGCGTATGAAGTGATATCTCACCTCAATGTGCTTTGTCCTTGAATGAAATGCTGAGTTCTTCACAAGATGGATAGCGCTTTGGCTATCACTGTACAAGACACAATTGTCTTGTTTGAATCCAATCTCTTCTAAGAATCTGTGAAGCCACAAAATTTCTTTGCTTGTCTCCGTCATTGCTACATACTCTGCTTCCGTGGTAGAAAGTGAAACCACTTTCTGCAGCTTTGAAGCCCAGCTTACTCCTGTGCCTCCAACCGTGAGCACATAGCCAGTAGTGCTCCTTCGAGTATCTTTGTCACCTGCCATATCTGCATCAGCATACCCTTCTAGAAAAATATCAGTTCCTCCAAAATACAAAGCATTTGTTGTTGTCCCTTTTAGATACCTAAGTATCCACTTCACAGCTTGCCAATGCTCTTTACCTGGGTTGTCCATGAACCTACTCACAACTCCCACTGCATGTGCAATGTCTGGCCTTGTCCAGACCATAGCATACATTAGAGAACCTACCGCTGCAGCATATGGAAATTTAGACATATAGGCTATCTCCTCTTGTGTCTTTGGACAAATATCCTTCGTTAGTTTAAAATGACCAGCCAAAGGTGTAGAAACTGGTTTTGCATTTTTCATTGAAAACCTTTCTAGTACCTTCTTGATGTAATCTTCTTGAGATAGCTTTATTGTCTTCTTCGTCCTGTCCCTTGATATTTTCATACCAAGTATCCTCTTTGCAGCACCTAAATCTTTCATTGAAAAAGATTTGGATAGCTCCTCTTTTAGGTCTTTGATGTCCTGCATGTTAGCACTTGCAATCAACATGTCATCAACATACAAAATTAGGATGATGAATTTCCCATCTCCCAAATTCTTCGTGTAGACGCAGTGATCCGAGTTGCATCTTGTGAATCCATGATCCAACATCCATCGATCAAACTTCAAGTACCATTGTCTTGATGCTTGCTTTAAACCATACAAGCTCTTCTTTAATCTGCAAACCATTTTCTCCTTACCTTTTACTTCATACCCCTTTGGTTGAAGCATGTAGATTTCCTCCTCTAAGTCACCGTGAGGGAATACCGTATTTACATTCATTTGCTTGAGATTTAGATCATGAGCAGCCACAAGGCTTAAGACAAGCCTAATTGAGTTCATTTTTACAACAGGAGAAAATATTTCATTGAAGTCAATACCTTTCTTTTGAGAAAAACCTTTACCACAAGCCTAGACTTGTACCTTTTCTTCCCACCTTCTTCTTCCTTCAGCTTATACACCCATTTGTTTTGAAGTGCCCGCTTACCTTTAGGCAACTCAACCAACTCCCATATTTGGTTGCGATGTAGTGAGTCCATCTCCACTTGCATGCTCTTCGTCCATTCTTCTTTGGATTCATGTTGCATAGCTTCTTCGTATGATTCCAACTCTCCAGAATCTGAGATCAAGAGATGGTTGAAGGAAAGAACAAACCTTTTTGGAGGTCTACTTGCTCTTGTAGATCTTCGGGGAATAGGTTGAGGCTCCTCATTTGGTTGACGTTGTTGCACATTGTCACCGTTTGCAGTCCTTGAGTCTTCGCCGTCCTCAAGCTCCATGTACTCATCACCTGTTTCTTTTGTTTGTTTTCTTTCCAAGTAATCTTTGTACATATTTTGTTCGTTAAAAATTACATCCCTACTCCTTAAGATTTTACCATCTTCAGGATTCCATAGGCGATACCCAAAGTCTCCTTCTCCATAGCCAATGAAGAAACACTTTTTGGACTTTGCATCTAGCTTTGATCTTAGGCTTCTATCTATGTGCATGAAAGCCTCACACCCAAACACTTTGAGAAATGAATAATTCACCGGTTTACCTGTCCATGCCTCTTCTGGAACTCCCCCATCCAATGCCGTTGAGGGTGACCGATTGATTAAGTACACAGACGTACTTACAGCTTCCGCCCAAAGCTCAAGCGGTAGGCCTGCATGTAGCCGCATGCTTCGTGCTCGTTCCATGATTGTCCTGTTCATCCTTTCCGAAATCCCATTTTGTTGAGGTGTCCTTGGGGTTGTCCTTTGCCTCCGAATGCCATTGCTAGCACAAAAGCTTTCAAAAGCTTGGCTGCAATATTCGCCTCCATTGTCGGATCTGAGGCATTTAACCTTGGTACCTGTTTCATTCTCCACAAAGGCTTTCCACCTTTGAAATATGGAAAATACATCGGATTTATTCTTCATGACATAAACCCATGTTTTTCTAGTCGCATCGTCTATGAATGTTACATAGTACAATGAGCCACCAAGTGATGGTGTACTTGCAGGACCCCAAACATCAGAATGAACCAACTCAAGTTTTTTATTTTTTCTTTCATTTCCTGATTTTTGAAATTTTACCCTCTTTTGTTTACCATAAACACAATCTTCACAGAACTCTAAGTCCACTTCTTTCAAACCTGGTAGAAGCTTCTTTGTTTGAAGGATTTGCATTCCTTTGGCACTCATATGCCCAAGTCGGTAGTGCCACACCGCACTGTCAACTTCTGTAGTTGCTGCACAAGCTGAAGGTTGCGTGCTAACATTACACAAGTAAAGTGTACCGACTTTTTCACCCTTGGCAGCCACCAAAGATCCCTTTGAGATCTTCCACCGTTTGTTTCCGAATGCAATGTTGTGACCTTCATCGTCCAATTGTCCTCTAGAGATCAATTTTTTGCAAAGAGAAGGAACATGCCTAACATCTTTAAGCTTCCATTCATTTCCGTTAGCAGTTTTGACAGAAACTGTACCTTTGCCGACAATCTCACAAGCTTCATCATCTCCCAAGTATACATACCCAAAATTACCTTTGGTGTAGTCTTGGAAATGTTGCTTGTGTGGTGTCGCGTGGAATGAAGCCCCGGAATCTACTATCCAGGAATTAGACACATTGTCTAATGAGAGAATTAGAGCATCTTGCTCTACTTTACCTGCCACATTGGCCTCCGATGTTGGCTTGTTGTCTTGAGACTCTGTCTCCTTCTTCTTCTTTGACCAGCAATCCTTCTTGACGTGGCCCTTCTTGCCGCAGTTCCAACATTCAAGAACTGACTTTGTGCGTGACTTGCTCCGCCTTGAGCGATCACAACCCTTTTGGTTTTTGAACCTCTCCTTAAGCCTTCCTCTTATTTCCACTGATTGTGCAGCACTTGATGATTCTCCTGTGCTTCTCCTTCGCATTTCCTTGCTTAGGAGAACACCCACAATATCATCAAACTTAAGAGTATTTGTGCCAGAGATAGAATTACTTACAGCCATCACAAGGCTGTCCCAACTATCCAGTAGAGATGATAGTATAAGGAGAGCTCGCACTTCGTCATCGAAATTGATTTTCACTGATCGAAGTTGACTTATGTTTGTGTTAAATTCATTTAGGTGTTCTGCAACTGAACCATTCTCTGCCATCTTTAGATTGAACAAGCGCTTCATAAGAAATACCTTATTGGATGCCGATGGTTTCTCGTACCTAGTGTTGGGAAGGAAACAATTGGTGCAGTTTTATTACAACAAGATCCCCACAGTACCAGGATGCGACCCATCTACTTTGCTAGTAGGGTCATGAATGCTTTGGAGAGAGGCTACACGGAGGCAGAACTCATGATGCTTTCTCTCATGTTTGCGGTGAGAAAGTTTGGATCCTACTTGCTACCAAAACCTTTTGTAATTCTCACTACAAGAAATTTGTTTCCTTGGGTGTCATCTCAAATGAATCTTAGTACTAGGATCTCAAAGTAGATTATGAAGTTGCAAGAGTTTCAATACTTTCAAAGTAGAAGATAGTGTGTGTGCACAATTGGTAGGGATCCTTACTTATAGGGTACATGAAAAGGAGATTAAGGTGCCTGAAGTAAAGACCTTACCATTGCCACCACCTAAAAGTATTCCTAATGCTTTTACCTTGTTCTTTGATGGATCTTTTCGACGAGCCACAGGAAAAGCAGGGGGAGGGCTAGTGTTGCTCAACCCAAGTGGGGAGGTGGTCATGAAAGAGAAGGTCAATCTACCAGGTTCAACTAGCAATAATGAAGTAGAATACGACACACTACTTCATGGTTTAAAGATATGCATTGGCCAAGGTATACAACGTTTCATGGTAAAAGGGGATGCACTTCTCATTGTGAAGCAAATTTTAGGCATTTGGGCATGCAAGAATGAAAGCCTCAGGACAAAAGTTCATGCCATTCGTAGATTGTTTAATCAATTTGAAGAAGTGCAACTATATCATATTCCTAGGAAACAGAATGAAGATGCCGATTTACTTCCACAGCAAGTAGTTACATGTGTTGAGAAAGAAGTGCAGGTCATCATGGTGGCAGCAATTGTCAAGCAACCGAGATACCAGGGATTGGAGTCAATTATTCCCATTATTAGCTACATTTTGGAGGGTGAGTTTCCACAAGACTTCACGAAGGCTCAGAAGAGGAGACTCATGAAGAAGGCAATCGTGTATCTCTTCCTAGAAGGATCCCTATATCAAAGAGGGAAGGATCAAGTGTGCAGAAGAGTACCAACTATCAAGGAGATTCCAGCCATTCTAAAAGGTTTGCATGAAGAGGCATGTGGTGGTCATTTTGCCCAAGAGTTAACTGTGAAGAAGATTTTGCTTGCGGGGTATGTTTGGCCAAGTCTCCATGTGGATGTCCAACATTGGTGTAAAAGTTGTCACAATTGTCAGGTAAATGGGAATACAAGATTGGTTTATGGTCCAAGGCAAATCGTGCTTGCAAATGGACCCTTTGAAAAGTGGGGCATTAATGCTATGGGTCCTCTGCCTAAGACAAAAAATGGTAAACTCTACATTCTAGTGGCTGTAGACTATATGACTAGGTGGGTGGAAGCACAAAGTGTGGCAAAGGTAAATAAGAGGACAGTGAGAAAATTTGTCTACACTCACATTTGTTGTAGATTTGGCACACCTTTGGAGATTGTTTCTGATAATGGTCCAGGGTTTAGAAAGGGCTTGCTCACAGAAGTCTGTGAAGAACTTCACATTCTACATCATCATAGTACACCCTACTATCCCCAATCAAATGGTTTGGTAGAAAAAGCTAATGGTGTCATTGCAGGCATCATTAGAAAGATGGTGAAAAACAAGACAAAGTTGTGGGATGACTTCTTGGATGGTGCCTTGTGGGCGTATCGAACCACATATAGGGAAGCCACGGATTTCACACCAGTTCACTTGGTCTATGGTCAAGAGGCTTTACAACCAATTGAGCTCAACATTCCAACAATGCGACTTCATGGCAAAGTAGCACAAGATGATCAAGAAGCATGGATGGATCGACTTCTTACCTTAGCTGAGCTTGAGTGGAAAAGAGAAGCAGCATACAAGTGCTACAAGAGGAAAGCCACACAGACGAAGGAAAAGCTTGACAAGAAACTGAAGGACAAAGGCATCAATGAAGGAGATCTTGTGCTAAGGTATGACAATCGACTCGATAATCGTTTTGATGCCAAGTTTGAAACTAGATGGCAAGGGCCATACATAGTCAAGAAGGCTTTCAATTCAAGTTACTATCAACTTATGGACTTGAATGGGAAAGAGCACTCCAGGAAGGTAAACGGGTATCGCTTGAAGCCTTATTTGAGTCGCCTTCTACCGAAGGATCTACCAAAGATCTGTCAAAAGGCAGCTATCTCATGTAAGTATTGTTCCGTGAAGCATGAGTGTAACTCAAACCAAAATTCCAAGGGGCCAAACAATAAAGAGCTTGTCAAGGACTCTGAAGCACTCTCTTTGGAAAAGATGCATTATGATAGTACATGAATATACCATCATCCTGGGGGAGGGCTAATGATAGTCGTTTTTCGGCTCTCTGTAATTTCCATAGCAAGTTACCTCACCCTATCAAATCACTCAAACATTGTGGTTACCCTTACCCTTTCACTGTATATAGGTGTGTGTGAGTTAGGGGACTTTTTCCATATCTTTTTAAAAACCCTCAATTAGCTAGTCACTGGGCTAGTTGAGCCAAAAAATAAAAAATAAAAAAAATAAAAAATTATAAGTATATTATGGCCCATTTATGTGTAAATATTTCATTGTATATAGAGCCTAAATAAAAGAATTTTTTCATAATTATTTTGGTATTTATTTAAATATTTCTACTTATGGTGTGTTATTTATGCTATGTACATTGACTCACCATTACCATATTTTTTCTTACCATTTTGCATCTCTTTATTCCATATAAAAATAATTTCATGCAAACTTCTCTTATTTTTTGTGTAACTCCATCCCAATAAAAATCCAAAAAAACTAGTTTTATTTATGTGTATATTTTTTCACTATTGTGATTTTTTCCTTCCTACATCTTTTCTCTATTACTCTCATAAATTAGACCACCAAAAATATTCATCTTTTTATGGTAGACTTATAATGAGAGAGGTTTATTTTGACCCCTTTATATTTTTTCCACCTATATTATTTATATTTGACATGTACATATTTTTTTAGACCCCTCAATATTTGATTTTCTTAGTTGTACTATTCACTTATATTATGATCTCAACAATATCTTTAATTATAGACCTACCAAATAAGATCAAGGGTATGTGGAATGCATGCATGCACCATGGGGGGCTCACTCTTGGAGGTAATCAAAAGAATCATCCAAAGAAGGACCTCACAAGGCCTTTGTGCAGTGGAAAAAAACAGTCGGTTTTGCTGAATTTTTAAAGATCACATACTCTCCGAATTTGAAAAGGTGATACAAACAAAAGTTGTAGCTCGTGGGCTGAACTTTTACCTCAAATATTTTCATATTTTGTTGAGCTACAAGCTGTGAGCTATGATTTTATTGGTGGACCCCAGTTTGCCCATGCTATGTAGCCACACTCCCTCTTCCACTTTATCATTTTCCTCTTTCACACATACTTCTCCACTCATCATCCCTACCTCTCTCACCACTCCTCTCTGCACCCTACTCACCTTCTTCTCAACCTTGAAGAATAAGAGAAACCATGGTGAACTCATGTCTCCTACACACACTTCCATTCCAAAATTGACCACCTAATCTCATTTTTCCTCATCCATATTACCTATATCTATCAAAAAACCACAAAATTCAGCCTCTTCTCTTGAAAGACAACATCATGGTGATTGATTACTCACATTCACTTACCTTGGCTCCCAAGGAAGGTCAAGAGTGGAGAAAAAACGTACCATCAAAGCTAGTGGACTGTCAACAAGCGTCAAAATTGACCCTACTCAAGACACTTGGAGCATCAACATTGTAAGAAATCCATATTTTCTTACCTATTAAGAGTTTTTTCTTCCTTATTTCTATCTTACTTGGATACTCCCATTGTAAGTATCCAATTCCATTTGTAAATCAATAAAAATACTAACTCTACTAATTTACTAACTAACCTACTATGAAAAGTCCTATGACCTCCAATTCTATCCTCTCTCTCTCTTCTTCATCTATCCACACCAACTTCTTGATAATTCCAAGCAAAAGAAATTAGATAAGTGTTGAAAATCTAACCCAACCATGGTTAGAGGAGTAACCCTAGCCCTCAAAATTGCTATTAAAGGAGGGTGTAGCTAGCACAAAACGGGGGGAGCCATTAGCAAGAGCACTATGCTATAGCTTGAGAAGCCAAGCTCAACCTCTTTAGAAGGAGCTCTTGAGTGGAAGCTCATTGTCTTATGCATATGCATGTGTTGTATTAGGGGTGATTAGCAAGGGAACTCTATGCCATTGTAAGAGAGAGTGATCATTCAATTGAGAGTAGGAAATCTATCATTTCTCCTACTAGTGTAAGCCCAACATTTGCTGAATCAAGGAGGGTGGATTTGGACTAAGCTTGGACACTTTGTCTCTCTTCTAACATGAAGTAATGGACAACATTGATGTGTAAGTGTCTTGGTGTTTTCTTTAAGTTCTTGATAGCTTGTCTCTGGGTGTTGTCATCAATTTAGCCATAAATCCCACATACTGTAAGAGGGTGACAGGGTGGAGAGGACTTCCCTGGCCTTAAGATAGTGATTGGGGTGGTTTTTCTTGTGATGTGTTGTGGTATAATTTACTCAAGCTATGTTGAACAAATACTAATCTCACTTTGATTGGTCATGACAGATTTGTAAGAAGGTATTAATGCAACAAGCACCCCCTCCCCCTTCTTTCTCTTTCTCACATATATAATTGTGTTTGCTTGATCACTGCCGATACATTTCAAAGCAACCTCTCTCTCTCTCTCTCTCTCTCTCTCTCTCTCTCTCTCTCTCTCTCTCTCTCTGCGTCCTAGTTCGCATCCAAAACTAGGTGCTGCCCCAAACTTGTGTAGGGTTATGTTGCGGGTTTGTGTGTGTGTTGTTGTTTTTTTCCAACCCCAACCCAATTGAACAACACGGGAGCATAGAAGAGTGCTTAGAGGCCACTCTTCTTGTTGCCCGCCCCGGACCGCCTCAATGGCTATGGTGGGTGAAGTCTCAAGGGTTCCATGACAAGGGAGAGAGCGGCAGCAAAGAAAGAGAGAGAGAGAGAGAGAGAGAGTTGTAAAACAACGCTATATTGTATTATGTATGTTTTGTGAAAATCCTTACAATATAAAAGCAATCTTGCCATGCAAACTACTAAAAGAAGACTAAATTGTATCTACATGCCTTATGAGGAGTTTCCCACGGGCTTGACACACTGGACCAGGCTTGAATACCCAATAAACCCCCCCCCCCCCCCCCCCCCCCCCCCCCCCCCAAGCTCAAGCTCAAACCACTAATAATGGACCCGAGACAGACCATGGCAGAGTTCAATCGCCTGCCCCCCCCTTGACAACAACGTAGCTGTGTGTGTGTACTTTCTTCAAACAACTATTAGTGTGAGACAACAAAACCTCAGAACCAAACATAAAATTCCGGTCTTACCACTGATGTGTTGCAGTGTCTATAACCCGTACAATTTATTAACAAATGACTGACATAAAAAAGGCAACATAAACTCAAAAACTACAGGACATCACTTTCTACGAGAAGCATCTATGCTTCCCCATCATCTTCACCATCAACCGTGTTAAGCTGTCGTTTGTTCTTTTTAAAACATTTATCCGAAAGATGATTTGTCTTTCCACTATGGACGCAAGGATTTTTGTTGAAGTAGTCCTTAGTTTGCTGATTGTTGCAGCCACATATCGCACAAGGTCTACTGTTGGTATTAGGTCTAGTTGAAGTTACAGCTGAAGTGCAAGCGTTGGCTACATATGCAGTAGGTATAGCAGAACTAACACGTGGTATTCATTTCTCTTCTTCGTGCAATGAATTAACGATACCGTCCAAAGAAGGCAGTAGATCTTTTTCTTTTAAAATAGTTACAATCTGACAAAATTTTACAGATATGCTATGAAAGAAAACAGCTATAAGATTTTCATCTAGCACAAGGGTTTCAACATAAATTAATTGAGTACAAATGCTTTTCAATCTGCTAGCTAAAGCTGCAACATTCTCGACATTACCCATGGAAAGAGAATACAGCTCCATTTTGAAGTGTTTGGCTTCAGGACCAAACACTTTCTCTAATTCCATAAGCAGCATTTGAAGATTGCACGTCATCCAAATAATGAATAAAGTCATCTTCGAGAGATGTCAAAATAATACCTAATGCTTGCTTGTTCTTGCGTTGTTGCTCGGCAAATAGCGCTTTCATACCTGCAGTGAATGTGCCACCTTCGTCGGTAGATAGGGACTTGACCATGCTCCAGAGATTCTTGCACATCAGATAGCCTTTCACTTTAATTTGCCAAGTATGAAAACCAAAACCATTAAACTTGTCAACCTTTGAATCCATAGTAAATCTGCTAAAGAGTTCAATTCTGAAGACCACTGTCGAATACGATTGGGTCGGGCGACGCCACCATTAGTAAAAATATGAGTTGTTTTAAGATACATTTTGATTTGATGTCGTTTGAATTATGGCTTTTAAATTTTGAGAAAAGGCTTGCCGATATGTTGCAAATTTGGAGCTCAAGATTACTTGCTAATCTATGATTTAACACCGAGCACCGTGTGAATGGACCCTCCGAACTGAGGGTGTGAATGGACTCTAAGGGTTTAAATAAGGTTGGACAATGGAATAAATAATGTGAAATGAAAACAAACCAGGCCGAAATCTGCAACAGTAACAACCATAAGAGAATTCTTCTCGCAGCGTGCAGTAGATAAGGAGGCGCTTCAACGTCACAAATGCATCATCTTGCCAAGGCGTCCGTATTGATGCCAATTGTGCTCAATTTTGTGTAGGTCGACGACCTTCCCTTCTCTTCTATAGGTGACTACTCCACGTGGTGGTTGTGCCCGAGGCCAAGCAAGGCAAGGCTCTGATACCAGAAGTAGGAGATGGCGACTATGGCCAGTGAACTCTGAGGGGTGCCATGACAAGGGAGAGAGCAACAGCGCAAGCACACTCGCGCACACACACAAAGAGAGAGAGAGAGAGAGAGAGAGAGAGAGAGAGAGAGTTTTGTACAACAACGCTACATTGTATTATGTACATTTTTGTGAAAAGCCTTGCAATATAAAAGCAATCTTGCCATGCAAACTACTAAAAGAAGACTAAAATGTATCTACATGCCTTGTGAGGAGTTTCCCACGGGCTTGACACACTAGCCCCAAGCTTGAGTAACCAACAGAACGTGGACACAAGCTACACTAAGATAGTGAGGCAACTTTGCGTCGAGCAAAACCTCTAAGAACACCCAACATAGAAAATTTACAATAATGCTAAATGTGAGTTTTCTCCTTCAAAGATTGATGCAACAAAGCAACTTGCACTAAGTGACGCTTCCAAAGAGCACAAAAACATAAACAACATGGGTGAAGCTTGTGCAACAAAGAGGCTGCCATTGAACTCGAGTGTTTGCCCACAATTGTGCCCAAGTATGCTTAGTCGTGACTCCATTTGATCTAATTGCACCCAGTTCAACTCTATTGTACCTCTGTACTCAATTGACCTTTAAATGACAGTTTGGTGAAGTTGGTGCCAATGAAATGGTAGAAATGCATCCAGTTAGGTCTTAGATGCATGCAAGTGTGTCCCTTAGTGCACTCAATATGAATATTAGAACCCATTGCACACATACAAACCCTGCAGTTACATACTTGCACCAAATAGAACCTTCATTTGGTCTAGTACAGTGTAATCAAAGACCATAAAAGTGTGCTTGGATGCAAAATAAACACAATTCAACTTATTGGTCTTTTGTCTTGAGTACTCGTGTGTATGTGTGTGTGTGTGTGTGTTTGGTGGGGGGGGGGGGGGGGGGGGGGGGGGGGTTGCACACATTGGTGAGATCTCCTACATTTTAAATTTTAATATGGAGATCAATATGTCGTAGAAATGTGCAAATTGATAGGGCATGCCACCAAGAATACAGAAGGAGCCCCGTTATTGTTCATCATCTATCTTTCATCCTCAAGAGAATCTCTAGCTACATAACTATCAGCTCTCAAAACTCATCCACCTTTACCAATATAATTGTTGTGAACTGTATACATGGCATATATTATTTTTCTTACCTCAAGATTGAAGGCATGAAACTCTTAACATGAGCCTTAGATACAGCTATTTATTGTACCATCTAATGAATCATCTTCAACATCATCACCATCATCAACTCAGCACTTTCATATTGAATAAGGTGTTGCAATCTTGAATCTTAGTTGAAGTTCCTTCCACAGGTTTTGAGCTTGCATCACTTTTGTTGGACCTTACGAGGCATGAGTGATGATCTGACAAATGCCACTCTAGATTGGTTGGATGAAGCTCAAAGAAAGTAGTCTTCTGGTCTTCTGTCTCAAGTCGGGGAGGGGGGCTAACAAATGCTTCTTGCTGCTGACTTGGCAGGTTCTTACTGCAACAGCGTCATCTCTATGCTGAGGTGGCAATGACATTGACAGGTTCGAGTTCTGTATGCTCAGGTGGCGAGCGATGACTTCGCCTATTCACATTGGATGATGGCTGTGTTAATCCCAACTGCTGACTTGGCGAGCATCCGGCGGCTACAAGCCTTTCTTCCGGCCAAGAATGTCCGGTAGATGGACGGCTCAGAGTGCATGCCCCCCGGCGCCCGACCTTGACGGGACTGAAACTTGGATCACTTAAAAGAACAGCACAATCACATGTTACACAAAGAAGGTGGAATTTCCCCTCAGAAAGTATTGAACCCTGGAATAGGCACCCTTGGCAGCATTTTATTACTGTAAATGCTTATTACATGTGGATTACCCAAAAGCCACTAACTGAAAATTATAACATCTAACTAAAAGCAATCGTCCAAGAGGAGAAAAAGCAAAACGCAGAAATATGTGAGAATTTTTGTTTTTGAGTTTATTTAAATATGTGATTGCCCAAAAGCCACTAATAAAAAGATAAAGCATCTACTTTAAAAGCCTGAGAGGCTTTAGGCATAAGATCAGCAAAAAGCAATGATTGTAAAGGGAAAAATGCATAACACAAAGATATGTGCAGGTACTTGCACGCGGTAAATGCCACATCGACAATATACAACCTGCCACATCAACACTTTGCCACATGTCAATTTGGTGACATACCCCCTCTGAAAAGACAAGGAATTGCCCTCGATAACACCTCACATCGACCTTCAGTAGACATTGATATCATGCAGCAAAGTTTACAGCTATCTAACCATTACATTTTGGTCTAACCTTTCACATTTGACTCATCCAGATTGGAACAGTTTTTCACTGGCCATTTATCACAGATATATCCACCTTTCACAAAACTCATCAAGATGTTCCGGATGCACTATAATTAATCAGAGATGCAATGCTACGGACATTCATCTCCAATAGAGCTCCCATGGGCAGAGTACCACCACCCGAGAACCTCGGGTGCGCTAAAAGGTACAACCATGACTAGTATGTTTACACACGTGATAATCTGTTCACAGAAGCATGGAGTGTTCCCCACTACGCACTGCACCAAACCAATCGTTGTATGCCAACCTGCCTGAGGCTTTTCCATGGAAGCTCTAAACCAAAGGTCACAAGGTATAAATGTCAAACCTGAGGGGTGGGTCACCCTCTCCTCCATCCGGCACATTTTAGTTTATCACCACTTGGCCCACCTCCAAATAATTCAGAGACGTCTTCCCTTTTACTTTCTTCTCTTTGCTGATACCTAATGGAGTGTATCACTACTTCACTCTCTAAAGACCACTCATGGGATGTTTCTTAATGAGGTCAGAGTCGTTCTTTGAACCAAGCAAAAATCTGTCCAATAATTTATCCTGTTCAGACCAGGTTGGATTGTTACAAGAGGATGTGTTCCCCCTTAATCTCCGTTAATGGACACTCAAATGACTTGAACACCACATTGGGAACACTTGCAATGCTTGTACGGCTCACTCCTTTGCTTGGACAAAGTCTACTCAGAGTTCTTGCTTTGATTTAAGATCATGTTTCCACGGAGAACAGATATGCATCTGGTAGATCATCGTCTACCCCTTTCGATGGTTCTCCTGAAAACAAGAACGTATCCATCATATGCATGCCCCACCATGTGCATAATAGCTAGTTTGATATAACCAACCTTTGTCGTCCTTGAGACTACAATAAAGCCTCCTTCAAAAACGGCGTCTTGAGGGTCCAAAACGGAAACGGCTTTTCGAGGGCCCGAAACGGAACAAAAGAAACTCCGTTTCGGACAATTTATAGATGCCTAAATGTCACGTAACACATCTAACCCTATGTGCCCGTGGACAAGCTACAGCATGACCAGGATTCAGTTCAATCAAGTCAATCTAGAATAGAAAGTGATCTGGCACTTTTGTGAGTCTGTTCGCAGACCGTGCATGTCTAGACACTTAGATTAGATGCATATCCTCTAGTTGCACACAACATGATCATCAGATTACCATCAGGAGCATTTTCCAGTGCATTACACCTATTTTCCCTATTTTTGACATTTTTCACTTATTATTTTTAAGTGACTTTTGTTAGGAACTGGGTAGAGCAATTTGCCTAAGATAATATATAAGGAAACCAAAGCTAGCACTTTCTGGCAGAAGAGGCAGCAAGAACTTCGGTTCAATAGGCACCTTCTCAGCAAGACCCCAGCAGGCCTAGCGCCTTTGCAACACAGTAGCAAGGACCTAGCGTTTTGCAACCACAGATCAGCCCTTGGCGTTTTTGTATGGTAGATCAGCCTCGACGACCACAAGACACAACATATCATCCCGATAGCAGATTCCCCAGCGACACCAGAGTACAGATCAGCCCTAGCGTTAGTGGTTTGCACCAACAGACTCACAGCGTTTTTGCAGCAGGAACCATTTTCAGCCCTAGCGTTTTTGCATCAGCCTCGTATCTCAGCGTTTTTGCAGATCTTCGCGACAAGACCTCAGTAAGCATTAGCGTTTTCAGTTTTCGGCAGTCAGACATCGCAGTAGAAGTCCCGAACCTCGCAGATCTCACCTTCCCGCAGCAGATCCTCGCCGCACGGTCAGATCCATCAAAGTTTGCAGATTCAGCCCGGAAAACGCAGATTTCAGCATCTGCGTTTTCAGTGCGCCCTCGTTGCATCGTCGTCGTCGACATCGTCACCGACATAGAGTCGGAATTCAGCATATAAAGATTTGCAGATTTCAGCCATTAGCATTTTCAAATTCCAGCCCGTCTCGTCGTGTAAGGTGCAGTGGAACGAATCTTGTATTTTCTCAAGATTAGTGATCTTTATTGCTAAGGTTCCTTTTAGTTCTTAGGGAAGGAGAGAGCCTTCCGTCTTATGGAGAGTGCTATGATCACGAACAAAGTGAGTGGATATTGTGCGTGCAAGTGAATGAGACTGAGAGAAGGAGAGAGAAAAGATACGACACCGAGAGGTTGTAAACCCTCCTCCGAAGGCCCCACTCTCGTCGGCGAGAGTGGTCTACTTTGATTGCACAATGGTGTACAATGCGTATGCAATGGACTGATGCAGCTTGGACTATGCCGATGACGACGACGGTGACTTGATGGCTGAAATCTAAGATCTTCTAACTGCTGAAATTCGGGACTATTTCGGTGGCTGAAAATGACTGTTTTGGCTGCGTTTTTATGGCTGAAAATGGGGGAACATCTGCAACCATCTTGGGGGCTGATCTGCTACTGTGTCATAGGCTGAAACACTGTGGTTCTGATGCGGTAACGGGCTGAAACTGAAAACGCTGATAGGTCTTGCTGCTAGCCAAAAACGCTAGGCTGATCTGCATCTGCAATCCAAAAACGCTGAGATGGCTGAATTGTGGAAACGCTAGCAAATGGAGTTTGATGGCGATACTGGGGATCTGCAACGGCTAGGATGCGGAGGTTGATGACGAGGGTCTGCAAATGAGAAAACGCCAATGGTGGGAACTGGCCCGGCGAGGATGGAATCCAAAAACGTTGGGGGTGCTATGGGGTACTGCTGAGAAGTTGCCTGTTGAGTGGGAGCTCCTGTTGCCTCTTCTGCCAGAAAGTGCTAACTTGGGTTTGCTTATATATTAACTTAGCAAAATTGCCCTACCTACTTTTGTTGGAAAGTCGCTTAAAAATAATAAGTGAAAATAACCAAAAATAGGGAACATAGGCTAAATGCACTAGAAAATTCCCCTGACTAAATCTGATGGATCCTGAAGGGAATACTGATGATCATGCAGTGTGCAACCGGAGGATATGCATCTATGCTAAGTGACTGGGCATGCACGGTCTATGAATAGACTCACAAAAGTGTCAGATCACTGCTAATCTAAACTGACTGAACCCTGATGTGGTGTAGCTTGTCCATGGACACATAGGGTTGGGATGTGTCACGTGACATCCCCTCCTTTTCAAAGTGAGGTACTCATACCAAACTGTATGGCGTCGAGGGAGATCGCCAACAGCATCCAGAATCCTGGAAGGGACTCTTCGCCGGCCCACTCTGATGTGTGGGTCGTGCGGTACTTGAACTTCATAAAGGTCTGCAACGCTTGCTTCTTTGGGCCGCGCCGAAAGCGACTCAAAGTCTTATGTGGCTCCTTTGATGATTCAACTTCGTCTAGAGTCCTGCTTCTTTCGTCTTCAAGAATCTCCATGGCTAAAAATTCCTGAAACCATCTCCAACACAAAACCATGAACATACCCATTCCATGTAAAGTGAAGGAAAAAAATCGTGTCTTCTCTAAAGACTGTGTATGCAATGTAGATGAACATAGAGACGGAGTGACAACCCATTCATCAAACACATGCAAACAATGCGATCGAATTTTTTCTGTTTGATCGAAATCAATCAACTGTGGCAAATCACAATGGAAATGCCCATGCTTGGTGCTCATACTATCATGTGCTCGTTCAAAAACTGTGTCATGCCAAGGAAGAGACATGGAATGTGTCTTCCTGACATACAAACTTTGCATACATTCGTGCTCATCCATGAGAGAAACGTGCTCAACATACAATATGTCATGCCTAGGAAAAGGGATCACATAACGATGCAGACTAAAATACAGGAAACGATCACGAATGAAACACTCGAACAATGCATGTGTATCAATCATGCGAACACATAATACTTCCTGTGAGGGTTCTTTGGACCTAGGCTCGAGAGCCAAGATCGATCCTTCCTGAATGATCGAATCCTCCTGTGGAGGTTCTTTAGACCTCGGCTCAAAAGCCAAGATCGGTTCTTCGTGATTGATCGAATCTACAACGAGGTTAGCTTCGCTAGAAAAAGCATCCACTAACACATCATCCTTGGGAACAATCACATCATCTTCATGCAAATCATCATGCTTGTCTTTTTCATCCAAATCATCATGCAAATCCTTATCCTTCAAATCATCATGCTTCTCATAATCATGCAAATCCTGTGTATCATGCTTTGGAGAAGAAGAGACTGAGAGAGTCTCCTTCTCCTGACTCCTTTCAACCTTGACCTGCATATTAGCAATGAGAGATGGAGAAGGAGCAGTGTCCACTCCATGAAAGACAATGGGAGAATCACTTTTGGCATTGAGAGTGAAAGTGTTAGCCTCCCAATCAATGAGAGGGTTCAATTCACGAAACCATTTCATGCCTAAAATCATATCAGAGGAGAAACAACAAATCTTCTAGTGAAGGCAGTCTCGTGAATTGCAAACAACACATCAAGGCACTCCTCCGTGATGAGAGTGTCCATACAGGGACGAAAGCCAGAGACCTCAATAGGAGATCTCGGACGTTCTTTAGATTCATTCGATTCAAGCTTAGGACATGTTCTTTTTATGTGACCCTTAATGTGACAATGAAAACGACCTTCCTTAGAATAAGTGCTTTGTTCTTCCGACGTGATGTATCCTCCTACAATTCCTTGTGCTACCTTTTCATCCGGAGTAAGCTTAGGTTTAGCACTTGTGTTAGCCTTACCCTTAGATTCATTGGAAGAATTCTTTGATGAGATACTGTTGGAAGATTGGTTAGAAGAGTAAGGGATATTGTTGGAAGATTGGGCCTTCGGAGGAGGGTTTGACAACATTCTGGTGTCGTATTCTTCTCTCTCTATCTCTCAATCTCAGCACCTTCATTCACAGTGTTCACCACTTTGTTTGTGTCCATTGCACTCTCTCACTAAAGGAACGGAAGGCTCTCCCTTCCGTAAGTAAAAAGGAACCCTTGAGCACAGTTCGGAGCACTCATCTTGAGCAAAGTTCAACGTTCACTTCCGCTGCACCTTACACTACAAGAAGAAAATATCAAATTCTGACATACCTTATTCACAGTCAACAATTTCATATGTATGTACCATGTGAGATTTATCTTGGTTTGAAAATTGTCTATAAAGTTGAAGGTTTCTGGTTTGAAAACCGTCTATGAAGTTGTAGGTGTTTGGTTTTGAAGATATAAGTTTGAGCTTTTGAATTAGGACTTGTCACATGAACAATGATTGATCCACCTATTCTCCTAGGCTACTTGTTTCATGTTACTTCTGAAAAACTGAGAAGCATTTCTGAACTGTTTCGGCCTCGGGCAAAACTCCAAAACACCGGTTTTTCTGTTTCCGTTTCTGCCGTTTCCGTTTCGGGTGGTGACTATGGCCTCCTTAACCTTGGTAAACAATATGGCTAGATCCTATACAAAATAATCAGCCTCAAAGATCTTATCCCTAGTAGGCAAAACCTTGTTGCCACCCTCAACGATCTCAAACTGTGTCCTACCAGTCGACGTTATGTACAAAAATGTTGTATGAAAAGTTGCAAACTCCACCAATGGCAAATACTCCTCCCACATAGACTTAATGTCACATAAATAACACTTGAACCAAATCATGAACTGCGTTCACTGTCACAAACTGCTGACGTGTCAAAGCCCTGGAGAAGGGAGTCAACTTGCAGATGTCGGCCGAGGGGCCTAAACCCTAAGAGAACAAGTAACAGAAGAAGAAACCAACTTATGCGGACCCCGTCCGATGGGGCCCCAGTGACATAAAGGAAGTAAAATAAAGCAGGATATTTCTTTTTATATTAATCAGATCAAAGTACAAGAGAGTGGCTAGGGTTTCACTCTCAGACTCTGCGTCCAGATGCTCTGAGAAGTGAAGCCCTCACCACTTATTTTTCAGATTACATGGCATGCCTGAGACAATTGTCTCCGACAGAGACCTCAGATTTACAAGTTTGTTTTGGAAGGCAATTTGGGAGAACATTGGCACGCGGTTTCAATTCTCGTCATCGTTCTACTTGCAAACTGACGGGCAATCTGAGATTGCTAATTCAGTGGTTCTAGATTTATTGAAATCTTATATCTCAGATCAGAAGACTCAATGGGAAAGATATTTACCTTTGGTGGAATTTGCCTACAATAACACGATACACTCTTCGACGAGGAAGACGCCATGTGAGATTGTTGGAAGTGCTGCGAAGGTTCCATCCTTCCTGAGCACGAAAGATTAGATATTTGAAGCGGATGAATATTCGCGAGATTTGGATATGGCTTTTGCCAAGGTTCGCGAGACTTTGCAGGAGTCTCAAGAACGAGAGAAAAAGGCAGTGGATCGCCATCGTCGCGACTTGAAATTGAAGGAGGATGATTGGGTGCTCTTACGTTTTGAGAAGGCACGCCTACGAAAGGAAAAGGGAAAGGAGAGGCTTTTTCCAAAGCTTAGTATGCGATACTACGGACCTTTCCAGATTATTGAAAAGATAAATGATGCCTCCTTCCGATTGAAACTGCCAGATACTTGGAGGATTCACAATGCATTGCATGTGTGAGTCTCTTGAAACCTGTTAAGGGTGATGTGCCTGATGATGGGGAGCCTGATGAGCAACCCGTAGTGGAAGAAAACGAGGAGACCCTTGTTCCTGAACAGATTTTGCCACATACGGATACAAAGAAAGGTAAAGTCCGAAGGCGGTTCTTGGTTAAGTTCAAGAACTTTCCTGCATTTGATGCGAAGTGGATGGAGGAGGAGGACCTAGCAGATACTCCTCGGATTGTGAAACTTTACCTCGATGTTTTGGTTTAGCATAGTCTACTCCAAACGGAACCCAGAAATTCAGCTTGGCCGAAGATATGGTGCAGTGGGATGCACAGGAGGGAAGTTACTCCGCTCCTTTGTCAATAGATGCCTTGATTTTGATCCTAAAGTCACTGATGTCTCTTTGAGCTTCATGGATACTGAGAGCGGACAGTATTCTGCTGGATGACTTTATGAAATGGAATTCCTGATAATGATACTGATTTGTTCTTGACTTCTTGTGAGTGCAGGAACTGATAGCCGAAATGACTGCAGCATTTTGGTCTGATTGATCTCGAATAGACATGGTTGCAATAGGGGTTAGTCAATCAGACATCGATGAGGTCCCGATTGGACCTAGATGTGATTGCTAGCTACATTGCCAATAAATCATGGTCTAAGATCCGAATGAATGTTGAATGTCATGTGATGTCCTGTGATGTCTGGTGATGTCGTGTGATGTGACTGTCGATTTTGTACATGTGCTAGATGTGTGTTCCTAGTACGTAGGTACTAACAATCATTGTCTGCTAAGACGGTTTATGGCTTTTGTCGGTTTTGCAGGCATAATCGCGGTCGATTACAATGCTTTCAAGAGGGGGGTATGTCACAAAGTGATGACGTGGCGAACAGCAAAAACCCTAATTTCTGGAAATTGCGGAGACTGAAAAAAAAATAATAATAAATTTTTTTTTAAATGATGAGTGACGCGAATTTCGCTTTTGAAGAGAATGCTTTTTTTTAACAAAAAAAAAAGGAGAACTTGAGAGAGAAGCTTTTGAGCTCTTATGCTTTTTATTTTAAAAGCTTTTGGGGCTCTGCTTTTGGGCATCCCTTGTATCTTTAAATAAGTGGTGAGGGCTTCACTTCTCAGAGCATCTGGACGCAGAGTCTGAGAGTGAAACCCTAGCCACTCTCTTGTACTTTGATCTGATTAATATAAAAAGAAATACCGAAAGGGGCGCCAGTGTTTGGGGCCAATATCTCTAGGCACCGAACTCCGCCGGGCCAGTGCAAATCTATTGTGATCTGTGAATTGTTTTGAAGTGGTTATTTGGTGTTATCGCGGTTGATTCTTGACTTGGAGTGTCCAAGTCTGTTACAGATCTTCGGATGACCAAGGGAGATACTTTGGATATTTATTGCGAGAGATTTTGGGATGCTTTTCTCCCGCCTCTTCTTTTAAAAAGATCACTTTTAAGCAGCCAATTGAACGATTTTGTTGTGGACTTCCCAAAGAGATACAAGATTATTGCTCATTACAAAGGTCCAAGTCCATACAACAGCTGATGGAACATGCTAAGTAAGGGTTTGCTATGTATTCGGATAATCTGACTTATCCAACTGACCAAATTTTGACACCAAGGACCACACAAAATTCGACAAAGGGTAGCAATAGACGAGGGAAGTTTCAAAAAAAGAAAGATATACGTCTCCGATTGACAAAGGAACAGAAATCAAAGTACCTCAAAACAGAAAAGTGTTGATTACCCAGGTTGCCCCAAAAAGGCACCCAGAGGACAATCAGAAGATAGGCCAGAGAGTTCTAGGGCAACCGCAAAACGCGGAGGAAAGGAAAGATGAAAGACGGAACTAGTACCCGATTGTGTGGGGACCGACTTGGAGCAGATAAATAAAAGCATTTAACTTTGCCGCCCATGGGGCAAAGTACGAGATCAAGAAGCCCTCATTTTCTTTGACGTAGGAGCCAAGGCCAATTTTATTTCACTCGAATTGGCGGCTCGACTTGGAATTACGCCCGAGCAAATGGGGCCACAGCTAGAGGCTCTTCTAGGGCACCCAGACGAAATGTTGCCATTACACCTGTCATTGGCAAACTTCGTTTGCATTGTCAGGGGTATTTAGGGCACGGGGACTTTTACATCATGCCTTTGGAAGGGTGTGAAGTCCTCCTAGGAATCCCTTGGTTCCACAAGAACAGTACCCTGGTCAATTATAGGGCTAGGAAAGCTACTTTAAAGAATGAGAAGGGCCGAGAGATTGTACTTGATGTAAAGCTGAAGGGCGAGTCTGTCCCACTTGTATCAGCTTCAGCTATTTCCAAATTAATGAAATTCAATCTTTTTGTTTACTTGATCTTCTTGAAAGAAGAGAATGATGAACAAAGGTCAAAATATGTCTAATTTGGAAAAGGAACGACAAGAATTTCTACACGCACAAGCTAACTGTTTCTCTCAAGGCCTACCAGGCGCGTTACCTTGTCACAAACTGGTGACGTGGCTAACCCCGGACACACACAGACATTGCCCGGAAATCGCGCCGCGATTTGCGCAGACACGTGGTAGCTGTACGGACCCGTAGATTACGCTGACAGTGCTGACGTGGCATTCTGTACAAAATTTACGTAAAACGCGCTGGCTGAATTTTTATGGCAGCCTGGGCCTATTGCTTTTAAAAAGCTTTTGAGTTTAATGCTTTTGGAGCTCTGCTCTTGGGCATCCCTTGTACCTTTATATAAGTGGGCAAGGCCTCACTTCTCAGAGCATCTAGACGCAGAGTCTGAGAGTGAGCACCTACCCGCTCTCTTGTACTTTGAGCACAGATTAATACAAAAAGAAATACCGAAAGGGGCGCCAGTTTTTGGGGCCAATACCTCTGGACACGGAACTACGCCGGGCCGTGTCAATTTTGTGGACTGATTTGAAGTGAATTTCTGTGGTGTCGCGGTAGAATCTTGACTTGGGGTGTCCAAGTTTGTTACAGTGGTATCAGAGCGCGGGCGATTTCTCTTCTACCGGGAAATCCGATCCTTTTCTCGCGGCACTTATGGATTCCAACAAGAAACAGTCGACTTCTTCTGCATCTACGAATGCGGGAGGAGATCACGAAGAAGATTCTCATGAGCAAACAGAGGAAGAGTATGGCCCACCTCGGCCTATTCAGTCTGAGATTGAAGAGATGGAACGTCGACAATTGGTTGACGAGGCAACAAAGTAGATGACTAAAATTGCGAAGGATCCAAAATTTGCAAAAATTGTCTCAGCAATCCCTCGCAGAAGTACATACCTAGTGGTAGAAGGCCACAAAGCCACCCATCAAACCAGCAATCAAGAAACCTTCTTCTCCAAGGATGTTTATAGAGCAAGAATTACAAGAGGTAGTTCAGACACAGATCAGTCGGCTTTTGGACGCAAACAACAAACCCAAAAAGCACGAAAAAGAGTACAAGAAAGGGACTGACTTCCCAGGTTATTTGGGTCGTCAATCTTCTTTTGCATTGGCAAGAAAGCAGAAGAAGCGTGTACGATTTGAAGGACTACCCAGTTTTTCTTCTGCTTCTTCTTCTTCTTCTGACAATTCTTCTAGCTCTTCTGACTCGAGCGAAAAAGACAGAAAAGGCAAAAAGCAAAGCTTCGGAAAGGGAAAGAAAAAGGCAAAGAAGCCTAAATTTCACCCAGTTTCTAACAGTTCTACAGAGGAGTCATCCTCAAATAGTTCGGACTCTGATGATCACATGTTTTATGCAAAGAAGAAGCATTTTTACAAAGCCAACCAATATGACTTCCTCGAAGATAAAAGCAAGAAAGTAAAAGAATTCAAAGAAGGTGGACAATCAATTAAGTTTGACTCTTTTTAAGAATTCCGAGATGCTCCGAGGGCTTTCGCCTTCCTACAACAGTTTAACATAGCTTTCTCTATAGGGCATTACTCAGAGCACTCCAAGATTAGGAGGGCTACATCCTTCTTCAAGGGAAATGCTCGAACATGGTGGTCCACACTTCTTCTAAGGAAGGAAGCTCCAGTTAAATGGTTGAATTCAAAAGGCTTTTTATTTCTTCTTGGCTGACTCGAGAGTACGAACGAGATATACGAACTGCTTGGAATCATCTTCGGATGACCAAGGGAGATTCTCTGGACACTTGTTGCGAGAGATTTTGGAACTCTTTTCTACTAGCCTCTTCATTTAAGAAGGTCTTGTTTAAAGAACAGATTAGGCGGTTTTGCTGTGGACTTCCTACAGAGATCCGAGACTACTGCTTGGAACAAAAGTCAAATTCTATTCAAGAATTGATGGGTCATGCGAAACGGGGTTTTGCAATACATTCGGGCAATTTGACTTACCCACTGATGAGATCTTGACTCAGAGAACCCAACAGACTTCTAACAATGAAAGTAGAAAGAGAAAGAGTTCCCAAGAAAAGAAAGACAAGCATTCACTAGCCCGGCTCACTCGAGAGAGGGCCAATTACATCAAAGAGGGGAAGTGTTTTGTATGGAGGGAACATGGGCACGTCTCCACGAAGTGCTCTAAAAAGGTATAGCAAGAACATAATGAAGACAGGCCAGAGAGTTCGAGAGCAACTGAGGAACGTGGCAGAAAAGGCAAGATGAAAGCAGGACTGGTTCCAGATTGCATGGGTACTGACCCAAGCACGATTGATGAAAGTACAGAACTTTGTCGGCTTGGGGCAAAGTGAAAGATCAAGAAGCACTGATTTTCTTTGATGGAGGAGCCAAGGCCAACTTCATTTCACCTAAATTGGCGGCACGACTCGAGATTACACCCGATCGGATGGGACCACAAGCAGAGGCAGTTCTAGTGGCACCCGGACGGGACATAGCCCTTACACCTGCAATTGGCAAACTTCGGTTGCATTGTCAGGGGTGTTTGGGGCACGAGGACTTTTACATAATGCCCTTGGAAGGTTGTGATGAGTCCCTTGGTACCATAAGAACAACGCCGTGGTTGATTATCAGGCGAAGAAAGCGACATTGACAAATGAAAAGGGCCGAAAAATTGTACTTGATGTGCAATTGAAGGGCGAGTCTGTCCCTATTGTATCGGCTTCGGTCGTTTCCAAATTAATGAAATCCAATCTGTTTCTTTACTCGATCTATTTGAAAGAGTTAAATGATGAACACATGACGAATATGTTTGAACTTGATAAAGAACGCCAAGATTTTCTCCATTATCATGCTGATTGCTTTTCTAAGGGCCTGCCAGGTGAGTTGCCACCATCTCGTCCTGAGGATCATACTATTGATCTGATACCTAGAAGCATACCACCGAACCGGCCACCCTACCGTGTGAGCAGAGCCCAAAATGAAGAGATTATGAACCAAGTGAAAGACCTCTTGGAAAAGGGTCTTATCCAGCCGAGTACTTCACTCTACTGCTCTTCGGTGTCGTTGGTTTTAAAGAAAGACGGATCTTGGAAAATATGCATTAATTATAGAGCTCTGAATAAAATCACCATCAAGAACAAATTTCCAATTCCGAGGATCGATGATATTCTTGACAGATTACAGGGATCCTCTTGTTTCAGCAGGATTGATTTCAAAAGCGGATACCATCAGATCCGAATCGCACCGAGAGATGTCTACAAGACAGGTTTTCGGACGAGCTTCGGTTTATATGAATTTTTGGTGATGTCTTTCGGCCTTACCAATGCTCCAACGACTTTCAATTGAATGGTGGATAGGATTTTCAGAGAGTACAGATCTTTTGTTGGCACTTTCTTTGATGACATTATAGTCTTCTCCAAGGATGAGACAGAACATAGACAACATCTGCTAGAGATCTTTCAGGCATTACGAGATCACAAGTTAGTAATCAATGCCAAGAAAAGTGAATTTTTCTTACCAGAGATACACTTTCTGGGACACATCATCTCAGCAACACGATGTTAGGTGCAGCGGAATGAATGTTTGCGCTTTGCTCAAGATGAGTACTCCGAACTGTGCTCAAGGTTCCTTTTGTTCTTTTGGAAGGTAGAGCCTTCCGTTCTTAATGAGAGAATGCTATGATTACAAACAAAGTGAATGGACACTGTGCGAGCAAGTGTATGAGATTGAGAGATAGAGAGAGAAGAGAGATACGACACCAGCGACGTTGTAAAACCCTCCTCCGAAGGCCCCCACTCTCGTCGGCGAGAGTGGTCTACTATTGATTGCACAATCTGGTACAAACTGAATGCATGAGACTGATGCAAGTCTAGGCTATGTCGACGATGACGACGGTGATGACGAAGTCGACCTAAGGGCTGAAATCTGCAATCTTTCTACTGCTGTCCAAAAACGCTATGGGCTGAAATCTGTGACTAGTCCAAAAACGCTGATTTGGGGGCTGTTTTCTGTGGGTCTTTGTCGCTGAAAATCTGCAGGTTTCGGGCTGAAAACACGGATTCTTAAGGGCTGAAAACTCAGGTTCTTACCGGGCTGAATCTGCTACTTCTTTAGGGCTGAATCTCGATGGTCTTCTACTGCTGAAAATGGCGATGTCTGAGATCTACAAAAGCTGAGGTTTTCAAAAACGCTAGGGCTGCATTTCTCTGCAAAAACGCTAGGAATGCTGAGTTCCCAAAAACGCTAGGGAAGGTCTTCTACTGACGAGGATGCTGATGCAAAAATGCTAGGCACTGAGGCTTGGTTTTGGCGATGGTGCAGATCTTGAAAACGCTAGGCAATGGCTGATGAAGAAAACGCTAAGGGAGGTTCTTCTTGCTTGGAGGAAATCCACCAAGGGTCTTGTTGCAGAAGTTGCCTGCTGAGCTTGGCTCCTGTTGCCTCTTCTACCATTTAGTGCTAACTTTGGTTTGCTTATATATTTTCTTACCCAAATTGCCCTACCTACTTTTGTTGGAAAGTCACTTAAAAATAATAAGTGAAAAATGTCAAAAATAGGGAAAATAGGTTAAATGCACTGGAAAATTCCCTTAATGGAATCTGATGGATTCGGGTGGAAATACTGATAATCATGCTATGTGCAACCAAAGGATATGCATCTACACTAAGTGCCTGGACATGCACGGTCTACGAATAGACTCACAAAAGTGTCAGATCGCTTCTAAATCTAGACTGACTGGACTGACTGAACCCTTGTCGTGTTGTAGCTTGTGCACGGACACATAGGGTTGGATGTGTCACGTGACATCCCATCCTTTTCAAAGTGAGGTATTGGTACCGAACTGTATGGCGTCGAGGGAGATCGCCAATAGCATCCGGAATCCTGGAAGGGACTCTTCGTCGGCCCACTCTGATGTGTGGGTCGTGCGGTACTTAAACTTCATAAAGGTCTGCAATGCTTGCTTCTTTGGGCCGCGCCAAAAACGACACAAAGTCTTTTGAATCTCCTTTCTTGCTTCAACTTCGTCTAGAGTCATGCTTCTTTCTTTCTTCAAGAATCTCCATGGCTGAAAATTCCTGAAACCATTTCCAACACAAAACCATGAACATACCCATTCCATGTAAAGTGAGTGGAAAAAATCTCGTCTTCCTAAAAGACTGTGCATGCAATGTAGATGAACCAATAGTTGGAGTGCTAAACCATTCAGCACACACACGCAAACAATGAGATCGAATCTCTCTTCTGATCTAAAGCAATCAACTGTGGCAATTCACAATGGAAATGCCTATGCTTGATGCTCATACTGTCATGTGCTCTTTCTACAAATGTGTCATGCCAAGGAAGAGACATGAAATGTGACTTCCTTGAATGCATACTTTTCAGCTTTTCATGAACAATCCGCATACATTCATGCTCATTCATGAGTGAAACGTGCTCAACATACAATATGTCATGTCTAGGAAAAGTAAACACATAAAGACGCGGACTAAAATACAAGAAACGATCACGAATGAAACACTAGAACAATGCGTGCGTATCAATCATGCGAGCACATAATACTTCCTGTGAGGGTTCTTTGGACCTAGGCTCGAGAGCCAAGATCAGTTCTTCTTGACTGATCGAAACTTCCTGCGGGGGTTCTTTGGACCTCAACTCGAAAGCCAAGATCGGTTCTTCGTGATTGATCGAATCTACAATGAGGTTAGCTTCGTTAGAAAAAGCATCCACTAACACATCATCCTTGTGAACAATCACATCATCTTCATGCAACTCATCATGCTTGTGAGAAATCACATCTTGATTATGCAAATCATCATGCTTGTGAGAAATCACATCTTGATCATACAAATCATCATGCTTGTCTTTATCATCCAAATCATCATGCTTATCATTGTCAATCAAATCATCATGCTTCTCATAATCATGCAAATCCTGTGTATCATGCTTTGGAGAAGAAGAGACTGAGAGAGTCTCCTTCTCATGAATCCGTTCAATCTTGTCCTGCATATTAGCAATGAGAGATGGAGAATAAACAATGTCCTCTCCATAAATGACAATGGGAGAATCACTTTTGACATTGAGAGTGAAAGCGTCAGCCTCCCAATCAATAAGAGTGTTAGCATCACGAAACCATCGAATGTCCAAAATCATATCACATCCTGAGAGAGGAGAGACAACAAATCTTCTAGGGAAGGCAGCTTGTTGAATTCCAAACAACACATCAAGGCACTCCTCCATGATGAGAGCATCCATAGCGGGAACAAAGCCAGAGACCTCGATAGGAGATCTCTGACTAACTTCTAGGCGGGCTCTCTTAACAATAGAGGGACTAATCACATCATGCATACTACTTGGGTCAAACAATATGACAAAACGCTGCCCCGTCATATAACCATAACATTTAATGAGAGAATCATCAATGGGAGGGTCATGATAAACTTGGGACACACTCGTGTTATCATTAATTGCATTGACAGAGGAAGTGGGTTCTGAGGATTCTTTAAATTCATTCGATTCAAGCTTAGGACATGTTCTTTTTATGTGACCCTTAATGTCACAATGAAAACAACGACCTTCCTTAGAATAAGTGCTTTGCTCTTCCGACGTGATGTATCCTCCTACAATTCCTTGTGCTACCTTTTCATCTGGAGTAAGCTTAGGTTTAGCAATTGTGTTAGCCTTACCCTTAGATTCATTGGAAGAATTCTTTTCTGAGAGACTGTTGGAAGATTGGTTAGAAGAGTTACCATTCTTACCGTTCTGAGAGTTCTGAGAAGTTTGCGAGGTACTTGTGGAAGTCTTGTTCTCCTTAGGCTTTCCCTTGTTTTGTGGAAGTCTTGTTCTCCTTAGGCTTTCCCTTGTTGTGCTTTATCTCCTGTGCGCAGGGTGGTCTCGTACGGTCACGTACGTTTTGTCCACGTACGAAGATGTACGGTACTCATCGAACTAGAAAATTTTATGTCGTACGACATGGTTACGTACGTTCAAAAATAAAAACATGCAATTCTTAACCCTAGATTTTAGACTTGGGACAATTAGACAATTGATTATCACATTGGACAAGAAGGCAACTTGCAAGTGCCAAGTGCCGACACTCAAGAGTTGAGAATCAAGACAATGAGACACAATGGGCAATGAGACAATGAGACAATCAAGCAATGAGAGAGAGAGAGAGAGAGAGGGAGAGGGAGAGGGAGAGGGAGGAGTCTAATGGAATCCAAAGCAATGTGTGCGTGCGTGTGTGTGTGTGTGTGAGAGAGAGAGAGAGAGAGAGAGAGAGAGAGAGAGAGAGCTCAAGGCAGAGCATGTGGGAGGGGGGGGGGGGGGGGGGGATCCTAGGATAGGTGGGAGGGATTTTATGCCAAAAGGTAACCCAAAAACCTCCCAAAAAAAAGCGCAGTCGATGGACTAAAAAACCGGTCAAACGTACTAAAAACCACCGGACCCAACGGACGCATTGACCGGACGGGACGCCACCGTACGCCTCGTTCCGTCCGACGGACAAGACCAGCCCTGCCTGTGCGAGAGCAATCGCTACCGCCTTGTTGAGATCGATTGGATCGAGCACCTCGACATCGTACTTGATATACTCGTCCAATCCATAAAGGAATGCCTCCTTGCGTTCATATTCCGACTTGCGTAATTGGGTACCTAGCTGCAAAACACGATTTGAAAAAGACATAACCAGCATACCATTTTTCTTGAAAGCGCGCCAATTGCCCTTCAATCGTACGAGGTACTGAGGTGGCATAAACCGCACCTTGAGCTTGTCTTGGAAATCAACCCAATTGAAGGAAAGGGGCGTGAGTTCGTCGGCTTCCTCTAGGTGCGCGGCTAACTGTGCCTCTTGCCATGCGTGGTATCAATTAATGGCATCACCGGCAAGGTACATGGCTGCCGTCAAAACTTTGCTATTTCCTGTCTTCTTAGTTGTCGCAAAATAAGCATTAAATTGATGCAACCAAGAATAAATAACCGTAGCTTTCCATCTTACCATCATACTTACTGAAAGTCAACTTCTTTGTGACTGAATGGTTGGAATCCGCATCGTGGCTTGCGCCACTTGAGGAACTCCCACGATCTTTGGTTGGTTCGGATTTCGAGGCAAGTACTTGTCGAATCAATTCTTGAGTGTGTAGTTCTCTTTGAGCCTCACGCTCGATCTCCAAAGCCACTCTTTGAGCTTCACGCTCGGCCACCAAGGCCACCTTTTGAGCTTCACGCTCGGCCTCCAAGGCTGCGTTTCGTGCTACCGCTTCCTTCTTTCTTTATTCTTTTCGTTCGTCGCGTTCGCGTTCTAAAGCAATGCGATTTGCTTCTTGTTGAGCCAACGCAATTCGATTCGCTTCTTGTTGTTGGGCCATCATGTTCATGAGAGTCTCTTCTTGTTTGGCCATCATGTCCATCATCTGCTTGACCATTGCCTCCATAGGGTTTGGTACACTTTGTGGCGTAGATGGCGAAGGGGGAGGGTCGGAAAAATCTCTTGGTGGGGAAAATTCTTCGTCGCCTCTCTCATGCTCATCACCCGTATGCGAAGTATCCATTCCGCTTCAGGTGACGACCATGCACTATGATCTTTGGTTCTTAAGTTCACGAGGAACTTGGGTTCTTGAGGGTCTTGGATTCTTGGGTGCTTGAGGGTCTTGAGGTTCTTGAGGTTTTCTTTCGCTTGCAAACCACGTTTGAGAAGGATCTTCTCTTCACCCGAGTTCTACTCCTTTCCGTGGGCGCACCCCTTGGCGGCCTTGCGCTCACACCAAGGTTGCTTTTTCCCACCTCACATCGATTGGCCGCCTGCTAAGTGCACGGTCCGCTCTCAATGAGTGAAAAGAGACACAAGGGGAGGCTGGACAAGCCCTTCTTTCTTGGGATTCCTGTCACTCTTCAAAAACACGATTAGGAATCGACACGCCCAAGCGAACTTGGGTTCATGCGACCGCAATAAGCAAAAAAGAAAAATCTTGTGATTCTTGTGGTTCTTTCCTTGAGAGATACAGAACACTGCCAAAGCTCTGATACCATTGTTAGGTGTAGCGGAATGAATGTTTGCGCTTTCCTCAAGATGAGTGCTCCGAACTGTGCTCAAGGTTCCTTTTGTTCTTATGGAAGGTAGAGCCTTCCGTTCTTAATGAGAGAATGCTATGATCACAAACAAAGTGAATGGACACTGTGCGTGCAAGTGTATGAGACTGAGAGATAGAGAGAGAAGAGAGATACGACACCAGCAACGTTGTAAAACCCTCCTCCGAAGGCCCCACTCTCGTCGGCGAGAGTGGTCTACTATTGATTGCACAATCTGGTACAAACTGAATGCATGAGACTGATGCAAGTCTAGGCTATGTCGACGATGAGGACAGTGATGACGAAGTCGACCTAAGGGCTGAAATCTGCAATCTTTCTACTGCTGTCCAAAAACGCTATGGACTGAAATCTACGACTAGTCCAACAACGCTGATTTGGGGGCTGTTTTCTGTGGGTCTTTGTCACTGAAAATCTGCAGGTTTGGGCTGAAAACAGGGATTCTTAACGGCTGAAAACTGAGGTTCTTACCGGGCTGAATCTACTGCTACTTTAGGGCTGAATCTCGATGGTCTTCTACTGCTCAAAATGGCGATGTCTGAGATCTGCAAAAGCTGAGGTTTTCAAAAACACTAGGGCTGCATTTCTTTGCAAAATCGCTAGGAATGCTGAGTTCCCAAAAACGCTAGGGAAGGTCTTCTGCTGACGAGGATGCTGATGCAAAAACGCTAGGCACTAGGGCTTGGTTCTGGCGATGGTGCAGATCTTGAAAACGCTAGGCAATGGCTGATGAAGAAAACGCTAAGGGAGGTTCTTCTTGCTTGGAGGAAATCCACCAAGGGTCTTGTTGGAGAAGTTGCCTGCTGAGCTTGGCTCTTGTTTCCTCTTCTGCCATTTAGTGCTAACTTTGGTTTGCTTATATATTTTCTTACCAAAATTGCCCTATCTACTTTTGTTGGAAAGTCACTTAAAAATAATAAGTGAAAAATGTCAAAAATAGGAAAAATAGGTTAAATACACTGGAAAATTCCCTTGATGGAATCTGATGGATTCTCGTAGGAATACTGATGATCATGTTGTGTGCAACCAGAGGATATGCATCTACACTAAGTGCCTAGACATGCACGGTCTACGAATAGACTCACAAAAGTGCCAGATCACTTCTAAATCTAGATTGACTGGACTCATTGAACCCTTGTCGTGCTGTAGCTTGTCCACGGACACATAGGGTTGGATGTGTCACGTGACACACGAGTACAGATGGACCCGGCTAAGAATGAGACTATACGTGATTGGCCCGATTTGAAGAATGTCCATGAAGTTCGAAGCTTCTTGGGCTTATGTTCTGACTACCGGCGGTTCAATAGAAAGTTTGCAGAGGTTGCTTCCCCTTTTCACATTTTGACACAGCCATGATGGGGAGCCAGATGAGCAACTTGAAGTGGAGGAAAGCGAGGAGATACTCGTTCCACAACAAATATTGGCACATAAAGATAGAAAGATTAAAGGTAAAGTGATTAGGCGGTTCTTGGTTAAATTCATGTACTATCTTGCATTGGATGCAAAGTGGATGGAGGAGGAGGACCTAGCAGATACTTCTCAGATTGTGGAACTTTACCTTGAAGCATTCGGTTTAGCATAGCCTACTCCGATAGAACCCCGATTTCAGCATGGGTGAATCTAGTGCAACAAGTTTGCAAAAGAGGGGAGTCACTCCGCTTCTTTGTCAAGAGATTACCTCGATTTTTGATATAGAGTCACTGAGAACCCTTTGGGTTTCAGGGATACTGCTGGGCTGACAGTATTCTACTGTATGACTTTATAAATTGGAATTCCTGAAAATAAAATGATATTGATTGATTTGTACTTGACGTGTTTGAGTGAAAGACGAAATGAGTGCAGCATTTCGGTTTCATATCTCTATAGACATGATTGCAATATGGATTAGTTAATCGGGCATCTGTGAGGTCCCGCTTGGATCTAGATGCGATTACTAAATACGTTGCCGATTAATCATGGTCTGAGATTTGGAATGAATTTAGATTGATTTGCCATGTGATGTCCTATGATGTCAAGTGATGAGACTGTCGATTGGTACATGTGCTAAATGTGTTGTGCCTAGTGCGTCGGTACTAACAGCCAGTGTCTACTAAGACAGTTTATGGCCTCTGTCTGTTTTGCAGGCGTAATCGAGGGCGATTACAATGCTTTCAAGAGGGGGGTATGTCACAAACTGGTGACGTGGCTAACCCCGGACACACAGACACTGCCCGAAAATCACGCCGCGATTCTCGTTGACACGTGGCAGCTATACGGACCCGCAGATCACGCTGGCAGTGCTGACGTGGCATTCCGTATGGAATTTGCGTAAAAAGTGCTGACTGAATTTTGATGGCAGCTTTTGGGCCTATTGCTTTTAAAATTAAAAGCTTTTGAGTTTAATGCTTTTGGGAAAGCTGTTTTTTCCAAAGCTAAGAATGCGATATTATGGCCCTTTCAAGATTCAAGAAAAGATAAATGATGTATCCTTTGGACTGAAGTTGCCAGATACTTGGAAGATTCATAATGCTTTTCATGTGAGTCTCTTGAAACCTTTCAAGGGTGAGATGCCAGTCAACACGGAGCCTGAGGAGCAACCTGAAGTAGAAGAGAGCGAGGAGATACTCGTTCCTAAACAGATACTGGCTCACAAGGAAAGGAAAGTGAAAGATAAAGTGATACGAAGGTTCTTGGTGAAATTCAAGAACTATCCAGCATTGGATGCGAAGTGGATGGAGGAGGAGGACCAAGCAGATAATCCTCAGATATTGGAACTTTACCTTGAGGCTTCCGGTCTAGCTTCCTCTATTCCAAGAGATCCCACAGATCAGCACGGTTGAATCTAGTGCAGAAGAGACTACACAAAAGGGGAGTTACTCCGCTCCTTCGTCACAGATTACCCAAATGGAATAAAGTCACTAATTTTCCTTTGGATTTTAGGGATACTGATGTGCGGACAGTATTTTGCTTTATGACTTTATGAATGAAGTACTTTGAAATGGGAATTCTCAAAAATGAATCTGATACACGTGTGCTCTCTCATGTGACTGTGTTTGAGTGCAGGTTTGAAAGACAAAATGACTGCAACATTTCGGTCTTGAGATTCTATGGACATGATAGCAATAAGAATTAGTCAATCTGCCATCAGTGAGGTCCGGTGTGAATCTAGATGCGATTGCTAAACACGTTGCCAAGAGATCATGGTCCTAGATCTCGATGGATTTTATGTGATTTCATTTGAATGTGATTTGATGTCCAATGATTGTCTTCTTTGTGCAAGTGTTGGATTCGTGTCGTCTAGTGCGTCGATACTTAGAGTCAATGTCTACTGAACAGGATTACGGCTTATGTCTGATTTTGCATGTGCAATCGAGGGCGATTACAATTCTTTCAAGAGAGGGGTATGTCACAAAATGATGGTGTGCCATTACCACAGGGATACAAGACTAATTTAATAAGTTGTACCCAACTTAAGAGGTCTCTTCTGATGGGGCCCAAGGGACACATAAGTAAAGAAAGAAAAGAAGGCCCAATAATCGCGTGAACTACTGACGTGGCAGGCTGGGATTTCCGCAAATCACGCTGACGTGGCAGGCTGTACGGACCCCTTCTTTTTGAGCCACAAATCATGTTGGTTGGCTGAAGCGCTAACTTTTGGGTCTGAGTGCTTTTAAGAACTAAAGCTTTTCATGTACTCCTTTTGAGAGGCCATGGGCCTTTAAATATATACCTAGGGCCTCTCTTCCACTCAGATTGCTGACGAGCGTTGAGCAAAGAGGGCTCGTGGAATTTGTACTTTGCTCAATTGTTAAAATAAAAATAAATACCGAAAGGGGCGCTAGACTTTGGAGACCAATACCTCTGAGCACAAAACTGCGTTGGGCCGTGTCATCTCACTTAAATTGTGATTTAAGTATTAGTGATTCTCTCGTGTGTCGTGCCAGATTCCCGACTTGGGGTGTCCAAGTTTATTACAAAACATGTCCTTAATGGTATTCTTATTTAACGCACGGTAATCAATACACATGCGCCAATACCTTAATGGTATTCTTATTCAATGCACGGTATTCAATACACATGCGCCAAGAGCCATCCTTCTTCTGCACTAGAAGCACTGGGGAGTAAAAGCGCGAAGAACTAGGTTGAATCAACCCTTTTTCTAATAGCTCCTCTACTTGGCCCATAATCTCTTTCTGATGAGCCGTACTAACCCTGTAGGGAGGTGTCACAAAGTGATGACGTGGCTAAGGACAGAAGAAACCCTAATTCTTGCCAAAAACCCTAAAATTCCTGCAAACCCTAAAATCTGCCAAAAACCCTAATTTTCAGCAAACCCTAATTTCTGGCTGAAACCCTAATTTGCCAGAGGAATGCCACGTGGCAGCTGGTACGGATTCCGTGATTTGCAACGCGTTTTGCGGCCAGCGGTACGAACGCCTTGCTTTTTCTCTACGCAATGAGAAAGAGACAGAGAATGCTTTTGCTTTCAAGTTTGACTCTCTGTGAGAGAGAGAGAGAGAGAGCAGTTGCTTTTGACTTGAAGCTTTTGGGGCTCTGCTTTTGGCATCCCTTGTAAACATTTAAATAAGTGGTTTGGGCCTTCACTTCTCAGAGCATCTGGACGCGGAGTCTGAGAGTGAATCCCGACCCACTCTCTTGTACTTTGAATTGATTAATACAAAAAAAGGAATACCAAAAGGGACGCCCGTCTTTGGGGCCAATATCTCTAGGCACGGAACTCCGCCAGCCCAGTGCAAATCTATTGTGATCTGTGATTGTTTTGAAGTGGTTATGTGGTGCTGTCGCGATTGATTCTTGACTTGGAGTGTCCAAGTCTGTTGCAGTGGTATCAGAGCACGGCCAATTTCTTTTCTACGGGTGTCACGTGACACATCCCAACCCTATGTGTCCGTGGACAAGCTACACCACAGCAGGATTCAGTCACGTCAAGTCAAGTCTAGATTAGCAGTGATCTGGCACTTTTGTGAGTCTATTCGTAGACCGTGCATGTCCAGTCACTTAGCATAGATGCATATCCTCCGGTCGCACACAGCATGATCATCGGAATTCCCATCAGAATCCATTAGCATCAGTTAGGGGAATTTTCCAGTGCATTTAGCCTAATTTCTTATTTATTGGTATTTTCACTTATTATGTTTAAGTGACTTTCCAACAAAAGTAGGTAGGGCAATTTTGCTAAGTTAATATATAAGCAAACCAAAGTTAGCACTTTCTGGCAGAAGAGGCAGCAGGAGCTCCCGCTCAATAGGCAACTTCTCAGCAGTACCCCCCACCCCCAGCGTTTTGGATTCCATCCTCGCCGGGCCAGTTCCCACCATTGGCGTTTTCAGCTTTGCAGACATCGCCATAGATCCAAGTCCCTCATCCCTTGCAGGATCGCCCCCCTAGCAGAATCCAGCCCTGGCGTTTTTCCCTCAGCAAACCATATCAGCCAGCGTTTTTCCCACAAAAACGCCACCTTACCAGATGCAGATCTCAGCGTTTTGACCAGCAGAATCTCAGCTTTCCAGCGTTTTTCAGCATGAGCAAAAACGCAGATTTCATCCATTAGAAAACGCAGGTTTTCAGCAGTTAGAATCGTGGTAGATTCCCCCATTCAGTTGCAGATGATCCCCCAAGTTTAGCCCAAGAAAACGCAGCCAAAACAGTCATTTTCAGCCACCGAAACAGTCCCAGAAGTCAGCGAATAGAAGAACTCAGATTTCAGCCATCAAATTCCCGTCGTCATCACCGTCGTCGTCATCGGCATAGTCCCATTGCATCAGTCCATTGCATACGCATTGTACACCTTTGTGCAATCAAAGTAGACCACTCTCGCCGACGAGAGTGGGGCCTTCGGAAGAGGGTTTTACAACATCTCAGTGTCGTATTTCTTCTCTCTCCTTCTCTCAGTCTCATTCACTTGCACGCACAATCCACTCACTTTGTTCGTGACCACAGCACTCTACAAGACGGAAGGCTCTCTCTTTCCCTAAGAACTAAAAGGAACCTTGAGCAATAAAGATCACTAATCTTGAGAAAATACAACATTCATTCCGCCGCACCTAACATTGGTATCAGAGTTTTGGAAGTGTTCTGCATTACAGAACCACAAGAACCACAAGAATTTTTTTGCTTTTTGCGATCGCACGAACCCAAGTTTACTTGGGCGTGGCGATTCCTAATCATGTTTTGTTGAAGAGTGACAAGAATCCCAAGAAGAAAGGTCTTGTCCAGCCTCCCCTTGTGTCTCTTTTCACTCATTGAGAGCGGACCGTGCACTTAGCGGCAGGCCAATCGACGTGATGTGGGAAAAAGCAACCTTGGTGTGAGCGCAAGGCCGCCAAGGGGTGCGCCCGCAGAAAAGGGTAGAACTCGGGTGAAGAGAAGATCCTTCTCCAACGCGATTTGCAAGCGAAAGAAAACCTCAAAAACCTCAAGAACCCTGGATTCTCACAAATCAAGGACCTCAAGAACCCACGTTCCTCGTGAACTTCAGAACCCAAGACCCTCAAGAACCAAGTTCCTCGTGAACTTAAGAACCCAAGACCACAAGAACCCATGACTTCAGAATGGTCATCACTCGAAGCGGAATGGATACTTCGCTTGGAGGTGATGAGCATGAGAGAGGCGACGAAGAATTTTCCCCACTAGGAGGTTTTTCCGACCCTCCCCCTTTTTCATCTACAACAACGATTGCACTAACTCTTATGGAGGAGTTGGAACAAGAAAGAGAAGCAGACAGAAAAGCCTACGAAGAAGACATGGCAGCCATCGAGCGTAAGTACCAAGAAAGAATGGCAGCCATAGCGCGCGAGAGCAAAGCAAGACAAGCAGATTTTGATCGCAAGATCAAAGCACAAAAATAAAAGAGCGACCAACACATGAAAGAGTTCTTGCGACTCTTTTCTATTGTGCAGGCGCAGTTCGCACAAGATTAGGAAAAGGAGACTCTCTCAGTCTCTACTTCTCCCCAGCATGACCCACAGGATTTCCATGATTGTGTGAAGCATGATGATGATTTGATTGACAATGACTTGCATGATGATTTGAAGCACAATGATAAGCATGATGATTTGGATGACAATGACAAGCATGATGATTTGCATGTTGATGATGTGATTGTTCACAAGGATGATGTGTTAGTGGATGCTTTTACTAGCGAAGCTAACCTCGTTGTAGATTCGATCAATCCCCAAGAATCGATCGTGGCTTTCGAGTCGAGGTCCACAGATCCCCCACAAGAAGATTCGAAAGATCCCAAAGAAGAGATCTTGGCTCTCGAGCCTTGGTCCAAAGAGCCATCACAAGAAGTATTGTGTGTTCGCATGATTGATACGCATGCATTGTTCGAGTGTTTCATTCGTAAAGGTTTCCTGTATTTTAGTCAGCATCGTTATGTGATCCCTTTTCCTAGGCATGACATTTGTATGTTGAGCACGTTTCTCTCATGCATGAGCACGAATGTATGCGGATTGTTCATAAAAAGCTGAAAAGTTTGTATGTCAGGAAGTCACATTCCATGTTTCTTCCGTGGCATGACACAGTTTCCGAAAGAGCACATGATAGTGTGAGCACCAAGCATGGGCATTTCCATTGTGATTTGCCACAGTTGATTGATTTCGATCAAACAAAAAAGATTCGATCGCATTGTTTGCATGTGCTTGAAGGACGGGTTGTCACTTCGTCTCTATGTTCATCAACATTCCATACAGTCTTTAGAGAAGACAAGATTTTTTTCCTTCACTTTACATGGAATGGGTATGTTCATGGTTTTGTGTTGGAGATTGTTTCAAGAATTTTCAGCCATGGAGATTCTTGAAGACGAAAGAAGCAGATCTCTAGACGAAGTTGAAACAAGAAAGGAGATTCAAAAGACTTTGAGTCGCTTTCGGCGCGGCCCAAAGAAGCAAGACTTGCAGACCTTTATGAAGTTCAAGTACCGCACGACCCACACAGCAGAGTGGGCCGGCGAAGAGTCCCTTCCATGATTCCGGATGCTGTTGGCAATCTCCCTCGACGCCATACAGTTCGGTACCAGTACCTCACTTCGAAAAGGAGGGGATGTCACGTGACACATCCCAACCCTATGTGTCCGTGGACAAGCTACACCACAGCAGGGTTCACTCACGTCAAGTCAAGTCTAGATTAGCAGTGATCTAGCACTTTTGTGAGTCTATTCGTAGACCGTACATGCCCAGTCACTTAGCATAGATGCATATCCTCCGGTCGCACACAGCATGATCATCGGAATTCCCATCAGAATCCATTAGCATCAGTTAGGGGAATTTTCCAATGCATTTAGCCTAATTTCCTATTTATTGGTATTTTCACTTATTATTTTAAGTGACCTTCCAACAAAAGTAGGTAGGGCAATTTTGCTAAGTTAATATATAAGCAAACCAAAGTTAGCACTTTCTGGCAGAAGAGGCAGCAGGAGCTCCCGCTCAACAGGCAACTTCTCAGCAGTACCTGTCACCAGCATGTGACTACTATCTATCCTTTTTGTTGATTTCTTTCTTATTATCTATTTACTTTCACTTTTTGGAAACACCCCTCGGGAAATCTAACTGCCCTGCATTGCATAGCTAGTGTGGAACTGTCCAGAGGGAGTCCGGGCCTGAGGGCAAGAGAGCACTAAGGTTGGACAAGGACTATGGTTAGCCAAGTGGGGTCATTGACTAGCCAAAGTGGAATCCTTTGCTACAGAGGCTACATTTCAGTTCTGGATGTGGCCGCAGTGTACAAAGAGGGTCGGATGACCTAGAAAGATACAATGGCAGCATCTCCTAAAATTTAGGGAACTGCTATTTTGGGACCTGAAAATGTGTTGACGTCATTACCTCCGGAATGACAAGGGGAACATTTTCTTACTCTGCCGTGAAGTCAACTGGGCAACCGGTTGGGAGATTTTTAGGCGGCAACCCCGAAACGGGAAAATGCTTGTAAATGTGCCAAGTGGCACATTCTGGTGCACTTGCCTCATGCAACAAGAAGTGGCGCTGAATTTAGGAGGGGGAGAGCCTCATTTTCAGTTTTTGTCACAGGTTAAGAGCTATGGAGTGCTTGCTTTCCCTCTTATGCACAGTGCGGTGCCAGGAGTGATGCCCTGCACGCTACGCACTGCCCTCTCTCTCCCCTTTGGCAGTATGTTATGCCCCACTAGTGGGCTCTTCATTTGACCAATGTACAGTTGTGTGGGTTCATGCGCGATTGCCGAGGCAAGAGCCTCTTGCACAGGTACTGGATTAGCTAGCGGCTAATCCCCCCGCAGGTACAAGTGAATTCAGAGAGGTTTCACACCAGAAATCTCGTCCGATTCAAAGGGCAAGTAGCCCTACAGGTGCGGGAGCTCGAGGACTTGCTACGGATGCGACCGGCACGCGAAACGGAGCCCGAAACAGTGAATTACAGCCTGCTGTGTATTTTTGCAGGTTTAGGGTTTTGGCCCTAAACGGACCCTAATACCCCCAGGAGGTTCCGGGACGCAAGGGGACCGCTGTACAGGTGATCTGGCGCATTTTCAGGGCTGAAAACAGAGAATTCAGCGTGCTGCAGATTCTCGCCAGGTTTTGTAAAGTGCCCGTATGCGTCGGGAAAGTCGGCCAATGCGTGGGAATACTGACTGTGAAGGGTTCTAGTACAGTTATGCTACCGAAATCAGGCTGGAACAGTGGAAATTCAGCCGAGTTTGTGCGGGGCAGCTTGTAGGGAACCACAGCGTTTATTCCCTCTTTTGAACAATAAAGAAATACCGAAAGGGGCGCCTAAGTTAGGGGCCAATCTGGTGTCCGTCTACTCATACAGGTGCAATCTAGCAGCCTGTATCCCTCTCCCCTTTGTTGTGTCTTGAAAGTACAGTTAAAATAGACGACTAATAATGGGTGAAAGCTAAATCAAGGTTTAAAGTAAAGTCTACCGCCCTTTTTGGATTGAACAGGCCGGTTTCATGGTTCCATCGACGGGGTTAAATCACTTTTTCCCATAGAAGTGTGCCTTGGTCAGTTTTGGGCTTGAAGACACAGGGGATCATAGACCAGACACAGGAAATTGTAATTATGGCTGACAGACCAGATGATGTGACTGAAGAGGTTTCCTCTTCACAGGGTCAACAGACACATGAAGTGGGTGAGTCCTCAAGACCACCACAGACGGATGATGATATATTCAGGACCCGGTTGGCTACTGCTGTGGCTATGTTCAAACAAGTAATGCAGAACCCGAGGTTTTTAGCCTTTCTGCAACCTCCTGTTCCGTCTCAGCAAGTTGGGTCACTGGATCATATTCAAAAGCCTGTTAAGGCTCGAGCACAGGTGATTCATACCGCACAGTCAATGGAAACACCTGTACACTTGACGGAGAACATGCAGTCTCCACAACGTATGCCTAAGGTGCAAGAACAGGTGGCTGAGATGCCAGTTTTTCAAGCTGTACCAATTCAGCCCGCCACCTTTCAGCAGCCTATAGCTGGTTCTAATGGGCAGGGAAGCAACTTACAGGCTATGCAACAGGTCTTCCCACCACCTTCACTACACCCTGGCTATTTTGGAGGTGGATCGGTATTTCAGAGCATGGCTGGTCATGCACCTGGAAATCAGTTTTATACGCCAGGAACAGTGTTTGGGGGTGCTCAAACGATGATGCCTAACCCCATGTACAGTGTCATGGGTATGCAACCAGGGTTTCAAAGCACTCAGGGACAATTTGGGATGCCACAAGCAAATTTTGGTATGGCTGGAATTACAAATCAGCAGCCAAATATGGCATTTCCAGGTCAAGTTAATAGCGGCCAAGGAACACAAATGAACCCTAATAGTGTTCCCATGTTTCAGTCACTTCCATATGACAATTTAACGCCGCTGGAGAGGCCAACTCCGTACAAAGAAGGTGGCAAAGGAGTGTCATTCACGACCTTTACAGGGTTTGATGACAGGAAGAAGGCTCTTTCATTCCTCCAGCAGTTTGACAAGGCCTATGCAGGGGGAAACTTTACAGAGGCTTCAAAGGTCCGCAAGGCAGCCACTTTCTTGACAGGGAATGCAGGACAATGGTGGACAACTTTATTGCTTCAAGGGCAAGCTCCGTCCACATGGATTTACTTCAAACAGATTTTTGCAGCAGCATGGTTATCTGATGACTTTGAAGCAGATGTCATGACAGAATGGCACCAGCTAAATGCTGCCACTTGCAGAAATCTGGATGATTACAATCGGAAGTTTTGGAAAGCTCTACTTCCAGTAACTTCCTATAGGTTTGTGCCATTGACAGAACAGATAGAAAAATACTGTTGTGGCCTACCCAAAGGATTGAGAAAATACTGCACAAAGACCAAAGTCACTACTTTGACGCAGCTCATCGAGGTAGCAAACACTGGCAATGGTTTGCTCAAGGGAGAAGATTGTGAATTTAACACTAGCGTCAAGGCAGGATCAGGCAAGAAAAATTCAGCCAAGAAGCACGTTCCCAATGAGGCTCCTAAAGGGACTCAGGAGTCGGCCAACACAGGGAAAGACAAAGCTACGGCTGAATCAGAAAAAGGACCAGCAAAGAAATGGAAAAGACGTTTTCCTCGCAAGTCAGAAGAGCAAAAGAAGGTCCTGAGGACAGAGAACAAATGCTTTATATGTGAGCAGCCTGGCCACATTGCTTACAATTGTCCTACAAAGAAAAGGCCAGCTGATTCTGATGACAAGGAAGACAAGAAAGGAAAGAAGCCCATGGCTGGTCTAGTGCCAGATATGGTGGGCGACAAGCCAAATTCAGATGCAAGTGAGCTTTGCAGAGCATGGGGAAAGGTTAGGGATCAAACAGTGCTTATCTTCTTTGATCCAGGTGTCAGAGCATAAAGGAAAGTGGGAGCAGTATTTGCCATTGGTGGAGTATGCATACAATAATACAGTGCATTCATCAACTGGCAAGGCACCTTTTGAAATAGTTGAAGGTGGCAAGAAAGTTCCTCCCATACTGCATACAAAGGACAAGATATTTGAAGCAGATAAGTATGTTCAGGACATGGATGAAATGTACAAGAAGGTCAAAGTGGCCTTAGAAAAGACTCAGGCAAAGCAAAAGAAAGCAGCTGATCGTCACCGTCGTGAAGTGGTATATTCACTTGGTGATTGGGTGCTTTTACGCTTTGAAAAGGCAAGGTTAAAGAAGATGAAGGGCAAGGAAAGACTGTTTCCAAAGCTCAGCATGCGTTACTATGGGCCTTTTCAAGTATGCGACATAATCAGTGATGTTGCATATAGGCTGAAATTGCCTGACAGTTGGAAGATTCACAATGCGTTTCATGTGAGTCTTCTCAGACCCTGTGGGTGATGTGCCAGAAGATATGCCAGCTGAAGATCAGCCGGAAGTCGAGGAACTTGACGAGATCTTGGTCCCGGAACAGATTTTGGCACACAAAGAAAGGAAAGTGAAAGGCAAGGTTGCTAGGCGTTACTTGGTAAAGTTCAGAAACTATCCACCAATGGATGCTAAGTGGATGGAAGAAGGTGAACTTGCAGAGTCACCAACTGTGTTATCACTTTACCTGGAAGCCTTCGGTTTGCAACCTACCTTGACCCCTTGAGTTTCAAAGCTACATGGATTGTCAGTCTGACAATGGCTTTTGAAACAAATGATGTACATGGTATTTAAAGTGAGCTCAAATCAAATACCTGTTACATGAATGTTAGAGCTGTACAGATTGTCAGTTTGGCAATTGCTCTTATGGAATGTCCAAAAGTTTGGTTAGTGCTATAGAAGTGAGTATTTCTTGTCAGTCTGTCAAGGATACAGTGATTGCTTCTATTAAAGAGTACATGTGTAACTGCATTCTTAAACTGTCGGTTTGGGTATGCTCGCAAGTGTTACGGGATCCAACGTGTACTATAAGACAGTGGCAAAATGTGCAGCTACCATTTTGTCATTGGAAAGTTAGTGACTCAAAGCAATGGCAGAGTGCGCAGCTACCACTATGTCATTGGGACAGGGTTCACACGCAGGCAATACATGAGTCCACGAGGTGTTGAATACACCAGGGTTGACAATGAGCATGTATGTGTCGTATATGTGTCGACAGGTGTTGAATACATCAATGTTGACAGTAAGCATGTACGACATAGATGCAAACGAGGACGTTTGAGATTTCAAGAGGGGGGTATGTCACCAGCATGTGACTACTATCTATCCTTTTTGTTGATTTCTTTCTTATTATCTATTTACTTTCACTTTTTGGAAACACCCCTCGGGAAATCTAACTGCCCTGCATTGCATAGCTAGTGTGGAACTGTCCAGAGGGAGTCCGGGCCTGAGGGCAAGAGAGCACTAAGGTTGGACAAGGACTATGGTTAGCCAAGTGGGGTCATTGACTAGCCAAAGTGGAATCCTTTGCTACAGAGGCTACATTTCAGTTCTGGATGTGGCCGCAGTGTACAAAGAGGGTCGGATGACCTAGAAAGATACAATGGCAGCATCTCCTAAAATTTAGGGAACTGCTATTTTGGGACCTGAAAATGTGTTGACGTCATTACCTCCGGAATGACAAGGGGAACATTTTCTTACTCTGCCGTGAAGTCAACTGGGCAACCGGTTGGGAGATTTTTAGGCGGCAACCCCGAAACGGGAAAATGCTTGTAAATGTGCCAAGTGGCACATTCTGGTGCACTTGCCTCATGCAACAAGAAGTGGCGCTGAATTTAGGAGGGGGAGAGCCTCATTTTCAGTTTTTGTCACAGGTTAAGAGCTATGGAGTGCTTGCTTTCCCTCTTATGCACAGTGCGGTGCCAGGAGTGATGCCCTGCACGCTACGCACTGCCCTCTCTCTCCCCTTTGGCAGTATGTTATGCCCCACTAGTGGGCTCTTCATTTGACCAATGTACAGTTGTGTGGGTTCATGCGCGATTGCCGAGGCAAGAGCCTCTTGCACAGGTACTGGATTAGCTAGCGGCTAATCCCCCCGCAGGTACAAGTGAATTCAGAGAGGTTTCACACCAGAAATCTCGTCCGATTCAAAGGGCAAGTAGCCCTACAGGTGCGGGAGCTCGAGGACTTGCTACGGATGCGACCGGCACGCGAAACGGAGCCCGAAACAGTGAATTACAGCCTGCTGTGTATTTTTGCAGGTTTAGGGTTTTGGCCCTAAACGGACCCTAATACCCCCAGGAGGTTCCGGGACGCAAGGGGACCGCTGTACAGGTGATCTGGCGCATTTTCAGGGCTGAAAACAGAGAATTCAGCGTGCTGCAGATTCTCGCCAGGTTTTGTAAAGTGCCCGTATGCGTCGGGAAAGTCGGCCAATGCGTGGGAATACTGACTGTGAAGGGTTCTAGTACAGTTATGCTACCGAAATCAGGCTCGAACAGTGGAAATTCAGCCGAGTTTGTGCGGGGCAGCTTGTAGGGAACCACAGCGTTTATTCCCTCTTTTGAACAATAAAGAAATACCGAAAGGGGCGCCTAAGTTAGGGGCCAATCTGGTGTCCGTCTACTCATACAGGTGCAATCTAGCAGCCTGTATCCCTCTCCCCTTTGTTGTGTCTTGAAAGTACAGTTAAAATAGACGACTAATAATGGGTGAAAGCTAAATCAAGGTTTAAAGTAAAGTCTACCGCCCTTTTTGGATTGAACAGGCCGGTTTCAGTACCCCCCCCCCAGCACCCCCAGCGTTTTGGATTCCATTCTCGCCGGGCCAGTTCCCACCATTGGCGTTTTCAGCTTTGCAGACATCACCATAGATCCAGGTCCCTCATCCCTTGCAGGATCGCCCCCCTAGCAGAATTCAGCCCTGGCGTTTTTCCCTCAGCAAACCATATCAGCCAGCGCTTTTCCCACAAAAACGCCAGCCTACCAGATGCAGATCTCAGCGTTTTGACCAGCAGAATCTCAGCTTTCCAGCGTTTTTCAGCATGAGCAAAAACGCAGATTTCAGCCATTAGAAAACGCAGGTTTTCAGCAGTTAGAATCGTAGCAGAATCCCCCATTCAGTTGCAGATGATCCCCCAAGTTTAGCCCAAGAAAACGCAGCCAAAACAGTCATTTTCAGCCACCGAAACAGTCCCAGAATTCAGCGAATAGAAGAACTCAGATTTCAGCCATCAAGTCGCCGTCGTCATCACCGTCGTCGTCATCGGCATAGTCCCATTGCATCAGTCCATTGCATACGCAGTGTACACCTTTGTGCAATCAAAGTAGACTACTCTCGCCGACAAGAGTGGGGCCTTTGGAAGAGGGTTTTACAACCTCTCGGTGTCGTATCTCTTCTCTCTCCTTCCCTCAGTCTCATTCACTTGCACGCACAATCCGCTCACTTTGTTCGTGACCACAGCACTCTACAAGATGGAAGGCTCTCTCTTTCCCTAAGAACTAAAAGAAACCTTGAGCAATAAAGATCACTAATCTTGAGAAAATACAACATTCATTCCGCTGCACCTAACAACGGGAAATCCGATCCCCAATTTTTTTCCGCGGCACCTATGGCTTCACGCAAGGACCAGTCGCCTCCCTCTGCATCTGGAGATGCGGGCAGGGATCACAACGAAGATTCCGGCTGAGAGTATGTGAAACCAGCCCGTAGGGCGGTAGGCGTTGGCTTTCACCCGATATTCTTTACTTTAGACACACACACAGAGCACTTCGCAAAGAGAACCTGCGACGAGAATTAACACTTGAATACACACACAGCTCGGAAGCTAGAATGCTCCGAGCAGACACCGACAACCTATAGGCCCCAAAATTGGCGCCCCTTTCGGTATTTCTTTATTCTTTAGGAGGGTAAATTACAAGGTAAGGTCCTGGGAATCCTTCACGTGTATCCACCTAGATACCATTTGATTTGGCCAAATTTCGGCAACATAACAGCCCCAAAACTTGCGCGAAACCAATTCCCTTGCTAGAACTCACTTGCACTGGCGTATACCCTCTGATTCCTGCCCAAAAACAGTAAATTCAGCATGCTGTATTTACTGGTTTTTGCCCTGTTTTCAGCCCCAAACAGTCCCCTAATTGTCCTCTGCCAATGGGGCACGATTCCCAAAGGTTCTGGCGTCCGTATGGCTGAAAAACAGTAAAATTACAGCGCATACACAGCGCTGAGTTTGCACCTGTATGGTGAGGTTATGACACTCACCAGTGCCTGCTTTGGAGTAGCAGCTAGCTACCCCTGTTCCTGCTCAAGGAGGCTCTTGCCTCAGCACAAAAGCATGAACCCACACAGCTGTACATCAGTCAAATGAGGAGCCCTCTTGTGGGGCATCACATAACTGCACGTAGGGGGGAGAGAGAGCAGTGTGTAGCGTGCAGGGCATCACTCCTGGCACCACACTGTACATGAGAGGGAAAGGAAGCACTCCATAGCTCTTAACCTGTGACAGATTGCATAATGAGGCCTTCCCAGCTTAAAAATTCAGCGCCCATTTTTCTGGAAGAGGTAAGTGCATGAAAATGTGACACTTGGCGCATTTACAAGCATTTTCCCGTTTCGAGTTCGCCGCTTAAAAATATCCCAACCGACGCGTCAATTGACTTCGCGGCAGAGTTATAAAATGTTCCCCTAGTCATACCGGAGGTAATGACGCGAACACATTTCACGGCCCAAAATAGCAGTTCCCTAAATTTTAGGAGATGCTTCCGTTGGGCTTTCACTGGTCTTCTGACCATCTATCTTCATTGGGACCGCATCCAAAAGTGCAATGTGGCCCAACTGTCGGATACTTTTTGTTGGTAGTCCCACCTTGACTTTACACCTTAATTGAGTTCGCTTCCTAGTATCCACCAACTTGCTAAGTGTGACGGGGAGACCTTTATGATCTTGCTCTGAGCCTAGACATCCTCTTACCATACGAATTCCAGTGCCGACCACTTCCCGTCTGCGCGTGAATCTACCGTTCTCATTGGCCATGCAATGTCCGACCGTTTGCTACTTCAAAAAGAGGGTCTCAAAACAAATAAAAATAAACCCCATTGGAAAGAAACCAACAACCAAGGTTAGCAGTAGCCAACATCCTTGTGACATGGTTAATAACTGCCACATCCCCGTGACATACCCCCCTCTTGAAATCGCAAACGTCCTCGATTGCATACCATAAATACACGCCATTGATGATCTTGTGCTATTAACACTCTTTTATCATCGCATGTATCCGCAAGAAAGGTCGTAACATACATAGATACAAATGACTTAATGAGACCTTCATACTTTTGCCATTTCCATCTATGGCACTGAATTCATATGTACATTTGATGAACTAGCTCTATCATTACCCCTCGTTTGCACACGTTGGGTTGGGGCATAAGTAGGCTGTAACCCAAAGGCTTCAAGGTAAAGCTGCAATATATTTGGTGACTCTGACAGTTCATGCTCTTCCATCCACTTTGCATCCATAGGTGGATAGTTCTTGAACTTCACCAAATAGCGTCTTGCAACTTGTCCTTTAACTTTTCTGTCCTTATGTGCCAAAACTTGCTCAGGTACTAGGATCTCATCAAGTTCCTCAACTTCTGGCTGATCCTCAACTGGCATATCTTCTGGCACATCACCCACGAAGGGTCTTAGAAGACTCACGTGAAATGCATTATGAATCTTCCACGCATCAGGCAATTTCAGCCTGTAAGCCACATCGCTGATCTTGTCAAGCACTTGAAAAGGCCCATAGTAACGCATGCTGAGCTTAGGAAACAGCCGTTCCTTGCCCTTCATCTTCTTTAACCTTGCCTTTTCGAACCTTAACAGAATCCAATCACCAGGTGATAGCAGCAATTCACGACGGTGACGATCAGCAGCCTTTTTCTGCTTTGCCTAAGTCTTCTCCAAGGCAACTTTAATCTTCTTATACATCTCATCCATGTTCTCAACATATCGATCTGCTTCAAAGATCTTGTCCTTTGTACGCAAAATGGGAGGAACCTTTTTTCCGCCTTCAACAATCTCAAAAGGTGCTTTGCCAGTTGATGAATGCACCGTATTATTGTACGCATACTCAAGCATAGGCAAATATTGTTCCCACTTGCCCTTATTATCTGACACATAGCATTTCAACAGATCTAGGACAGTAGAATTAGCCTCTTTTGACTGTCTATCAGTTTGTGGATGAAACGAAGAGGAGAACTTGAGCGTAGTACCCATGTTCTCAAACAATCCTCTCCAGAACAAACTGGTCATGCGAGGATCACGATCACTGATAATCGATTGTGGCATACCATGGTACTTAAACACATTGTACATGAACAAGCGTGCCATCTGATCAGATTTTATCTTCTTCCTGACAGGGATAAAATGGGTCTGCTTGCTGAACCTGCAGATAATGGTCCATATACCATCATTCCCTGTTGGCGTCCTTGGAAGATCAAAGATAAAGTCAATAGCAACGCTTTCCCATGGCTTATCCGGAATTGGCAGTGGTTGTAACAACCCTGGTGCCTTTTGCCTATCAAACTTGACCTTTTGGCAAACTATGCATGCTCGCACAAAGGCATCCACATCTCTCCTCAAGGTAGGCCAATAGAAGAATGTCTCTACCGCCTTAACTGTTGCATCAATGCCACGATGCCCTGCATACAGTGGGACATGACTCTCTTCCATGAACTTATGTCGCAGTGGCCTAGTGACACAAAGTCTGCCATGCATCATCATAAAACCATCTATGAGGAGGTAGTGCTCGTGATGTTGCCCCTCTTGTAACTATTCAAAGATCCTTGCAAAATCTTCATCAGCAGTATACTGTTCCTTCATGTCATCTAGCTCGTGATGATAAGGAATTGACACAGCTGAAATTTGTGGCTTTCTTGATAACGCATCAGCCACAATATTCTTCTTGCCTTCCACATGCATAATCTGGAAGTGGAACATGGAAAGAATGTTTGTCCATCGCATATGCTTTTCGGATAACTTTGACTGTGTCAAGAAGTATCGCAAGGTCTGGTGATCTGTTTGGACAACAAAATCAGCACCTAAGAGGTAGTGCTTCCAGCTAGAAAGCGCATGAATCACGGCCAAGAGCTCTTTCTCAGACTTGCATAGTCCTCTCTCGCCCTTGCAAAATTCGGCTTTCATAAGCTACTACCCGTCCATCTTGCATTAGCACTGCTCCGATGCTACTGCCACACGCGTCACACTGGACCACAAATGACTTCCTGAGATCTGGCAAAACAATAACTGGATCTGAAGTCAACTTTTCCTTTAAGAGACTAAAAGCTGAAATCTCTTTTTGGGTCCATCTGAAAGTGACCACTTTCCTTTGCAATGCGTGAAGAGGCGATGCTATCTCTGCAAAATTTCTGATAAACCTTCTATAGTAGGAACACAATCCCAAGAAGCTTCTGACATCGTGCACAGTCTTCAAGTCTGGCCATGTCTTGATAGCTTCGACCTTTGCGACATCCATTCTAACACCATCCTTTGAGACTATGTGGCCCAGAAAGTGGATCTCTTCGAGGAAGAATTCACTTTTCTTAGGATTGACAAGTAACCTGTGACTGCGCAGCTCTTCGAACACAATGGTCAAGTGACGCCTATGCTCCTCTTCATTCTTCGAATACACTATCATGTCATCGAAGAACATTCCAACAAACTGTTGATGCGAGCGAAAAATCCGATCCATCATTCTCTTGAACGTGGCAGGAGCATTTGTTAGCCCAAACGGCATCACTAGAAACTCATAAAGACCGAATGTCGTTCTAAACGCAGTCTTGTGCACATCCTCTGGCCTTATACGAATCTGATGGTACCCACTCTTAAGGTCTATCCTGCTGAAAATTGCAACACCCTCTAAACGATCGAGAATACATCAATTCTAGGAATAGGGAACCTATTCTTGATGGTATTCTTATTCAACGCACGGTAATCAATACACATGCGCCATGAGCCATCCTTCTTCTGCACTAGGAGCACTGGGGAGCAAAAGGGTAAAGAACTAGGCTGAATCAGCCCCTTCTCTAATAACTCCTCAACCTGGCCCATAATCTCTTTCTGCTGCGCTGCACTAACCCTGTAGGGAGGTCTATTTGGTGGGCTACACCCTGGCACCAAATCTATCTGATGGTCCTCAGGTCTCTCTGGCGGCAATTGCGACGGTAATGAATCAGAAAAACAGTCACTAAACTTTTGCAAACTTTATCTAACACAGATAAATTTGACTGATCACTATCTGAGACATCACGTGCAAAAATCAAGTACACAGAAAGATGATTCTTTATTACAGAAGTGATAGCAGAAGCAGATACAATAGGGACCGACTCTCCTTTAAGCTTAACTTCCAAGCTGTGAGTTTTGCCCCTATGCTGTACAGTGATCTTTTTGTTGTAGGCATCCAAGACTCCATGCACTCGGAACATCCACGGGATCTGTAACAAACTTGGACACTCCAAGTCAAGAATCAACCGCGACAGCACCAAATAACCACTTCAAAACAATTCACAGATCACAATAGATTTGCACTGGCCCAGCGGAGTTCCGTGCCTAGAGAGAGATATTGGCCCCAAAGACTGGCGCCCCTTTCGGTATTTCTGTTTGTATTAATCAATCATCAAAGTACAAGAGAGCGGTTAGGGTTTCACTCTCAGACTCTGCGTCCAGATGCTCTGAGAAGTGAGGCCCTCACCACTAATTTAAAGGTTACAAGGGATGCCCAAAAGCAGAGCCCCAAAAGCTTTTAAAATCAAAAGCATCAGTTCTCTCTCTCTCTTAGAGAGTCTTTTCTCTTTTTTTTTATATAAAAAAAAAGCAAAAGCAAAATTCGCGTCGCTCATCATTTTCCAAAAAATAATAATAATAATAATAATAATAATAATAATCCGCCTCCGCGATTTCCGGAAATTAGGGTTTTTGGCAAAATTTAGGGTTTGCAAGAATTTTAGGGTTTCTGGCAGAAATTAGGGTTTCTGTTGTCCGCCACGTCATCACTTTGTGACATACCCCCCTCTTGAAAGCATTGTAATCGACCGCGATTACGCCTGCAAAACCGACAAAAGCCATAAACCGTCTTAGCAGACACTGACTGTTAGTACCTACGTGCTAGGAACACACATCTAGCACATGTACAAAATCGACAGTCACATCACACGACATCACAGGACATCACCAGACATCACAAGACATCACATGACATTCAACATTCATTCGGATCTTAGACCATGATTTATCGGCAATGTAGCTAGCAATCACATCTAGGTCCAATCGGGACCTCATCGATGTCCGATTGACTAACCCCTATTGCAACCATGTCTATTCGAGATCAATCAGACCAAAATGCTGCAGCCATTTCGGCTATCAATTCCTGCACTCACAAGAAGTCAAGAACAAATCAGTATCATAATCAGGAATTCCATTTCATAAAGTCATCCAGCAGAATACTGTCAGCTCTCAGTATCCCTGAAGCTCAAAGAGACATCAGTGACTTTAGTATCAAAATCGAGGCATCTGTTGACAAGGGAGCGGAGTGACTCCCCTCTTGTGCATCCCACTGCACCAGATCTCCGGCTAAGCTGAATTCTGGGTTCCGTTTGGAGTAGACTATGCTAAACCAAAACATCGAGGTAAAGTTTCACAATCCGAGGAGTATCTGCTAGGTCCTCCTCCTCCATCCACTTCGCATCAAATGCAGGAAAGTTCTTGAACTTAACCAAGAACCGCCTTCGGACTTTACCTTTCTTCGTATCATTATGTGCCAAAATCTGTTCAGGAACAAGGATCTCCTCGTTTTCTTCCACTTTGGGTTGCTCATCAGGCTCCCCATCATCAGGCACATCACCCTTAACAGGTTTCAAGAGACTCACATGCAATGCATTGTGAATCCTCCAAGTATCTGGCAGTTTCAATCGGAAGGAGACATCATTTATCTTGTCAGTAATCTGGAAAGGTCCGTAGTATCACATACTAAGCTTTGGAAAAAGCCTCTCCTTTCCCTGTTTCTTTCTTAGGCGTGCCTTCTCAAAAGTAAGAGCACCCAATCATCCTCCTTCAGTTTCCAGTCGCGACGATGGCGATCCGCTGCCTTTTTCTGTCGTTCTTGAGACTCCTGCAAAGTCTCGCGAACCTTGGCAAAAGCCGTATCCAAATCTCGCGAATATTCATCCGCTTCAAATTTCTAATCTTTCGTGCTCAGGAATGATGGAACCTTCGCAGCAGTTTCAACAATCTCTCATGGCGTCTTCTCCGTCGAAGAGTGTATCGTGTTATTGTAGGCAAATTCCACCAAAGGTAAGTTCTTTTCCCATTGAGTCTTCTGATGCGAGATACAAGACTTCAATGAATCTAAAATCACTGAATTGGCAATCTCAAATTGCCCGTCAGTCTGCAAGTGGAACGATGACGAGAACTGCAACTACGTGCCAATGTTCTCCCAAATTGCCTTCCAAAACCAACTCATAAATCTGGGGTCTATGTCGAAGAGAATCGTCTCAGACGTGCCATGTAATCGGAAAATCATCGTGATCATTCTGTATTCTCGGGAGATCAAAAAAAATGAAATCCATTTCAATATTTTCCCACGGGCCGGTGGGTATGGGTAAAGGCTGTAACAATCCCTGTGCCTTATGCCTGTCAAACTTGACCTTCTGGCATACCAAGCAACTACGCACAAACTCTTCCACATCCTTCTTCAGTCTTACCAAAAGAAATCTCTCTCTACCCCTTTCATGGTGGTAGCAATGCCGCGGTGACCCGTAAAAGGTGGACAGTGGCAATCAGTCATAACCTTTTCCCTCAACGGCTGTGTAACTCACAACATAGTCTTTTTCATCAAGTAGCCTTCCCGAAGGGTGTATCCAGCTACTGTCTCCCCATCCCGTATCCGTGTGAAAATATCTGCAAAATCTGTATCTGTGGCACACTAATCGACCATATCCTCGAAGCTCCTATGACGTATCGCGGAAATAGCCAGAACCAACGGTTTCCGAGACAAAGCATCTGCCACCACATTCTTCTGACCCTGCACATGGACAATCTGGAAGTGGAACTGTGACAAGATGTTCACCCACCGCATCTGCTTTTTCGAAAGCTACTTCTGTGACAAGAAGTAGCGCAAACTCTGATGGTCTGTAAAGACAGTAAAATCCGCTCCGAGTAGGTAATGCCGCCACTGAGTAAGAGCATGGATAACCGCCAAAAGCTCTCTCTCATAGATCTGTGCTGTCATCTCCGGCCTAGAGAACAAACGGCTCTCGTAAGCTATGACATGGCCTTCTTACATCAAGACCGCACCCAAACTACGACCACAAGCATCACAATATACTTCAAATGACTTCTGCAAGTCCGGCAAAGTCAAAATAGGTCCCGTAGTCAATTTCTCTTTCAATGTCCGAAAGACAGTCACCTCTGTGGGTCCCCACGAAAAGGGTACTCCTTTCTGTGTCAAGATATGCAAAAGGGGAAGCAACCTCTGCAAACTTTCGTATGAACCGCCTGTAGTACGAACACAGTCCCAAGAAGCTTCTAGCTTCATGGACATTCCTCAAATCGGGCCAATCACGGATAGTCTCTATCTCGGCCGGGTCCATTTGCACTCTTGCTGCTGAAAAATGTGTCCCAAAAAGTGTATCTCTGGTAGGAAAAATTCACTTTTCTTTGCATTAATCACTAACGTGTGATCTCGTAATGCCTGAAAGACTTGAAGCAGATGATCTCTGTGTTCTGCCTCATTCTTGGAGAAAACAATGATGTCGTCAAAGAAAGTGCCAACAAATAGCCTGTACTCTCGAAAAATCCTGTCCATCATCCGGTTAAATGTCGCAGGAGCATTGGTTAAGCCAAAAGGCATCACCAAAAACTCAAATAACCCAAAAGTCATCCGAAAAGCTGTCTTGTAGACATCTCCTGGCGCTATCCTGATCTGATGATATCCACTCTTCAAGTCAATCCTACTAAAGCACGAGGATCCCTGTAACCTGTCGAGTATATCATCGATCCTAGGAATCGGAAATCTGTTCTTGATGGTGATTTCGTTGAGAGTGCTATAATCGATGCACATTCTCCAAGATCTGTCTTTTTTCAAAACCAACAACACTGGAGAGCAATACGGTGAAGTACTAAGCTGGACAAGACCCTTTTCCAAGAGGTCTTTCACTGAGTTCATAATCTTTTCATTCTGTACTCGGCTCACACGAGGTGGCCGATTCGGTGGCGTGCTTCCAGATATTAGATCAATGGTATGATCTTCAGGCCCTCTCAAAAGCAATCGGCATGAGCGTGGAGAAAAAAATCTTGGCGTTCTTTTCTTCAGGTCAAAACATATTCAACCTTTATCCATCGTTCAGTTTTCCCAAAAGAATGAGTAAGAAAACTGAAGTTCATCAAGTACAATCTCTAAGCCCTTCATTTATCAAAGTCGCTTTCTCGGCCCGGTAGTCAACCACGGCGTAGTTCTTGTGGTACCAAGGGATCCCGAGTAGAACGTCACTCGCGTGCCCTGAACACCCCTGTCATTGCAAACAAAGTTTGCCAATGCTCGGTGTAATGGCAACATCCCATCCGGGTGCCAGTCGAACTACCTCCGCCTGTGGCGTCAGTCTGTCGGGCGAGTTCCAAATCGAGCCACCAATTCCAAGTGAAAAGAAGTTGGCCTTGGCTCCTTCAAAAGAGCTTCCTGATCCTTCACTTTGCCCCGAAAGCGGCAAAGTTTGTACTTTCATTCATTAGATTCGGTGCAGGTCCCACGCCATGTGGTACCAGTTCTGCTTTTCTATCTGCCTTTTCTGCCACATTCCTCAGCTGCTCTCGAACTCTCAGACCTATCGTTGTCTTTATCATTCTGTTCTTTCTGTGCCTTATCAGGGCACTTCGCGGAGATATGTCCATGTTCCCCGCATCCAAAGCACTTCCCCTCTCTGATGAAGCGAGCTCTCTCCTCAGGAGTAAGCTTGGGTTGTGCATCCTTTTTCTCTGGCTTGCTCTTTTTCTTTCTATTTTCATTCCCAGAAGTCTGTTCGGCGCGTTGTGTCATGGCCTCATCTGTGGGGTAGGTCAAACTGCCAGAGTGAATGGCAAAGCCCCGCTTCGCATGACTCATCAACTCCTGAATAGAAGCTGACTTCTGTTCCAAGCAGTGATCTCGGATCTCTGTAGGTAGACCCAAGGTAAACCGCTCAATCTGTTCTCTGAACGAGATCTTCTTGAATGAAGAGCTCCAGAATCTTTCACAATAAGAATTCACTGTATCGCTCTTGGTCATCCGGAGATGGTTCCAAGCAGCTCGTATATCTCGCTCAAACTCTTGAGTCAACCAAGAAGAAATAAAAAGCCTCTTGAATTTCAGCCATGTAACTGGCACAGTCTTGCTTAATAGAAGCGTGGACCACCAAGTACGAGCATTCCCCTTAAAGTAAGAGGCAGCTCTCCGAATCTTGGAGTGCTCTGAATAGCGTCCTCCCGCGAAAGCGATGTCAAACTGCTGTATAAAAGACAAAGCCTTCAAAGCATCTGAGTATCCTGAAAAGTATCAAACTTGATCGAGTGGCCACCTTCCTTAAACTCTCGGACTTTCTTGCTTTTATCTTCGAGAAAGTCATACTGGTTGGCTTTGTAAAAATTCTTTTTGTTCGCATAAAACTTTCCGTCATCGGAACCTGAGCTGTCTGTAGACGAGTCCTCAGTAGAACTGTGAGTCTCTGGGCGAGATTTAGCCTTCTTTGCCTTTCTCTTGCCCTTTCCAAAGCGTTGCTTCTTGCTTCGCTTTTTACCTTATCAGTCTTCTGCGGTTTGCAAGAATTTTAGGGTTTCTGGCAGAAATTAGGGTTTCTGCTGTCCGCCACATCATCACTTTGTGACAGGATCCCCAACAAGGCGTCACAACCTTCCAGTGGCATGATGTAAAACTCTTCAGTGTCCACATACGACTGAATATGCAGACGCAATTTTCCAATGATGGGAGTAACACACTCTGAGTGGCCAGGACATGCCAACCCTGCCTCTGCTGTGTACCCCATCTCTTCAGCTCTGATGCCGAGCTTCATAGCTAACTTTGGTGAGATAAAGTTGGCTTTGGCACCTGGATCAAAAAAGATGAGTGTCGTCTGATCCCTAACTTTACCCCATGCCCTGCATAACTCACTGGCATCTGTGCTGGGCCTGTCACCCACCATGTCTGGCACTAAACCTACCGTGGGTTTTGGCTTCTTGCCTTTCTGGTCTTCTTTATCCTCTGAGTCAGCTGGCCTTTTCCTTTGTGGACAATTGATAGAAAAGTGACCAGGCTACTCGCATATAAAGCATTTGTTCTCAGCCATTAGGACCTTCTTTTCCTCGAGCGACTTGCGCACAAAAGGCTTCTTTTTCTGTTTCTTTGCCTGCGCTCTAGAAGTCCCGGCTGAATCTTTGTCTTTGGTGGCCTTTTCTGACCCCTGTGACGCATCAGGAGCCGTTTTCACAAAGGGCTTCTTCGCTGAATTTTTCTTTTGTTGCCCTCCTTTGTCACTGCTCGGAAATCCACTGTCCTCTCCTTTCAACAAGGCAAGACCAGTGTTTGCAACTTCCATAAGCTGAGTAAGGGTAGCCACTCTGTTCTTTGTACAATAATCGCGAAGCCCTTTAGGCAGCCCACAACAGTACTTCTCTATCTGCTCTGTCAATGGCACAAATCTGTAGGAGGTCACTGAGAGTAACGCTTTACAAAACCTCCTATTATACTCCAGCAAGCTCTTGCACGAAGCTGAAGTAAGCTGGTGCCAATCTGTCATGACGTCGGCTTCAAATTCATTTGACAGCCAAGCAGATGCAAACATTTGCTTGAAGTAAACCCAAGTGGCGGGTGCCTGCCCTTGCATTAACAATGTCGTCCACCATGTAAGCGCATTGTCCTTTAAGAAAGTGGCAGCTTTCCTGACCTTCGAGGCCTCTGTAAAATTCCCTCCCGCATAAGCTGTATCAAACTGTTGTAGGAAAGTGAGGGCCTTTGTCTTATCCTCGAAACCACTGAAGGTACTGAACTTTACTGCTGCACCACCTTCTTTGTAAGCCTTCGGCTTCTCTATTGCCCCCAAATTGTCATACGGAATGGTTTGCAACATGGGCACTATAGTAGGCATGATCGGCACGTGTTGGCCATTCATATTTTGCGTCAAAGGTGCGATATCTGGTTGCTGTCCAGAAAAACCAGCCATGCCAATATGACCCTGTGGCACCCCAGATTGGCCCTGGTTGCAGTGGAAACCTTGCTACATGCCGATACTACCATACATGGGGTTTGGCATGATGCCTTGCATACCCCCGAACACTGTTTCTGGCATGTACGGCTGACTTCCACGAGCATAATCAGCCATACTTTGGAACACTGATCCACCCCCGAAATACCCAGGATGTACCGTGGGTGGTGGAAAAATCGAGTGCATAGCCTTGTATCCAGCTCCCTGTCCATTCAAGACAGCATGCTGGCTCTGAAAGGTGGCGGGCTGAACTGGCATAACCTGTGGAATAGGCGTTCTAGCCACCTGTTCAAGCACGGGAGGAACCTGCTTTGGAGCCCCCGACTCCGCAACATGCGAGTGTTCCCTTTCCTCCTGCGCCACATGAAGTACCTGGGCTTGAGCATCAACAAGCTCCGTACGCGGTGTAGGTTGCCTATTTTGTTGTTGCACTGGTGGCGCTTGCAAGAATTCCATAAACCTCGGATTCTGCACCAGCTGCGAAAAGACACACCGCGGCAACTAACTGAGTCTTGAACGCATCATACTCAACTTACCCTGTCATAAAGGCCTGTACTACTGGAGGGACATTCACGTTGACAGGTGGTACAGACTGACGTGGCTGTGAGCTCTCGCCAATCTCAAAAACCATAAGGATCTCCTGCCTGTCCTTTGAAGAGGAACCCTCTTCCATAATTCCCTTCCCCTTGTCGGCCATAGTGTAATCCCCGCGTTCCTGCACTCTGTGTCTTTACCCTAAACAATCCAGGCTCACTCTTTAAGGAAAAAGTGATTGATGTCCTGGCAACGGAACCATGGAACCGGCCCGTAGGGCGGAAGGCGTTGGCTTTCCCCCGATATTCTTTACTTTAGACACACACACAGAGCACTTCGCAAAGAGAACCTGCGACGGGAATTAACACTTGAATACACACACGGCTCGGAAGCTAGAATGCTCCGAGCAGACACTGACAACCTGTAGGCCCCAAAATTGGCGCCCCTTTCGGTATTTCTTTATTCTTTAGGAGGGTAAATTACAAGGTAAGGTCCTCGGAATCCTTCACGTGTATCCACCTAGATACCATTTGATTTGGCCAAATTTCGGCAACATAACAGCCCCAAAACTTGCGCGAAACCAATTCCCTTGCTAGAACTCACTTGCACTAGCTTATACCCTCTGATTCCTGCCCAAAAACAATAAATTCAGCACGCTGTATTTACTGGTTTTTGCCCTGTTTTCAGCCCCAAACAGTCCCCTAACTGTCCTCTGCCAGTGGGGCATGATTCCCAAAGGTTCTGGTGTCCGTATGGCTGAAAAACAGTAAAATTACAGCGCATACACAGAGCTGATTTTGCACCTGTATGGTGAGGTTATGACCCTCACCAGTGCCTGCTTTGGAGTAGCAACTAGCTACCCCTGTTCCTGCTCAAGGAGGCTCTTGCCTCAGCACAAAAGCATGAACCCACACAGCTGTACATCAGTCAAATGAGGAGCCCTCTTGTGGGGCATCACATAACTGCACGTAGGGGGAAGAGAGAGCAGTGTGTAGCATGCAGGGTATCACTCCTGGCACCACACTGTACATGAGAGGGAAAGAAAGCACTCCATAGCTCTTAACCTGTGACAAATTGCATAATGAGGCCTTCCCAGCTTAAAAATTCAGCGCCCATTTTTCTGGAAGAGGCAAGTGCATGAAAATGTGACACTTTCGGTATTTCTTTATTCTTTAGGAGGGTAAATTACAAGGTAAGGTCCTGGGAATCCTTCACGTGTATCCACCTAGATACCATTTGATTTGGCCAAATTTCGGCAACATAACAACCCCAAAACTTGCGCGAAACCAATTCCCTTGCTAGAACTCACTTGCACTAGCTTATACCCTCTGATTCCTGCCCAAAAACAGTAAATTCAGCACGCTGTATTTACTGGTTTTTGCCCTGTTTTCAGCCCCAAACAGTCCCCTGACTGTCCTCTGCCAGTGGGGCACGATTCCCAAAGGTTCTGGCGTCCGTATGGCTGAAAAACAGTAAAATTACAGCGCATACACAGAGCTGATTTTGCACTTGTATGGTGAGGTTATGACCCTCACCAGTGCCTGCTTTGGAGTAGCAACTAGCTACCCCTGTTCCTGCTCAAGGAGGCTCTTGCCTCAGCACAAAAGCATGAACCCACACAACTGTACATCAGTCAAATGAGGAGCCCTCTTGTGGGGCATCACATAACTGCACGTAGGGGGGAGAGAGAGCAGTGTGTAGCATGCAGGGTATCACTCCTGGCACCACACTGTACATGAGAGGGAAAGAAAGCACTCCATAGCTCTTAACCTGTGACAAATTGCATAATGAGGCCTTCCCAGCTTAAAAATTCAGCGCCCATTTTTCTGGAAGAGGCAAGTGCATGAAAATGTGACACTTGGCGCATTGACAAGCATTTTCCCGTTTCGGGTTCGCCGCTTAAAAATATCCCAACCGACGCGTCAGTTGACTTCGCGGTAGAGTTATAAAATGTTCCCCTAGTCATACCGGAGGTAATGACGCGAACACATTTCACGGCCCAAAATAGCAGTTCCCTAAATTTTAGGAGATGCTTCCGTTGGGCTTCCACTGGTCTTCTGACCATCTATCCTCATTGGGACCGCATCCAAAAGTGCAATGTGGCCCGACTGTCGGATACTTTTTGTTGGTAGTCCCACCTTGACTTTACGCCTTAATTGAGTTCACTTCCTAGTAACCACCAACTTGCTAAGTGCGACGGGGGGACCTTTATGATCTTGCTATGAGCCTAGACATCCTCTTACCATACGAATTCCAGTGCCGACCACTTCCCGTCTGCGGGCGAATCTACCGTTCACATTGGCCATGCAATGTCCGACCGTTTGCTACTTCAAAAAGAGGGTCTCAAAACAAATAAAAATAAACCCCATTGGAAAGAAACCAACAACCAAGGTTAGCAGTAGCCACATCCTTGTGACATGGTTAATAACTGCCACGTCCCCGTGACAGTATGGCCTGCCTCGGCCTACTCAAGCGGAGCAGCGAGAGATGTAGCGTCGCCAGTTGATCGGCGATGCAACGAAGATGATGCTCAATTTTGCGAAGGACCCAAAATTTGCAAAATATATGAGCGAGACTTCTTTTCAGGAAGTGCATGAGCAGTGGCAGAAAACCACTACACCATCCCCGAAACCCACTCTCAAGAAACCTTCTGCTCACAAGAAATATTCAGAGAAGGAATTAGAAGAGGTGGTTGATGCACGGATAGCCCAGCTTTTTGACGTGCAAAAGAAAGCCAAAAAGCACGGCAAAAAGCAGAAGAAAAGCACTGACTTCCCGGGATATTCGGGTCGTCAATCAACTTTTGATAAGGCAAAGAAACAGAAGAAACGTGTTCGATTTGAAGGAGTACCGAGTTCTTCTTCTTCTTCTTCTGACAATTCGTCTAGCTCTTCAGATTCGAGCGAAGAAGATAGAAAAGGTAAAAAGCGAAGCAAGAAACAAAGCTTCGGAAAGGGCAAGAAAAAGGCAAAGAAGGCTAAAACTCGCCCAGAGCCTGACAGTTCTACTGAGGACTCGTCTACAAACAGCTCAGATTCTGATGATGGAAACTTCTATGCGAACAAGAAGAATTTTTACAAAGCCAACCAGTATGACTTTCTCGAAGATAAAAGCAAGAAAGTCTGAGAGTTTAAGGAAGGTGGCCACTCGATCAAGTTTGATACCTTTTCAGGATACTCAGATGCTTCGAAGGCTTTGTCGTTTATACAGCAGTTTGACATTGCTTTCGTGGGGGGACGCTATTCAGAGCACTCCAAGATTCGGAGAGCTACCTCTTACCTTAAGGGGAATGCTCGTACTTGGTGGTCCACGCTTCTTTTAAACAAGACTGTGCCAATTGAATGGTTGAAATTCAAAAAGCTTTTTATTTCTTCTTGGTTGATGCAAGAATATGAACGAGATATACGAGCTGCTTGGAACCATCTTCGGATGACCAAGAAAGATACAATCAATGCTTATTCTGAAAGATTCACGAGCTCTTTTCTACCCGCCTCTTCATTCAAGAAGATCTCGTTCAGAGAACGGATTGAGCGGTTCACCTTGGGTCTACCTACAGAGATCCGAGATCACTGCTTGGAACAGAAGTCAGCTTCTATTCAGGAGTTGATGAGTCATGCGAAGCGGGGCTTTGCCATTCACTCTGGCAGTCTGACCTACCCCACAGATGAGGCCATGACACAACGAGCCGAACAGACTTCTGGGAATAAAAGTAGAAAGAAAAAGAGCAACCCAGAGAAAAAGGATGCACGACCCAAGCTTACTCCTGAGGAGAGAGCTCGCTTCATCAGAGAGGGGAAGTGCTTTGGATGCGGGGAACAGGGACCTATCTCCACGAAGTGCCCTAAAAAGGCACAGAAAGAACAGAATGATAAAGACGATGACAGGCCTGAGAGTTTGAGAGCAGCTGAGGAACGTGGCCAAAAAGGCAGATAGAAAAGCAGAACTGGTACCACATGGCGTGGGACCTGCACCGAATCTAATGAATGAAAGTACAAACTTTGCCGCTTTTGGGGCAAAGTGAAGAATCGGGAAGCTCTTTTGAAGGAGCCAAGGCTAACTTCTTTTCACTTGGAATTGGCGGCTCGATTTGGAATTACGCCCAACAGACTGACGCCACAGGCGGAGGTAGTTCGACTGGCACCCGGATGGGATGTTGCCATTACACCGCGAATTGGCAAACTTCGTTTGCAATGACAAGGGTGTTCAGGGCACGCGAGTGACGTTCTACTCACGATCCCTTGGTACCACAAGAACTACGCCGTGGTTGACTATCGGGCCGAGAAACTGTAACTAAGTCAGACTTTGTAAATAATTAATTTATTTACGAGAAAAGAATTATCTAATTAGTTGTGTGCACACCAGAATAGACCTAGCAGTTCTAAGGCCTCAGGTGAGCCTAAATGCGGGCTAGAACACCTCAGAGGGACCTTAGCAGAAATTACCCTGAAGCCCTAGTGATTGGGAAATCGGGTCTTCAGAAAGGGGTAAGCAGTAGCCTCAGATTTTAGGCTCAGGAAAAATACGCGCGTCAGTACAAGCACATGAATGAGATGGGGTCCTTAGAACAGTGACCCTAAGGCTAATAAAGCTAATAAAGCCTTAGGGTAAGTTTCGTTAAATTAAATTTAACGGTTCGTGCCCGGGCGGGTGGCCGGACAAGTGTGAACAGGTAAAGGCAGTGCAGTGCCGGTGCGGCATTGCGCCGACAGACTTTGGTGTTCTCATAAAAGAATCATTGGTAGTAGTTGTTAGTTAGTTGCACATTTTTAATTAATGAGCTAGAAGTTTTTAAAGTCAAAAGTTGAATGGTTTTTAAGTTTTTAAAGTAAGTGTGCCAAGTGGCACACTTACCAATGCAAACTAACTCTCTCTCACTCTCACTCTCACCCTCTCTCTCTTCCTAGCGCCCCCTCTCCCTGATGGCTATTTAGGAGCCCCCCCTCCCCCATTTTCAGGGCTGGCAGTGCACCTACCCCCCCTAATGTGAGCGTGCTCTACGCGGTGGAGCCCTCCATTGAAGCTTGAGAGCAGCCCCTTGCGACATATGTGGTAGCCTTGTGCTCCCATTGTCAAGAACAAGGGATCTCACAGTCATAGACACCTTCTGGTGAAGTTTCATCGCGAGAAGCTGCCGTAGACGCTCTCTTAGCAGAGTGCGGCTGCTGTAATTCTCTGTTTTCAGCCCCTAATCACCTCGATTAGGGCTGTTTTCAGCAAATCAGCCATAGAAATTCTCTTCTCTTTCCTTATCCTAAGTCTACACCAAGTTTGGCGCGATTCCATCGCGAAGAAGACCTCTGTTTCAGCGTAGGGGTGTGCACAGGTAAGAATTTCAGGTTATGTACAGAAAATTATAGCAAGCATGTGCGTGTGCATTTTGCTTGTTTTCTCTTTTGTGTTCGATGCATGAATGAATGAGCATGAAGGCAATACATAACGGAAGATGGACTCTCCTCTGTGAGAGCTTCCGGTGAGCTGTTTTGGAAGATAGACTCTCTTTTCGAGAGCTTCCAACCAGTCTCGCAGAAGATGGGAAATCCCCTAAGCAGAAAGAAAGTGGAAACACTTTCTCAGTCAGTAGTCAGAACAGAACAGAAGAAAGAATAGAGGACGGGCGTATGCCCCGTTCCTGTGCTTGTAAAGATTCTCCCTTAGTAATAAAGATATTCTCTTTATGGGGGGGGACCAGCCCATCTTCTGGTCCCCAATGAAGTGTCAAGTTTTCTCGCTCCCTCTAATTCTCTTGAGTATTTGAAGTGCAATTAAACGTCAATTTACGCTTCCGTATTTTTGTGACAGTGGTATCAGAGCAAGGTCCTCTCTCTCTTCCTGAAGGGATTGACGACTCTTGGCAGACTGCAGAAATGGGAGGACGCGAGATAGAGTTATCTCTCCTTCAACAGCAGGTGGAAGAGTTGCAGAAAGCTCTCTCCCATCCAGAAGTCCAAAAGATTCTCCATACTCTTGAAAAAGGGAAGGAGAAAATGCCGATGGGGTCGGGAGAAATCCCGCAGAACCCAAAGGCGCCACAACCAAGAAAAGATCCTTTGATTGGAACTTCCCGCATGCACGAGAGGCAGAAGAAATCTCCAGAACGTCATGTGCGGTTTAATCCAAAAGTTCAAGAGCAGGATCCCCCTGATTCCCCTCAGTTCTCTTTCATGAAGGATCTGGAAGACATAGTTTCTCCGGAAGACATGTTTCTCGACGATCCGTCGCAGCAAGAAGTACATTCAAGGGAAAGGACTCCTGTCCCCAAGGAGTCTAAGCATCGAAAGAAGGAGCACCATAAGAAGAAGCACCACAGGCAGAAAACATTCAAGTCGGGAGATAAAGATGTGAAATTCGACACCTACAATGGACGGCGTGATAATGACAAAGCTTTGGCTTTCATCCGCCAATTTGAAGTTGCATTTGCTGAAGGGAATTTTAAAGAAAGATCCAAGCTTCGCCATGTTAGTTTGTACCTGAAAGGCACCGCCAGCAATTGGTGGTTAACCCTTATCCTGGAAGATCGCAAACCCCAAGATTGGACCGCTTTCAAGAAGGAGTTCTACGCACAGTTCCTTCCTCCAGACTATGAGGAAGAGGTAAAGAAAGAATGGGATCGACTTTCACAGTCAGAGAACGAAACTGTTCCACGCTATGTGGATAGGTTTTGGGACGTTCTCTTGAAAGTCACTCCATTCAAGAAGATTGACGATTCGGAGAAGATGCGCAAGTTTGAAGCAGGTTTGCATGAAGCCTTGCAAAAGGCTATGAAGCTTTACCCTCGAGGTAACTTGCAGATACTTATGGAATCAGCCCGCATAGCTGATGGAATACATGACAAGGGTACTCCAAGGAAGATGGAGCAAAGCACTTACCATGCCAAGCAGAAGGCTCTCCATGAGCAACCTACCTCTTCTACTTCTTCTCAAAAGAAGAAAAGAACCGCCTCCGAAGCAGAAGCAAAGCCAAATCAGCCCAAGAAAGGGAGATATCTCTCTCCTGCTGAGTTGCGAACCTACATTAGTGAAGGAAGATGCTTCAAGTGCGGACAAGTTGGTCATATGAAGGGTGACTGTCCAACCAAACCTCCACAACCACCCTCCTCCAATGCAGTCCCAGATGTACAGGGAAATACAACCAAGGATGGAAAAGAAAGAGCTCTTCTCAAAGCATGGGGTAGTATCAACAACCAGCGGGCTCTTATTTTGTTTGACCCTGGTAGTACAGACAACTTCATCTCTACTGTCACCAGCGTGTGACTACTATCTATCCTTTTTGTTGATTTCTTTCTTATTATCTATTTACTTTCACTTTTTGGAAACACCCCTCGGGAAATCTAACTGCCCTGCATTGCATAGCTAGTGTGGAACTGTCCAGAGGGAGTCCAGGCCTGAGGGCAAGAGAGCACTAAGGTTGGACAAGGACTATGGTTAGCCAAGTGGGGTCATTGACTAGCCAAAGTGGAATCCTTTGCTACAGAGGCTACATTTCAGTTTTGGATGTGGCCACAGTGTACAAAGAGGGTCGGATGACCTAGAAAGATATAATGGCAGCATCTCCTAAAATTTAGGGAACTGCTATTTTGGGACCTGAAAATGTCTTCGCGTCATTACGTGCAGTTTGACATGGGGATCATTTTGTTACTCTGTGGCCAAGTCAACAGAGGCTGCAGGTGAGATATTTTTAGACCCGAGGGTCTAAAGCGGGAAAATGCACAAATGAGTGACACTTGGCACTTTGAGGCCAGTTTACTACTTATAGAGAAGGCAAAAACGTGATTTATAGCTGGGAGGCTCATTTTGCAAGTCTCTGTCACAGGTTAAGAGCTATGGAGTGCTTGCTTTCCCTCTTATGCACAGTGCGGTGCCAGGAGTGATGCCCTGCACGCTACGCACTGCCCTCTCTCTCCCCTTTGGCAGTATGTTATGCCCCTCTAGTGGGCTCTTCATTTGACCAATGTACAGTTGTGTGGGTTCATGCGCGATTGCCGAGGCAAGAGCCTCTTGCACAGGTACTGGATTAGCTAGCGGCTAATCCCCCCGCAGGTACAGGTGAATTCGGAGAGGTTTCACGCCAGAAATCTCGTCCGATTCAAAGGGCAAGTAGCCCTACAGGTGCGGGAGCTCGAGGACTTGCTAGGGATGCGACCGGCACGCGAAACGGAGCCCGAAACAGTGAATTACAGCCTGCTGTGTATTTTTGCAGGTTTAGGGTTTTGGCCCTAAACGGACCCTAATACCCCCAGGAGGTTCGGGGACGCAAGGGGACCGCTGTACAGGCGATCTGGCGCATTTTCAGGGCTGAAAACAGAGAATTCAGCGTGCTGCAGATTCTCGCCAGGTTTTGCAAAGTGCCCGTAGGCGTCGGGAAAGTCAGTCAATGCGTGGGAATACTGACCGTGAAGGGTTCTAGTACAGTTATGCTGCCGAAATCAGGCTGGAACAGTGGAAATTCAGCCGAGTTTGTGCGGGGCAGCTTGTAGGGAACCACAGCGTTTATTCCCTCTTTTGAACAATAAAGAAATACCGAAAGGGGCGCCTAAGTTAGGGGCCAATCTGGTGTCCGTCTACTCATACAGGTGCAATCTAGCAGCCTGTATCCCTCTCCCCTTTGTTGTGTCTTGAAAGTACAGGTAAAATAGACGACTAATAATGGGTGAAAGCTAAATCAAGGTTTAAAGTAAAGTCTACCGCCCTTTTCGGATTGAACAGGCCGGTTTCATGGTTCCATCGACGGGATTAAATCACTTTTTCCCATAGAAGTGAGCCTTGGTCAGTTTTCGGCTTGAAGACACAGGGGATCATAGACCAGACACAGGGAATTGTAATTATGGCTGACAGACCAGATGATGTGACTGAAGAGGTTTCCTCTTCACAGGGTCAACAGACACATGAAGTGGGTGAGTCCTCAAGACCACCACAGACTGATGATGATATATTCAGGACCCAGTTGGTTACTGCTGTGGCTATGTTCACACAAGTAATGCAGAATCCGAGGTTTTTAGCCTTTCTGCAACCTCCTGTTCCGTCTCAGCAAGTTGGGTCACTGGATCATATTCAAAAGCCTGTTAAGGCTCGAGCACAGGTGATTCATACCGCACAGTCAATGGAAACACCTGTACACTTGACGGAGAACATGCAGTCTCCACAACGTATGCCTAAGGTGCAAGAACAGGTGGCTGAGATGCCAGTTTTTCAAGCTGTACCAATTCAGCCCGCCACCTTTCAGCAGCCTATAGCTGGTTCTAATGGGCAGGGAAGCAACTTACAGGCTATGCAACAGGTCTTCCCACCACCTTCAGTACACCCTGGCTATTTTGGAGGTGGATCGGTATTTCAGAGCATGGCTGGTCATGCACCTGGAAATCAGTTTTATACGCCAGGAACAGTGTTTGCGGGTGCTCAAACGATGATGCCTAACCCCATGTACAGTGTCATGGGTATGCAACCAGGGTTTCAAAGCACTCAGGGACAATTTGGGATGCCACAAGCAAATTTTGGTATGGCTGGAATTACAAATCAGCAGCCAAATATGGCATTTCCAGGTCAAGTTAATAGCGGCCAAGGAACACAGATGAACCTTAATAGTGTTCCCATGTTTCAGTCACTTCCATATGACAATTTAACGCCGCTGGAGAGGCCAACTCCGTACAAAGAAGGTGGCAAAGGAGTGTCATTCACGACCTTTACAGGGTTTGATGACAGGAAGAAGGCTCTTTCATTCCTCCAGCAGTTTGACAAGGCCTATGCAGGGGGAAACTTTACAGAGGCTTCAAAGGTCCGCAAGGCAGCCACTTTCTTGACAGGGAATGCGGGACAATGGTGGACAACTTTATTGCTTCAAGGGCAAGCTCCGTCCACATGGATTTACTTTAAGCAGATTTTTGCAGCAGCATGGTTATCTGATGATTTCGAAGCAGATGTCATGACAGAATGGCACCAGCTTAATGCTGCCACTTGCAGAAATCTGGATGATTACAATCGGAAGTTTTGGAAAGCTCTACTTCCAGTAACTTCCTATAGGTTTGTGCCATTGACAGAACAGATTGAAAAATACTCTTGTGGCCTACCTAAAGGATTGAGAAAGTACTGTACGAAGACAAAAGTCACTACTTTGACGCAGCTCATCGAGGTAGCAAACACTGGCAATGGTTTGCTCAAGGGAGAAGATTGTGAATTTAACACTGGCGTCAAGGCAGGATCAGGCAAGAAAAATTCAGCCAAGAAGCACGTTCCCAATGAGGCTCCTAAAGGGACTCAGGAGTCAGCCAACGCAGGGAAAGACAAAGCTACGGCTGAATCAGAAAAAGGACCAGCAAAGAAATGGAAAAGACGTTTTCCTCGCAAGTCAGAAGAGCAAAAGAAGGTCCTGAGGACAGAGAACAAATGCTTTATATGTGAGCAGCCTGGCCACATTGCTTACAACTGTCCTACAAAGAAAAGGCCAGTTGATTCTGAAGACAAGGAAGACAAGAAAGGAAAGAAGCCCATGGCTGGTCTAGTGCCAGATATGGTGGGCGACAAGCCAAATTCAGATGCAAGTGAGCTTTGCAGAGCATGGGGAAAGGTTAGGGATCAAACAGTGCTTATCTTCTTTGATCCAAGTGCCAAAGCCAACTTTATTTCCCCAGAATTGGCTTCAAAGTTGGGAATCAGACCTGAAGAGATGGGGTATACAGCAGAGGCAGGTTTGGCATGTCCTGGCCATACAGAGGCTGTGACACCCATCATTGGAAAGTTGCGTCTACATATCCAGTCCTATGTAGATGCTGAAGAATTTTACATCATGCCACTGGACGGATGTGATGTGTTGTTAGGTATTCCTTGGTTGTTTCGTGTACAGGGAATCATGGATGCCTACAACAAAAAGATCACTGTACAGAGCAGGGGAAAGACTCACATTCTGGATGTAAAGCTTAAAGGGGAGTCTATTCCTACTGTATCAGCTTCTGCTATTACTTCTGTAATGAAAAAGCATCTTTCTGCGTACTTGGTTTTTGCACGTGAAGTGTCAGATTGTGATGAATCAAATTTATCTGTGCTAGATAAAGAAAGGTCAATGTTTTTACAACAGTATAGTGACTGTTTTTCCGATTCATTACCGTCTCAATTACCGCCAGAGAGACCCGAGGACCATGCGATAGATTTGGTGCCAGGCTGTAGCCCACCAAATAAGCCTCCGTACAGGGTTAGTGCGGCTCAGCAGAAAGAGATAATGGGCCAAGTACAGGAGTTGTTAGAAAAGGGGCTGATTCAGCCCAGTTCATCTCCATTCTGTTCTCCAGTGTTGTTGGTGCAGAAAAAGGATGGCTCATGGCGTATGTGCATCGACTACCGTGCACTGAACAAGAATACCATCAAGAATAGGTTCCCTATACCTAGAATTGATGATATTATGGACAAATTAGAAGGAGCAGCTATGTTTAGCAGGATAGATCTAAAGAGTGGGTACCATCAGATCCGCATTAGATCAGAGGATGTGCACAAGACTGCTTTTAGAACAACGTTTGGCCTTTACGAATTTTTAGTGATGCCCTTTGGTCTCACAAATGCTCCTGCTACGTTCAATAGGATGATGGACAGAATTTTCCGTCCACACCAGCAGTTTGTTGGTACATTCTTTGATGACATGATAGTCTACTCAAAGAATGAAGAGGAGCATAGGCATCACTTGGCCATTGTGTTCAAAGAGCTACGCAGTCATAGGTTGCTCATCAATGCAAAGAAAAGTGAGTTTTTTCTGGAAGAGATTCACTTTCTGGGACACATTGTCTCAAAGGATGGTGTCAGAATGGATCCTGCAAAAGTTGAAGCGATCAAGTCATGGCCAAATTTGAAGACGGTGCATGATGTCCGAAGCTTTTTGGGACTATGCTCCTATTACAGACGGTTTATCCGAAATTTCGCTGAGATTGCTTCACCTTTACATGCTCTTCAAAAGAAGGCAGCCACCTTTAGATGGACACAAAAAGAGATTTTAGCTTTTAATCTCTTAAAGGAAAAGATGACTTCGGATCCAGTCATTGTGTTGCCAGATCTTAGGAAGTCATTTGTGGTCCAATGTGATGCCTGCGGTAGTAGCATTGGTGCTGAGCTAATGCAAGATGGCAGGGTAGTAGCCTATGAGAGCAGAATTTTGCAAGGGCCAGAGATGACCATGCAGGTCTATGAGAAAGAGTTACTGGCTGTGATTCATGCGCTCTTAAGTTGGAAACACTACCTGCTAGGTGCAGATTTCGTTGTCCAAACGGACCATCAGACCTTGCGATACTTCTTGACACAGACAAAGTTATCTGAGAAGCATATGCGATGGGCAAATATCTTGTCCATGTTCCATTTTCAGATTGTGCATGTGGAAGGCAAGAAGAACGTTGTGGCTGATGCCTTGTCAAGGAAGCCACAAATTTCAGCTGTGTCGATTCCTTATCATCATGAACTTGATGATATGAGAGAACAGTATGCAAATGATGAAGATTTTGCAAGGGTCTTCGAGCAACTAATGGATGGACAACGTCATGAACACTATCTTCTTAAAGACGGGTTCATGATGATGCATGGCAGATTGTGTGTCACAAAGCCATTGCGACGCAAAGTTATGGAAGAGAGTCATGTCCCACCGTATGCAGGGCATCGTGGTATTGATGCTACAGTTAAAGCGGTTGAGACATTCTTCTATTGGCCTACATTGAGAAGGGATGTGGATGCCTTTGTGCGAGAATGCCTAATATGCCAAAAGGTCAAGTTTGACAGGCAAAAGGCACCAGGGTTATTGCAACCACTACCTATTCCAGATAAACCATGGGAAAGTATTGCTATGGATTTTATCTTTGATCTTCCGAGAACGCAGACAGGAAATGATGGTATTTGGACCATTATTTGCAGATTCAGCAAACAGGCTCATTTTATTCCTGTCAGGAAGAAGATAAAGCCAGATCAGATGGCACGCTTGTTTATGAGCAATATTTTCAAGTATCATGGCATGCCACAGTCGATTGTTAGCGACCGTGATCCACGCATGACAAGTTTGTTCTGGAGAGGTTTGTTTGAGAATATGGGCACCACGCTCAAATTCTCTTCGTCATTTCATCCTCAAACAGATGGGCAGTCGGAAGAGGCAAATTCTACTGTCCTAGATCTGCTCAAGTGCTATGTGTCAGAGCATAAAGGGAAGTGGGAGCAGTATTTGCCATTGGTGGAGTATGCATACAATAATACAGTGCATTCATCAACTGGCAAGGCACCTTTTGAGATAGTTGAAGGTGGCAAGAAAGTTCCTCCCATACTGCATACAAAGGACAAGATATTTGAAGCAGATAAGTATGTTCAAGACATGGATGAAATGTACAAGAAGGTCAAAGTGGCCTTAGAAAGGACTCAGGCAAAGCAAAAGAAAGCAGCTGATCGTCACCGTCGTGAAGTAGTATATTCACTTGGTGATTGGGTGCTTCTACGCTTTGAAAAGGCAAGGTTAAAGAAGATGAAGGGCAAGGAAAGACTGTTTCCAAAGCTCAGCATGCGTTACTATGGGCCTTTTCAAGTATGCGACATAATTAGTGATGTTGCATATAGGCTGAAATTGCCTGACAGTTGGAAGATTCACAATGCGTTTCATGTGAGTCTTCTCAGACCCTATGTGGGTGATGTGCCAGAAGCTATTCCAGCTGAAGATCAGCCGGAAGTCGAGGAACTTGACGAGATCTTGGTCCCTGAACAGATTTTGGCACACAAAGAAAGGAAAGTGAAAGGCAAGGTTGCTAGGCGTTACTTGGTAAAGTTCAGAAACTATCCACCAATGGATGCTAAGTGGATGGAAGAAGGTGAACTTGCAGAGTCACCAACTGTGTTATCACTTTACCTGGAAGCCTTCGATTTGCAACCTACCTTGACCCCTTGAGTTTCAAAGCTAAATGGATTGTCAGTGTGACAATGGCTTCTGAAACAAATGATGTACATGGTATTTAAAGTGAGCTCAAATGAAATACCTGTTACATGAATGTTAGAGCTGTACAGATTGTCAGTTTGGCAATTGCTCTTATGGAATGTCCAAAAGTTTGGTTAGTGCTATAGAAGTGAGTATTTCTTGTCAGTTTGTCAAGGATACAATGGTTGCTTCTATTCAGGAGTACATGTGTAACTGCATTCTTAAACTGTCGGTTTGGGTATGCTCGAAAGTGTTACGGGATCCAACGTGTACTATAAGACAGTGGCAAAATGTGCAGCTACCATTTTGTCATTGGAAAGTTAGTGACTCAAAGCAATGGCAGAGTGCGAAGCTACCACTATGTCATTGGGACAGGGTTCACACGCAGGCAATACATGAGTCGACGAGGTGTTGAATACACCAGGGTTGACAATGAGCATGTATGTGTCGTATATGTGTCGACAGGTGTTGAATACATCAGTGTTGACAGTAAGCATGTACGACATAGATGCAAACGAGGACGTTTGAGATTTCAAGAGGGGGGTATGTCACCAGCGTGTGACTACTATCTATCCTTTTTGTTGATTTCTTTCTTATTATCTATTTACTTTCACTTTTTGGAAACACCCCTCGGGAAATCTAACTGCCCTGCATTGCATAGCTAGTGTGGAACTGTCCAGAGGGAGTCCAGGCCTGAGGGCAAGAGAGCACTAAGGTTGGACAAGGACTATGGTTAGCCAAGTGGGGTCATTGACTAGCCAAAGTGGAATCCTTTGCTACAGAGGCTACATTTCAGTTTTGGATGTGGCCACAGTGTACAAAGAGGGTCGGATGACCTAGAAAGATATAATGGCAGCATCTCCTAAAATTTAGGGAACTGCTATTTTGGGACCTGAAAATGTCTTCGCGTCATTACGTGCAGTTTGACATGGGGATCATTTTGTTACTCTGTGGCCAAGTCAACAGAGGCTGCAGGTGAGATATTTTTAGACCCGAGGGTCTAAAGCGGGAAAATGCACAAATGAGTGACACTTGGCACTTTGAGGCCAGTTTACTACTTATAGAGAAGGCAAAAACGTGATTTATAGCTGGGAGGCTCATTTTGCAAGTCTCTGTCACAGGTTAAGAGCTATGGAGTGCTTGCTTTCCCTCTTATGCACAGTGCGGTGCCAGGAGTGATGCCCTGCACGCTACGCACTGCCCTCTCTCTCCCCTTTGGCAGTATGTTATGCCCCTCTAGTGGGCTCTTCATTTGACCAATGTACAGTTGTGTGGGTTCATGCGCGATTGCCGAGGCAAGAGCCTCTTGCACAGGTACTGGATTAGCTAGCGGCTAATCCCCCCGCAGGTACAGGTGAATTCGGAGAGGTTTCACGCCAGAAATCTCGTCCGATTCAAAGGGCAAGTAGCCCTACAGGTGCGGGAGCTCGAGGACTTGCTAGGGATGCGACCGGCACGCGAAACGGAGCCCGAAACAGTGAATTACAGCCTGCTGTGTATTTTTGCAGGTTTAGGGTTTTGGCCCTAAACGGACCCTAATACCCCCAGGAGGTTCGGGGACGCAAGGGGACCGCTGTACAGGCGATCTGGCGCATTTTCAGGGCTGAAAACAGAGAATTCAGCGTGCTGCAGATTCTCGCCAGGTTTTGCAAAGTGCCCGTAGGCGTCGGGAAAGTCAGTCAATGCGTGGGAATACTGACCGTGAAGGGTTCTAGTACAGTTATGCTGCCGAAATCAGGCTGGAACAGTGGAAATTCAGCCGAGTTTGTGCGGGGCAGCTTGTAGGGAACCACAGCGTTTATTCCCTCTTTTGAACAATAAAGAAATACCGAAAGGGGCGCCTAAGTTAGGGGCCAATCTGGTGTCCGTCTACTCATACAGGTGCAATCTAGCAGCCTGTATCCCTCTCCCCTTTGTTGTGTCTTGAAAGTACAGGTAAAATAGACGACTAATAATGGGTGAAAGCTAAATCAAGGTTTAAAGTAAAGTCTACCGCCCTTTTCGGATTGAACAGGCCGGTTTCATCTACCCAGCTAGCTGACGACCTGAACTTGCAGCCCAATCGTTTTGGAGTCTCTATTCAAGCGCAATCAGCTTTCAAAGGGCAGAACTCAAACTCTACTCCAATCATAGGGAAGTTGAATCTAAAGGTCGACAACTACAAGGATCAAGAGTCTTTCTTACTAGCTTCACTTGAAGGATGCGATGTTATCTTGGGAATGCCTTGGCACTACAAGATGCATCCCATTCCTGACTATGTTCAGAAAACCTTATCTTTTGCTCATAAAGGAAAGGAGTATCTTGTACTTGCAGATGCAAGTGATTGGCGTATTCCTATCGCCAACCATATTGCCATCAAGAAAGAAATGAAAAAGTGTGTTTCAGTGTACTTGATTTTTGCAAGAGAGAGAGATGTGTCTGTTTCACAACTTTCTTCCTCTTTAGAGGAAAAAAGACTTAAGTTAATAGAAAGATATAAAGATTGTTTTGCAGATGAACTTCCAAATGAACTCCCACCTTCGCGACCTGAGGATCATACCATTGATTTGATCCCAGGAAGTTCTCCTCCAAATCAGCCCCCTTATCGAGTTAGTCTAATGCAGCAAGAGGAAATTCTCAAGTAGGTTAACGAACTTTTGGAGAAGGGCTTAATAAGGCCTAGTACTTCTCCATATTGTTCACCTGTCTTGCTAGTACAGAAAAAGGATGGCACATTCCGCATGTGCATAGACTATAGATCTCTAAACAAGATCACAATCAAGAATCGATTTCCAATCCCTAGGATTGACGACATTCTTGACAAGTTACAAGGAGCAAGTGTCTTTAGTCGTATAGACTTGAAGAGCGGTTATCATCAAATCCGCATAGCTCCTCAGGATGTGCATAAGACTTCATTTAAAACAACCTTCGGGTTGTATGAATTCTTAGTGATGCCTTTTGGACTCACTAATGCACCAGCTACATTCAACAGAATGATGGATAGAATCTTCCACTCATATAGAAGTTTTACAGGCGTTTTCTTTGATGACGTCTTAATCTTCTCAGAGACGGAAGACGAACACTATAAGCATCTCGCCTTAGTGTTTGAAGAATTACGCAAACACAAATTATTTGTGAATGCTAAGAAGAGTGAGTTCTTTTTAAAAGAAATCCACTATTTGGGCCATATAGTATCTCACAACCAGGTGAGAATGGACCCTGAAAAGATTCAAGCGGTTGTAGAATGGCCTACGCCAACTACAGTACATGATGTACGAAGTTTCCTTGGCCTCTGTTCTTATTATCGGCGTTTCATTCGAGCTTTTGCCGCGATAGCAGGTCCCCTCCATGAGCTGACAAAGAAGCGGATTCCATTTCATTGGGGGTCTGGACAAAAACAAGCTTTCGAAAAGCTTAAGTATCTACTCAGTCACGGACCCGTTCTTACCGTCCCTGATCTTCGCAAACCTTTCGAGGTATACTGCGATGCATCTGGAGATTGTGTAGGAGCAGTTTTGAACCAAGAGGGTCACGCGATAGCCTATGAAAGTCGGCGCCTTAAAGATGCAGAGTTGCATGCCTCCATATACGAAAAAGAGCTAATGGCACTAATTCATGCTCTTTCCATTTGGAAACACTATCTATTAGGAGCTGATTTTATTATCAAGACAGATCATCAAAGTCTTCGCTACTTTCTCACACAGAGAAAGTTATCAGAAAAGCAGATGAGATGGGCCAACTTTCTTTCAATGTTTCATTTTCAGATTTTACACACTTCTGGAACAAAGAATGCAGTTGCAGATGCTCTCTCCAGGCGTCCAAAGATCAATGCACTAACAACAATTTATCATGAGGAACTAGAATCTCTCAGCGAGATGTATCCTCAAGATCCAGACTTCGCCACAATTTGGGCAGATCTTCAAGCTGGTCACTCAAAGCCACCTTATTCTATCAGGGATAATACACTCTATCGTCAACAAGCAATATGCATAGCTCAGCCTTTACGACAAAAGGTGATGGATGAAGCACATAATTCTCCTTATGCCGGGCATCGGGGAATTGCTTCCACCACTAGTGCCCTCAAAAGGTATTTCTTTTGGCCAACACTCCGTGCGGACATTGAAAAATATGTACGTGAGTGTTTAGTATGCCAAAAAGTGAAATATGACAGACATAAAGTTTATGGCAAACTTCAGCCGCTCCCTGTGCCTAACACGCCATGGGAAAGTATTGCCATGGATTTTATTACGGATCTTCCTAGATCCAAGAATGGAAATGATGCAATCTGGACTATAGTAGACAGGTTCAGTAAGCAAGCACATTTTCTTCCAGTAAAAAAGACGATCAAAGCTGATCACATGGCTAGAATATTTCTAGCTCAGATTTTTAAACACCATGGATTGCCAAAGACTATTGTCAGCGATAGAGATCCCCACATGACTAGTCTATTTTGGCAGGCATTGTTTGAAAACTTGGGAACTAAGCTTGATTTTTCGTCAGCTTATCATCCTCAAACAGATGGTCAAAGCGAAATCGCTAATGCCACTGTTTTAGATCTCCTCAAGTGCTATGTTTCGGAACGACAATCCGAATGGGAACAGTACTTACCAATAGTTGAGTTTGCGTATAATAATACCATACATTCCTCAACTGGTAAAGCCCCCTTCGAAATTATTTACGGGAAGCCACTCTTACTTCCTATTATGGTGACCAAAGAAAACATCTTCACCGCAGATGAATTTGTGCGCAATATTGATATCGCCCATCAACAAGTAAAGCAAGCAATTCTTCGTACTCAAGCGCAACAGAAGAGAAAAGCAAACAAGCACAGAAGGAATCTCAATCTTGAAAAAGGACAATATGTCCTGCTTCGGTTTGAGAAAGCTAGATTGAAAAAGCGGGTCGACAAAGGGAAAGTTGTCAAACTTTCCCATAGATTCTACGGCCCTTTCAAAATTACAGATAAAGTCAATGATGTGACTTTCAGATTGGATTTGCCTTCTCACTGGCACATCCACAATGCTTTTCATGTCAGTCTCCTCCGACCATATGTTGGACCTCCTCTAGTGGCGCCAGTACAAGAAGATCCTCCAGAAGTCGAAGAGACTGAGGAAATCCTTCAACCTGAACAGATAATACACCACTCGGAGAGACAACTCAAGTCGGGGAGTCTACATCGAAAGTATTTAGTCAAGTTCAAGAATTACACTCCTTTAGATGCAAAGTGGATGACTGAGTCCGATCTCAAGGACTACCCTGACATCTTGCACAGTTATGTTGACGCTCTACAGTTGAGGTCAACTGTTTAGAACCAAGAGGGATGTAACTAAGTCAGACTTTGTAAATAATTAATTTATTTACGAGAAAAGAATTATCTAATTAGTTGTGTGCACACCAATATAGACCTAGCAGTTCTAAGGTCTCAGGTGAGCCTAAATGCGGGCTAGAACACCTCAGAGGGACCTTAGCAAAAATTACCCTGAAGCCCTAGTGATTGGGAAATCGGGTCTTCAGAAAGGGGTAAGCAGTAGCCTCAGATTTTAGGCTCAGGAAAAATACGCGCGTCAGTACAAGCACATGAATGAGATGGGGTCCTTAGAACAGTGACCCTAAGGCTAATAAAGCTAATAAAGCCTTAGGGTAAGTTTCGTTAAATTAAATTTAACGGTCCGTGCCCGGGCGGGCGGCCGGACAAGTGTGAACAGGTAAAGGCGGTGCAGTGCCGGTGCGGCATTGCGCCGACAGACCTTTGGTGTTCTCATAAAAGAATCATTGGTAGCAGTTGTTAGTTAGTTGCACATTTTTAATTAATGAGCTAGAAGTTTTTAAAGTCAAAAGTTGAATGGTTTTTAAGTTTTTAAAGTAAGTGTGCCAAGTGGCACACTTACCAATGCAAACTAACTCTCTCTCACTCTCACTCTCACCCTCTCTCTCTTCCTAGCGCCCCCTCTCCCTGATGGCTATTTAGGAGCCCCCCCTCCCCCATTTTCAGGGCTGGCAGTGCACCTACCCCCCCTAATGTGAGCGTGCTCTACGCGGTGGATCCCTCCATTGAAGCTTGAGAGCAGCCCCTTGCGACATATGTGGTAGCCTTGTGCTCCCATTGTCAAGAACAAGGGATCTCACAGTCATAGACACCTTCTGGTGAAGTTTCATCGCGAGAAGCTGCCGTAGACGCTCTCTTAGCAGAGTGCGGCTGCTATAATTCTCTGTTTTCAGCCCCTAATCACCTCGATTAGGGCTGTTTTCAGCAAATCAGCCATAGAAATTCTCTTCTCTTTCCTTATCCTAAGTCTACACCAAGTTTGGCGCGATTCCATCGCGAAGAAGACCTCTGTTTCGGCGTAGGGGTGTGCACAGGTAAGAATTTCAGGTTATGTACAGAAAATTACAGCAAGCATGTGCGTGTGCATTTTGCTTGTTTTCTCTTTTGTGTTCGATGCATGAATGAATGAGCATGAAGGCAATACATAACAAAAGATGGACTCTCCTCTGTGAGAGCTTCCGGTGAGCTGTTTTGGAAGATAGACTCTCTTTTCGAGAGCTTCCAACCAGTCTCGCAGAAGATGGGAAATCTCCTAAGCAGAAAGAAAGTGGAAACACTTTCTCAGTCAGTAGTCAGAACAGAACAGAAGAAAGAATAGAGGACGGGCGTATGCCCCGTTCCTGTGCTTGTAAAGATTCTCCCTTAGTAATAAAGATATTCTCTTTATGGGGGGGGACCAGCCCATCTTCTGGTCCCCAATGAAGTGTCAAGTTTTCTCGCTCCCTCTAATTCTCTTGAGTATTTGAAGTGCAATTAAACGTCAGTTTACGCTTCCGTATTTTTGTGACAGAAACCGACTTTGATAAATGAAGGGCTCAGAGAATTGTTCTTGATGAACTTCAGTTTCTTTACTCATTCTTTTGAGAGAGAGAACTGAACGATGAATAAAGGTTGAATATCTTTTGACCTGATCAAAAGAACGCCAAGATTTTTCTCCACACTCATGCCGATTGCTTTTTAGAGGGCCTGAAGATCAGACCATTGACCTGATACCTGGAAGCACGTCACCGAACCGGCCACCTTACCGTGTGAGCCGAGTAGAGACTGAAAAGATTATGTACCAAGGAAAGACCTCTTGGAAAAGGGTCTTGTCCAGCCTAGTACTTCACCTGCTCTCCACTGTTGCTGGATTTGAAGAAAGACGGATCTTGGAGAATGTGCATCGATTATAGAGCTCTCAACAAAATCACCATCAAGAACAGATTTCCGATTCCTAGGATCGATGATATACTCGACAGGTTACAGGGATCCTTGTGCTTTAGCAAGATTGATCTGAAGAGTGGATATCATCAGATCCGAATCGCGACGAGAGACGTCTACAAGACAGCCTTCCGGACTACTTTTTGGATTATTTGAGTATTTGGTGATGCCTTTTGGCTTAACCAATGCTCCTGCGACATTTAATCGGATGATGGACAGGATTTTTTCGAGAGTACAGGCTATTTGGTGGCACTCTGTTTGATGATATCATTGTTTCTCCAAGAATGAAGCAGAACACAGAGATCATCCGCTTCAGAGACTTTTTGGGACACTTTGTCTCAGCAGCAGGAGTGCAAGTGGATTCAGCCAAGATAGAGACTATACCTGATTGGCCCGATTTGAAGAATGTGTTCATCCTACAAACGGTTCATCCGAAAGTTTGCAGAGGTTGCTTCCCCTTTGCATATCTTGATACAGAAAGGAGTCCCTTTCTCGTGGGGATCCACAGAGGTGACTGCCTTTCGGACCTTGAAAGAGAAATTGACTACGGGACCAGTTTTGACTTTACCGGACTTGCAGAAGTCATTTCAAGTATATTGTGATGCTTGTGGTCGTAGTCTGGGTGCGGTCTTGATACAAAGGCCATGTCATTGCTTACGAGAGCCGATTGTTCTCTAGGCCGGAGATGACAGCACAGATTTATGAGAAAGTGTCACAAAACGGGAGCGTACACGAGCACTTAGAAAATCTGAAAATTATATTTCTTTGAAAACATGAGAGAAGGGAGAAGATCGACACAGTATTGGGGACCAGAAGATGGGTTGGTCCCCCCCCCCGTTAAGAGTATTCTTTTATTCAGAGAGAATTCTTATACAAGCACGAGAACCCGAGGAAACCCCTCCGTTCTGTAATCTTAGACCCGAAGGTCGTGCTTTCCCGTAGAGGGCTTGGGCACAAGGCCGTTCCTTCCCGCAAGGGACTTAGGCGCGAAGCCGTGCTTTCCCGTAAGGGACTTAGGCGTGAAGCCGTACTTCCCGTGAAGGGCCTTCCCGTGAGACGGGAGATTCCTGCAAAACAAACCACACAAAGCAACAATTCTCAAAGCGTACCAACACCTTATACCTGTCGCTTCTTGCTCGGAGAGTCGACCTCCGTACTCAGTCGTCACGCGAATACTTGCAGTTTCCGCCGCCAGACTCTGCTCCAGAATCCCAGCGCTGGTGCTTTTCTGCTACTTCCGGCTCCTCCAAACTGAAACGCTGGCTACCGTTTTATAGGGTTCGACACCCAGCAGGAATAGGGGTCCAAAAGCAGAGCTTGGCGCTCCTAGAGATAGGAGAGAGAAAATCGCGTTTTCTAGAGAGAGGAGAGAGAGAGATCGCAAATCAGCCCCCTGCCTTGGTTTTAGCGTTTGTTTTTTTCTATAAGGGCCTTGCTTGCTTTACTTTATTAATAAAAGGGCTGGTCACTTGAAAGTGACCGGCCACTTTATAAAATAAAGTGTGAACCTGTTCAAACTTTAAAAACTCACTCAGTTAGTTAAAATAATGCTACACGGACACATTCCAGGCGTCCCCGAGTGCAGGACACGACACAGATGCAATGCAGACACAGACTCCTCGCGGGAAAACATCTGTCCTCCCGCGACTGTTCCTGCTTTTCGTAAAAAGATTCATTGAACCCATCTTTATTCTTGTGCTTGCGTTCTTACGCGTATTTTCTTACTCAATCCGGATTTCCTCCTTAGCCTACGGGATGCCCCCTTCCTGATGCACCCGTCACCCATCATGTGACGCATCAGGGGCACTCGTAACCCGGCCCTTTCCACCGAACTTACGGAAACTCCTTCGCGATGTTTATCGTCACCCATCAAATGACACATCAGAGTTTGTCCGTTCTTGATGGCAGTTCCTGTAGTTACAATCTTTTAACAGTTCTTAGTGCACATAATAAAATATCCTAAAAAAGAGATTAATCATTAAAAATAAGAAAATAGTCCGATTAGCAACATCCCTCTGGCTTCTAAACAGTTGACCTCAACTGTAGTGCTTGGACATATACCTCCAGTATCTCGGGATAAGCTGCTAATTCCTCCTGTGTCATCCACTGAGAATCTAGATTCGAATAGTTCTTAAAATTAACCAAATACTTCCCTGTTATCTTTCCGGATTTGAGAGACCGCTCCTGATGACTTACTATCTACTCCGGTTGGAGTATTTCTTCTGTTTCCTCAACCTCAGGAGGTTCCTCAGCACTAGGCTGGCTTGGAGGCAGTCCCACAGATGGCCGGAGTAAACTGACATGGAAAGCATTATGGATCTTCCAATTAGGCGGTAGCTCTAATCCGAAAACGACATCATTCACTCGCTCAGTGATCTTAAACGACCCATAATAACGGATAGAAAGTTTTACCACTTTCCCCTTATGAGACGCTTGTTTCTTAAGTCTTGCCTTCTCAAATTTGAGTAAGACTAATTGTCCGACTGTTAAGTCGAGATTCCTTTTGTGCTTGTCTGCAACCTTCTTATGCTTTTCCTGAGAGCGTAGAATAGCTCTCCTAACTTGCCCGTAGGCGGTGTCCAAATCCCGGACAAATTCATCTGCTGCAAAGATCTTATCCTTAGTTAAAAGGATGGGTGGAAGCAAAGGCTTATCATAGAGAATCTTAAAAGGTGCTTTCCCCGTCGATGAGTGTATGGTATTGTTATACGCATACTCGACAAGAGGCAAATATTTCTCCAAGTCAGATTGCCGGTCTGACACATAAGCTTTTAACATATCCAATACTATGGAATTGGCTATCTCACTTTGCCCGTCCGTTTGAGGATGGTAGGCAGATGAAAAATTCAGCTTTGTACCAAGATTATCCATCAAGGCACGCCAAAAATTTCCTGTCATGTGAGGATCTCGATCGCTCACAGTAGACTTAGGCATTCCATGATGCTTAAAGATCTGTGCTAGAAAGACCCTAGCCATATGATCTGCTTTGATCGTTTTCTTGACTGGTATAAAGTGTGCTTGCTTGCTAAACCTGTCCACAATGGTCCAGATCGCGTCATTTCCGGTCTGAGTTCTAGGGAGGTCCATGATGAAGTCCATGGCAATACTTTCCCAAGGTTCATTAGGCACAAGCAAAGGTTGTAGCAACCCAGGCGTCTTATGCCGATCATACTTCACTTTTTGGCAAACCAAGCATTCCCTGACATACTTATCAATGTCTGCTTTAAGGCTAGGCCAAAAGAAATATCTTTCCATTGCTAAGGTCGTAGGGAGAATACCCCGATGACCCGCATAAGGTGAGGCGTGTGCTTCATCCATGATCTTCTTTCTTAATGGTTCCGCCACACATATGGCCTGATGGTGGTAGAGATAACCGTCCCGAATGGAATAGGGAAACTCATTCTCTCCACGATGTAGCTTTCCCCAAATGGTGGAGAAGTCTGGGTCATTCGGATACAAATCCGATAGTGCTTCTAATTCTTGGTGATACACCGAAGTGATAGCGTTCACCCTTGGCCGCCTAGACAATGCGTCTGCGACTACATTCTTACTCCCAGCCGTGTGAAGGATCTAGAAGTGAAACATAGACAAAAAGTTTGCCCATCTCATCTGCTTCTCAGATAGTTTCCTTTGCGTAAGAAAATACCGCAAACTCTGGTGATCAGTCTTGATCACAAAATCCGCTCCTAGAAGATAGTGCTTCCAGTTGGATAAGGCGTGAATCACAACCGAGAGTTCCTTTTCGTAGATTGATGCATGCAACTCTGCATCCTTAAGCCGTCTGCTTTCGTATGCCACTGCATGGCCTTCTTGGTTTAACACTGCTCCGATGAAATCGCCTGAAGCATCGCAGTGAACCTCAAATGGTTTCCTTAAGTTATGCACTATCAAAATAGGTCCATGGCTTAGCAAGTACTTGAGCCGATCAAAAGCTCCTTGATGTCTCGATCCCCATCTGAAAGGAATCTTCTTCTTTGTCAAATCATGAAGTGGTCCTGCTACATGAGCAAATCCTCGAACAAACCTTTGATAATATGAACATAATCCCAGGAAACTACGTACATCATGTACCGTAGTGGGAATAGGCCAATCTTCTACCACTCGGATCTTGGCAGGATCCATACTCACTTGATTGTGAGAGCCTATATGGCCGAGATAGTGTATCTCTGAGAGAAAGAACTCGCTCTTCTTTGCATTTACATGCAACTCATGCTTTCGCAATTCTTGAAACACTAAGTCCAAGTGCTTCCGATGTTCCTCTTCTGACTTAGAGAAGATGAGTATGTCGTCAAAGAATACTCCCGTAAAAGCTCGATACGGGCTGAAAATGCGGTCCATCATGCGATTGAACGTCGCAGGAGCATTGGTCAAGCCGAAAGGCATTACCAAAAATTCATATAGTCCAAAGGTTGTGCGGAAAGCAGTCTTATGGACATCCTCAGAGGCGATCCGTATCTGATGATACCCACTCTTTAAGTCTATGCGACTAAAGACACTTGCACCCTGCAACTTATCAAGTATATCATCAATCCGAGGGATTGGAAAGCGATTCTTGATTGTGATCTTGTTTAAAGACCGATAGTCTATGCACATTCGAAAAGTGCCATCTTTCTTCTGCACCAGTAGAACTGGAGAGCAGTAGGGTGAAGCACTGAGCCGTACTAACCCTTTCTCTAGAAGCTCGTTGACTTGCTTCAAAATTTCCTCTTGCTAAGCAAGACTCACCCGATAAGGGGGTTGATTGGGAGGCGAGCTACCCGGTATGAGATCTATGCGGTGATCTTCCGGGCGTACCGGAGGGAGTTTGTCAGGAAGTGTTTCTATGAAACAATCCTTGTACTTTTCAATAAATTGAAGACGCTTAATTTCCAGACTAGAGAGAGAGTCCCTACTAGTTTTATCCTGTGCAAAAATCAAGTAAGCAGAAACACACTTCTTCATTTCTTTCTTAATGGAGATATGGCTTACAATTGGGAATTGCCAATCTCCTGCATCAGCTCAAATCTTTATTTTCTTACCCCCATGATCAAAAGTGAGGGTCTTTTCCACATAATCGGGAATAGGTGTCATGTGAAAGTGCCATGGCATACCCAAGATGATATCACATCCCTCGATGGGTGCCATCAAAAATGATTCGCGGTCCTTGTACTCGCCAATCCGAAGATTGAGCTGTCCTTGCATGGGAGTTGCATTGGTTGTCAACCCCTCGAATGCCGATCCTGATGTAACCGATGTGCCAAGTTGAGCCGGTGTAAGGCACAAACGTTTTGCAGTATCCAGGGAGATGAAGTTATCCGTGGATCCTGGATCATAAAGAATCAATACTCGCTGGTTGTTCAAAGACCCCCAGCCCCTCAAAAGTTGATGCTTCCCTTTCTCCGTTTCTGTGTTTCCTTGAACATCTGGAATTGAGTTCGAGCTTGGTGGTGCGGGTTCCTTCCTTGCTTTCTCTTGCCTCGTAGAGGCTTGCTCTTGCCGTTGCTGCTTTAGCGGGCAATCCGGTTTCATATGTCCTTTCTCGCCACAGTAGAAGCATCTTCCTTCCTCTCTGAAAGTTTGAAGTTGAGAAGGAGAAAGATACTTAGTTCGCTTGCCAGTGCCCTTTGGCTTTTTAGAATGATCATCGTCTCTAGATGGAGGACGTTTTCTTCCTTGGCCCACTTGGTCATCATAGACCCCTCTTTGTCTTGCACAGTAAGTGCTATGCTCCATCTTTCTGGGCGTCCCAGTTGAGTGCAAATCCTCAGCAATGATTGCTGACTCCATCATCCTTTGAAGAGTATCATGCGGATACACCTTCATACTCTTTCGAAGCTACGGTTGGAGACCCGCTTCGAATTTTCTTTTCTTTTCCTCGTCGGCAATCTTCATGAAGGGAGTGACCTTCAGAAGAATCGACCAATAGTCCACATAAGTCGTTACTCATTCATGTTCCTTCTGGGCAAGCCAGTCCCATTCCTTCCGTATGTCCTGCTCGAAGTCAGGTGGAAGAAATTGTTCATAAAATTCAGATTTGAAGCTCTCCCAAGTTCTGGCCTGAGAACCTTCCAGAATCTTGGCTAACCACCAATTACTTGCCGTTTCCTTGAGGTGCATCCCCACATGGCATAATTTGGATTTTTCTGTGAAGTGCCCATTGGTAAAGGCGACTTCAAACTGTCTGATGAAGGACAGTGCTTTGGAGATGTCTCTCCGTCCATTGTAGGTTTCGAACTTGATGTCCTTGTCGCCCGATTTGAAGACTCTCATGCGATGTTGAGACTTGCGACCTTGCTTCTTGAATCGAGGCTTATCTTTAGGTTGATGTAGGGTAGTGGCAGTAGTAGCTGCTTCCTTCTTTTGACGAGATGATCGAGAAGTAGAAGTATAATCAGGAGAGTAAGATGGAGATGAGATAGAGATGTCCTTGCTCTCGTCTAGCAAAGAGAGCGCTTTTTCCTAGCCTTTCCTTGAAGTAGGCCGTTCATTCCGATCTGAAGATCCTTTGTGCACCTCTACACGTTCTTCTTCTCTTGCCTCCTGTGGTCTCACGCCAACAGTGTTGTCTGGATGCTTGGCTGCATCAGTTCCATTCGTTTTCTTCATTCCGCCCAAAAGCTTTTGGACGTCTGGCAACAGTAAGATTTGTTGCAACTCCGCAAGCTGAGCTTGCACTTGTTGAAGCTCCTCTTCAACGCTTCTCCCTTGGCTCGACATGGTTCTTCCCGGAATCGTCCTTCTTTTCAGAGAAGAGAGGAGTCCGAGCTCTGATACCACTGTCACAAAACGGGAGCGTACACGAGCACTTAGAAAATCTGAAAATTATAATTCTTTGAAAACATGAGAGAAGGGAGAAGATCGACACAGGATTGGGGACCAGAAGATGGGCTGGTCCCCCCCCCTGTTAAGAGTATTCTTTTATTCAAGGAGAATTCTTATACAAGCACGAGAACCCGAGTAAACCCCTCCGTTCTGTAATCTTAGACCCGAAGGTCGTGCTTTCCCGTAAAGGGCTTGGGCACAAGGCCGTTCCTTCTCGTAAGGGACTTAGGCGCGAACCCGTGCTTTCCCGTCAGGGACTTAGGCGTGAAGCCGTACTTCCCGTGAAGGGCCTTCCCGTGACACAGGAGATTCCTGCAAAACAAACCACACAAAGCAACAATTCTCAAAGCGTACCAACACCTTATACCTATCGCTTCTTGCTCGGAGAATCGACCTCCGTACTCAGTCGTCACGCGAATACTTGCAGTTTCCGCCGCCAGACTCTGCTCCAAAATCCCAACACTGGTGCTTTTCTCCTACTTCCGGCTCCTCCAAACTGAAACGCTGGCTACCCTTTTATAGGGTCCGACACCCAGCAGGAATAGGGGTCCAAAAGCAGAGCTTGGCGCTCCTAGAGAGAGGAGAGAGAAAATTGCGTTTTCTAGAGAGAGGAGAGAGAGAGATCGCAAATCAGCCCCCTGCCTTGGTTTTAGCGTTGGTTTTTTTTTTAAGGGCCTTGCTTGCTTTATTTTATTAATAAAAGGGCTGGTCACTTTAAAGTGACCAGCCACTTTATAAAATAAAGTGTGAACCTGTTCAAACTTTAAAAACTCACTCAGTTAGTTAAAATAATGCTACACGGACACATTCCAGGCATCCCCGGGTGCAGGACACGACACAGATGCAATGCAGACACAAACTCCTCGAGGGAAAACATCTGTCCTCCCGCGACTGTTCCTACTTTTCGTAAAAAGCTTCATTGAACCCATCTTTATTCTTGTGCTTGCGTTCTTACGCGTATTTTCTTACTCAGTTAGGATTTCCTCCTTAGCCTACGGGATGCCCCCTTACTGATGCACCCGTCACCCATCATGTGACGCATCAGGGGCACCCGTAACCCGGCCCTTTCCACCGAACTTACGGAAACTCCTTCGCGATGTTTACCGTCACCCATCAAATGACACATCAGAGTTTGTCCGTTCTTGATGGCAGTTCCTGTAGCTACAACCTTTTAACAGTTCTTAGTGCACATAATAAAATATCCTAAAAAAGAGATTAATCATTAAAAATAAGAAAATAGTCCGATTAGCAACAGAAAGAGCTTTTGGTGATTATCCCTGCTCTTACTCAATGGCGGCATTACCTACTCGGAGCGGATTTTACTGTCTTTACAGACCATCAGAGTTTGCGCTACTTCTTGTCACAGAAGCAGCTTTCAGAAAAGCAGATGCGGTGGGCGAACATCTTGTCACAGTTTCACTTCCAGATTGTCCATGTGCAGGGACAGAAGAATGTGGTGGCAGATGTTTTGTCTCGGAAGCCGTTGGTTCTAGCTATTTCCGCAATACATCATAGGAGCTTCAAGGATATGGTCGATCGATATGCCACAGATACAGATTTTGCAGATATTTTTCACACGGATACGGGATGGGGAGACAGTAGCTCGATACTCAGTTCGGAAAGGCTACTTCATGAGAAAGACTATGTTGTGCGTTACACAGCTGTTAAGGGAAAAGGTTATAACTGAATGCCACTATCCACCTTTTACGGGTCACCACGGCATTGCTACCACCATGAAGGGGGTAGAGAGATACTTCTTTTGGCCGAGACTCAAAAAGGAACAAGGTTTGGGAGCATAAGAAATACAAACATACAGCCACGCTCGGCACTGTTGAACACCCCCCCGGCTGCCCCCCGCCTTCCCTTGCGCGCGGCAGCCCAGTCCACCGACCCCCTGCTACGCGTATCCGCCGCTGCCCCCAGCCCGCCAACTGCCCCCCTCTCGCACTGCCTTTCAAAACCCCCCCACCCCGCCCGCCCGCTGCCTGCCTCTTGAGGTCCCACACTATGCCCGCCTTATCCGATCTCCCCCCCCCCCCCAACCCCCGCCTTCTTCTCCTCGAAGCCTCCTGCACTTGGCTCTGGTAGCATTGTTTCTTTGGACAGTGCTCGGCGCGCTCGGCTGGAGAGTCGCTTCACCGTCCGCTTCTTCGACACAGCAATAGACACAGATGGAGGCTCCAACTACAGAGGGACTCGTCCGAAGCCCCCTCACCCGACCCCGCTGAGCCCACCATTCAACTTGCTCTTTCGCCGACAGAGCAAGCGAGCCTAGCCGCAGAGGTAGAGCGCTTGCAGGTGACTTTTGTCATCTGCAAGATTCTCGGCACCTGACCTAGCAGAGGAGAGCTGCATGACCTTCTCCAGGCCGCCTTCTCGCAGAGGTGGGCAAGATCTTGGACGTACAGATACTCGGACGAGGTTACTATCAGATCGAGTTTGAGACCTCCGAGATGGTGTCCAAGGTCATCGCCATGAGTCCATTGACCATCCGAGCAGCACGAGCCCACTTTCGAAAGTGGGGACAAGGTTTCGACCCTGCTTCGGATGTTCTAGTAGAGGAGGCAGACATCCCCATCTCCGTCTGCTTTCCGAGTTTGCGGAGGGAGTACTTACCTCTTTTGTCCAGGATCGGCTCAGCCATTGGGACTGTCCTGGAGACACCTCGCACGGCAACCTCAGTAGCTGCCAAGGCAGCTAGCATTTCCTTAGTTCGCGTTTTGGTCAGAGACACTCACACGCTCCCGAAGGTTATTCTACTGCCTCGGGTGAGTGGGGGTTGGTTTAGACAGAGTGTGGAATATTCGGGCCTCCCGAACCAATGCTTCATTTCTCGACAGATAGGCCATCTAGCGAAGGCCTGTCCACGGAGGAGGCTGCGACCTACACCACAGCCTCAGCCCCAGCCTACAAGGGCTGGCCAACAGACACAGACAGAGACACAGCACACACATGCAAAGCCACCCTCTGAGCCTGAGGCTCCAGCGAAGGAGGGATAGCAGCAGCTCCGTGGTCGTCGACGACAGGGGCCATTGCGACAGCCTGGCACTCAGAGTGTTCCTCAGGCGCCTACTCAGCAGCAGTGGGTTCCCACGGGGAACCGGTTTGGTCCTCTTGAGCAGGATGAGGTCCTTGCTCCAGCCCCCACCCTAGCTTATCCCTCGACAGCCCCTCCTCCTCCAAACTTCAGAGTTCCCCCCCTCTTCCTCATCCTCCCCCCCGCCTCTTCCTCCCGCCCCTCTATCTCTACCGCTCCCCCCCGCCCCTCTTCTCCACCGGTCCCCCCTGCTCCTCCCCCCCCCCTCCCGCTTCAGTTCCACAGTCGTCCCAGGGGGCAGGGCCTTCTCCGCGGCTAGGAGATCTCTTGGCAGCGCCTTTGCCACGAGTCGCTTGGCGAGAGAGGGACAGCCTTTCTTGCGGCCCCCTCTACACGTGCAGACGTCCCCCCTTGCAGATATCCCTCGAGGTCTGACGAGCATTGACATCCGGCGCCGATGGGATTTCTTCGACTACGACTTCACTCGTTTTCTCGGCAACCCTCAGCAGACCATGAGGCAACCTGCTTCAGGGTCCATGTTCTGTTCCTTGCAGCTAGGGGGACAGAGGCCTTGGACTCAACAGTTGGCTTCTCCTTTCCCCTCTACGGCAGGGACCAGACAGAGTGGACTCTCGACTCGGTGTTGGGATGGTTGCACACACAGGTCCTAGAGTTCCCTCACCACATGGGAGAACTAGGAGTTACAGACATGCTTCAGACTCTGTGGCCATTGACCAAGTTTGCGGTGACACCTCCAGATTCAGCAGGATGTAGACACATTGTGGTTTACTTCTTTGCCGATACACAGTGCTTGCCTTGCTATGTATACATTCATGAGGACTCCTGGACAGAGGAGGTTGCTTTACGTACGGCTCGCTCTGCTTAGGCTTGGGCCAGGCACTCGTTGCAGTCACGCCTATCTAGAGGTCGTTTGGATGCAGATTACTTCCCATCCAAGCCAGCCTCGAAGATAGCCCGTCTAGCTGCTGCGACAGCATCTATTCTCTCTCGCTCCCCAAGAGGATCGTCTCATGGAACGTGCAGGGACTAGGCGGGCCCCAGTTTCAGCGTCAGCGGGGCCGACTGCGTCAGGAGCTTCAGCGCTGCCTTGTGGGAGGAGAGATTAATCTCCTTATGCTTCAGGAGCACCATCTGTGTGAGAGCCGCATTAGACGTTGTGGTCAGCTCTTGCGTGGACGATATGACACTTTTTGGTCAGCTGCTTTTAGACCTGGAGGCATCCAAGGTAAAGTATGTATGACTATTGCGGACTCTTTGCAGCAAGCCATTGTGGGCAGAGGGATTATTGTGCCAGGCAGGGATCAATGGATTACTATGCAGGTTCAGGGTTGCCTAGTGGGCTTCCTGAACATCTATGCGCCCAATGTGGCGAGTGCTCGAGCAGAGTTTTGGTCACAGATAGTTGAGTCTCTGCCGCAGGCAGAACACTAGTGCATAGGAGGGGACTTCATCATGTTGGAGGACCCTTCTAACAGGATTGGTGGTAGCCACGCTACTGTTCATGGAGTTGAGCTGGCAGCTTGGGAGAGGTTTTGTATGACTCTGAGGGTCTCAGATGTTTGGCAGCACTCTGGTTTTGTGAGGCCCCCAGACAACCTTGCCTTCTCTCGTTCGGCCCGCAAAGTGGGAGAAGTGAATCTATCGCGGATAGATCGCTTCTACACTAGTGACCATTTCAGTGACTTGGGAGGGACAGTGGGCATTCTGGCAGGGACTTCCTTCTCGGACCATGCACCAGTGATCCTCACAGTGGCAGACAGGCAGAGGAGTGGGAGCACGATGCTTCGCATCCCAGAGAGGGTCTTGTTGGACTCAACACTCAGAGAGCGGGTAGAGGCTCTCCGGACAGAGAGCTTGGACAGGCAGGATTCTCCTGCTGACAGAGAGGCCTCATGCCTAGCTCAGATTAGCCGTTTTTTTCTCCATGAGTCTCTGGCTCGCCGGGCTGCAACGAGAGAGGAGGAGCAGCATCTCAGACGGGGCATTACTTCTCTACAGAGGATGCAGGAGCAGCATCCACACAGTCCTTGGTTGGAGGAGCAGCTCCAGCAGACTAGCACAGAGGAGAGGCGACGTGAGTTTGCTTTCCACCGACAGTTAGCTCAGTGGACCCACGTGGGCGACAGAGTGACGGGTGCTTTCTTTGAGGCAGTGGGACCTCGGCATGCGACAGTTGAGGAGGCCCGACGGGTCAATTGCTTCTGAACCCGAGGATATGCGTGCAATTGCTACTGACTTTTACCGTGAGTTATTGTCTGCAGAGCCCCAATCAGAGCGTCAGGATGCATGCAGAGAGCAGGTTTGGGCACAGATGCCTTGTCTTGTGACTGAGGAGATGCGTCAGAGGCTTGAGCTACCGCTTCAGCTTGAGGAGCTGCACACGGCTCTTAAGGCCCTCCCCCGTGGTAGCTGTCCAGGTGAGGATAGGCTGACTCCCAGTTTTTTCTTGGAGTACTGGGACCTGCTTGGTCCAGATCTCTGTAGTGCTTTTCAATACATTTTGCATACAGGAGTGATGCCTGACAGCATGAGTGAGGACCTGATCTACCTCATTCCCAAGGAGGGTGGCTCCTTGGATGAGATTCGACAGTGGCGCCCCATCACCATCCTCAACTCAGCCTACAAAATTCTTGCCAAGGCTCTGAGTTTGAGGATTCAGCCACTTCTAGAGAGCCTTATACATGGGACTCAGACAGGTTTTGTCAAGGAACGCAGTATCCTTGATACAACATCTTTACTTTTTGGGAGGCTTCTGCCCTGGCACGGCTCCGTGGTGAGGACCTAGTGATTCTTCTTCTCGATTTTGAGAAGGCATACGACAGAGTTGACTGGGACTTTCTAGAGGGCACTCTACGCAGGATGGGCTTCTTAGATGCTTGGATCAGAGGGGTGTCAGCTTTGTACAAACAGGCTCACAGTCAGGTACTTTTGGCGGGAGGTAGAGGTGATCGCTTCATGCTCACACGTTCGGTCAAACAGGGCTGTCCTCTTGCCCCCTTCCTCTTTCTGTTCTATGCGGAAGCGATGAGCAGGTTTTTGGTGTCGCAGCAAGTTGGTCTACGGGGCTTAGCACTCCCTATTTGGGGAGATGAGCTTCTGGACACTGAGTTTACCGACGACTCAGCCTTGTACTTAGATGGCCAGGAGGCCAACCTTCACAGGTGTGAGCAGGCTCTTGAGACCTTCTGTTGTGCATCGGGCACACTGATCAACTGGAGAAAGACAGTGGCTTTCTCGGTTGGTAGTGCTCCTGTACCCGATTGGATGCCAGGAGAGGGTTTTCGGTGGATTCCCCCAGGGACTGCAGTTCGGTACTTGGGCTGTCAGGTTGGTTTGGACTTGTCTCCCAAGCAGCAGATTGCTCCCCTTCTCTTGTCTATCAGGAGAAAGTTGTTACATTGGAGCTCAGCACGACTTTCTTTGGCTGGCATAGAAGTGGCCAACCAGGTGTTGTTGGCGACTATGTGGTACATCACTTCTTGTTGGATCTTCTCAAGTTCTTGTATCATCCAGGTAGAGAGGCTGATCAGGAACTTCCTTTGGTCAGGACGTGACACTCAGATAGCCCGAGCCAAAGTGGCTTGGCAGGTCATCACTCTTCCTTGTTCACAGGGAGGGCTTGGGATCATTGACCCAGCACAGCACAGCAGAGCAGAGCCCTTCTTGGGAAGTTCATCATCAGAGGACTTCTTCCAAGTGAGGAGCCAGGGAAGGAGTTCTTGCTACAGCGGCTTCATGCTAGGGTGCCTCAGGCAGGAGGCCCCTGGCAACCTTCGACCAGATGGATCTTCACAGAGATGCGCAGAGTTGGTTTGAGCAGGAGACTGGAGGACCGCTTCGCTGTGAGACTGCTTCGATCTTGGGAGCTCTTGCGGCGAGGCATGGAGCAGAGACAGCCTATTTGCACAGAGGAGCGCCTACTGCAACCCCTTGTCTGGAACCCCATGGTTAGCACTCAACGAGGCCACTTGGTTGGTAGTCGGCCTCATGTTTCCTGGGGTCCCATGGCAGCGGGTCCAGCGCGCTCTTTAGGTGACTGGTTAGAGTTCACAGGCTTGTCAGAGGAGGTGCAAGGTTTCCACCTACAAGGCATGAGAGGGGTGCAGAGCATGTGCCAGGACATCTTAAGAGGCAGTTCCAGCTGAGTGGTTCACGCCTCTCGAGCCATTAGCGCCCAGGTGGATGGGAGCCTTCACACAACTGGAGGTTCTCATCTTCGTCGGGGCCTGCTCAGAGACTGTTCCATCCCTTTTCTTCAAGCTTCAGGGTGGGGGACGCCTACAGCGAGTTGCAGTAGAGGCCCCGCAGGTGGCAGTGTGCTGTTTTCAGAGGATCCAAGTAGTGGGCATTTGTGGGAGGACTTGTATCATAGATCCTGACCCAGCAGCTCTTGAGACTAGACACTGGAGGCTATGGGCTTGGGAGTGTTGTCCATTGGCACGAGTACAGTGGAATCCTGGTGAGTGGCTCTGGAGGGACCCCTTCTCTTCTACAGACGACCCAAGAGTCCCTTTCTTTCAGTACACAGTACATTGTTCGACCCGGACGTCATATACTAGCAACACAGAGAGGTCCGCCCCGCTGCAACACCTCATTGGCAGGAGGAGGGTCTCACAGCTGAGTTCTTGGCAGTCTTCTGGGAGAGGTTGTGGGACTCCAGACAGCCGAGGCAAGTCACCTTGTTTCAGTGGTTGGTCACACACAAAGCTACAGCAGTTGGGAGCTGGCTAGTGCATAGTGGTCTCTCGGCCGCATGTGCAGCTTGTGTGGAGAGTCAACGTCACTGTCTTTGGGACTGTCCCTCGGCCCAGCAGGTGTGGCTACGAGTTCTTCTGCTGGTGTGGCTACGAGTTCTTCTGCTGATGCCTGCTCTATCCACGGCTCGATGGTACACTTGGGGAGCAGCGGCTTGGTCCACCCTCACGGGCCCGGCACTTCAGTTTGAGCTATCTTCCACCAGCAGGATGATAGTGATGCAGGAGGGGCGACCTATACTCCAGCCTGCTACAGAGCTTACTCCAAAGGAGTGGTGCAGTGAGAGAGAGGAGTGTTGGGAGCTCATCAGTGACCTGACACTCTGGTTCATTTGGCAGGCCCGTTGCTTCCGCATCTTTGAGGCTTGCCCTGTGCCACCAGCAGAGACTGTTCGCGATTTTTGGCTAGAGCTTATCCATACTCTCAGAGGACAGCTTGAGGGACTACAAGGCAGCTCCGACCGCATGCGGGAGCGCAGAGAGGCTTCCCTTCGACTCTGGCGTCCTGGGCCGTTTTACACCATGGTCTAGGGAGTACTCCAATGGCATTACGACCACCTGTGTGGCTTTTCCCTCCTCCCATTTCTTGATTTAGCCTTATTGTACATATGCTGGTTTTTTCATTGGGAGAGTGGCCCATCATGGTTGTTGTAGCCCTCTCTTGAAGAGGTGGTTGTAGCCCTATGGACAGTTTCAGTAACTAATAGAAGGATCTCTTTCTCGAAAAAAAAAAAAGGATGTGGAAGAGTTGTGCGCAGTATGCCAGAAGGTCAAGTTTGACAGGCATAAGACACAGGGATTATTACAGCCTTTACCCATACCCACCTGCCGCTGGGAAAGTATTGCAATGGATTTCATTTTTGATCTCCGGAGAACACAGAATGATCACGATGATTTTCCGATAACATGGCACGATTGTCTTCGACAGAGACCCCAGATTTATGAGTTTGTTTTGGAAGGCAATTTGGGAGAACATTGGCACGCGGTTGCAGTTCTCGTCATCGTTCCACTTTCAGACTGACCGGCAATCTGAGATTGCCAATTCAGTGGTTTTACATTTATTGAAGTCTTGTATCTCGGATCAGAAGACTCAATGGGAAAAGAACTTACCTTTGGTGGAATTTGCCTACAATAACACGATACACTCTTTGACGGGGAAGACGCCATTTGAGATTGTTGAAAGTGCTGCAAAGGTTTCATCCTTCCTAAGCACAAAAGATTAGATATTTGAAGCGGATAAATATTCGCGAGATTTGGAACAGCTTTTGCCAAGGTTCGCGAGACTTTGCAGGAGTCTCAAGAACGACAGAAAAAGGCAGCAGATCGCCATCGTTGCGACATGAAATTGAAGAAGGATGATTGGATGCTCTTACGTTTTGAGAAGGCACGCCTACGAAAGAAAAAGGGAAAGGAGAGGCTTTTTCCAAAGCTTAGTATGCAATACTACGGACCTTTCCAGATCACTGAAAAGATAAATGATGTCTCCTTCCGATTGAAACTGCCAGATACTTGAAGGATTCACAATGCATTCCATGTGAGTCTCTTGAAACCTTTTAAAGGTGATGTGCCTGATGATGGGGAGCCTGATGAGCAACCCGAAGTGGAAGAAAACGAGGAGATCTTTGTTCCTGAACAGATTTTGGCACATAAGGATACGAAAACTAAAGGTAAAGTCCGAAGGCGGTTCTTGTTTAAGTTCAAGAACTTTCCTGCATTTGATGTGAAGTGGATGGAGGAGGAGGACCTAGTAGATACTCCTAAATTGTGAAACTTTACCTCGATGTTTTGGTTTAGCATAGTCTGCTCCAAACGGAACCCGGAAATTCAGCTTGGCCGAAGATCTGGTGCAGTGGGATGCACAGGAGGGGAGTTACTCCGCTCCTTTGTCAACAAATGCCTTGATTTTGATACTAAAGTCACTGATGTCTCTTTGAGCTTCAGGGATACTGAGAGCTGACAGTATTCTGCTGGATGACTTTATGAAATGAAATTCCTGATTATGATACTGATTTGTTCTTGACTTCTCTTAAGTGCAGGAACTCATAGACGAAATGACTGCAGCATTTTGGTCTGATTGATCTCGAATAGACATGGTTGCAATAGGGGTTAGTCAATCGGACATCGATGAGGTCCCGATTGGACCTAGATGTGATTGCTAGCTACATTATCGATAAATCATGCTCTAAGATCCGAATGAATGTTGAATGTCATGTGATGTCCTGTGATGTGACTGTCGATTTGGTACATGTGCTAGATGTGTGTTCCTAGTACGTAGGTACTAACAATCAGAGTCTGCTAAGACGGTTTATGGCTTTTGTCGGTTTTGCAGGCGTAATCGCAGTCGATTACAATGCTTTCAAGAGGGGGGTATGTCACAAAGTGATGACGTGGCTACGGATGCCAAAAACCCTAAAATTCCTGCAAACCCTAAAATCTGCCAAAAACCCTTATTTTTTGCAAACCCTAATTTCTGGCTAAAACCCTAATTTGCCGGGCAAATGCCACGTGGCAGCTGGTACAGATTCCATGATTTGCGGCGCGTTTTGCGGCCAGCCGTACGGACTCCTTGCTTTTTCTCTACGCAATGAGAAAGAGAGAGAGAATGCTTTTGCTTTCAAGTTTGACTCTGTGAGAGAGAGAGAGAGAGAGAGAGAGAGAGAGAGAGAGAGAGAGAGCAGTTGCTTTTAATTTGAAGCTTTTGGGGCTCTGCTTTTGGCATCCCTTGTAAACATTTAAATAAGTGGTTTGGGCCTTCACTTCTCAGAGCATCTAGACGCAGAGTCTGAGAGTGAATCCCGACCCACTCTCTTGTACTTTGAACTGACTAATACAAAAAAAGAAACACCGAAAGGGGCGCCAGCCTTTGGGGCCAATATCTCTAGGCACGGAACTCCGCCGGGCCAATGCAAATCTATTGTGATCTGTGAATTGTTTTGAAGTGGTTATTTGGTGCTTTCGCGATTGATTCTTACTTGGAGTGTCCAAGTCTGTCACAAGAGGCCTATTTGGTGGGCTACAACCTGGCACCAAATCTATTGCATGATCTTCGGGCCTCTCACGGGGCAATTGCGATAGTAATGAATCAGAAAAACAGTCACTAAACTCTCACAAAAATGTGAAACGTCACGTGCAAAAATCAAGTACGCAAAAAGATGATTCTTAATCACAGAAGTAATAGCCGAAGCAGATACAATAGGGACAGACTTCCCTTTAAGCTTTACATCAAGGATGTGATCTTGTTGAAGACATCCAACACTCCATGTATACAAAACATCCACGGGATTCCCAACATCGCATCGCACCATTCGAGTGGCATGATATAAAATTCCTCTGTGTCCACATCTAACTGAATATGTAGACGCAACTTTCCTATGGTAGGCGTAACACACTCTGAGTGGCCAAGACATGCCAACCCTGCCTCTGTTGTGTACCCCATCTCTTCATCTTTGATGCCCAACTTGATGGCCAACTCTCATGAGATAAAGTTTGCTTTAGCACCTGGATCAAACAAGGTAAGTGTTGTCTGGTCTCTCACTTTACCCACGCTCTCCGCAACTCACTGGCATCTAAGTTTGGCCTATCACCCACCATATCTGGCACTAACCCGACCGTGGGTTTGGGCTTCTTCCCTTTTCTGTCCTTTGAGTCAGCTAGCCTCCTCCTCTGGGGACAATCTGCAGCAGAATGACCAGGCTGCTCGTATATAAAACATTTGTTCTCAGCCATTAAAGCCTTCTCTTCGAAGGCCTTGAGCACAAAAGGCTTCCTTTTCTTTTTCTTAGCCTGTCCTTCAGCCGTCTCCGCTGAGTCCTTGGCTTTCCTTGTCTTTCCTAACCCCTGGGACGCTTCAAGAGTCACTTTCACAACGGGCTTCTTTGCTGAATTTTTCTTTTGTTGACCCCCTTTCACGTTGCCAGAAACCCACTGTCCTCTCCCTTCAGCAAGGCATGACCAGTGTAGGCAACTTCCATAAGCTGAGTGAGGGTAGCCACTCTGTTCTTTGTACAGTAGTCTCGAAGCCCTCTAGGCAGCCCACAACAATACTTCTCAATCTACTCTGTAAGTGGCACAAACCTGTAGGAGGTAACTGAGAGCAACGCTTTACAGAACCTCCGATTGTACTCGTGTAGGCTCTTGCAAGTAACCGCAGTAAGTTGGTGCCAATCTGTAATGACATCGGCTTCAAATTCATTTGACAACCTGTTAGGTGCAGCGGAATGATTGTTTGCGCTTTGCTCATGATGAGTGCTCCGAACTGTGCTCAAGGTTTCTTTTAGTTCTTATGGAAGGGAGAGCCTTCCGTTCTTAATGGAAAGTGCTATGATCACAACAAAGTGAATGGACAATGTGCGTGCAAGTGTATGAGACTGAGAGATAGAGAGAGAAGAGAGATACGACACCAGAGACGTAAAACCCTCCTCCGAAGGCCCCACTCTCGTCGGCGAGAGTGTTCTACTTTTTGATTGCACAAAGTGGTACAATGCGTATGCAATGGACTGATGCAACTTGGACTATGCCGATGACGACGACATTGATGACGATGACGACTTTAGGGCTGAAATCTGTGGTCTTCTATCTGCTGAAATTCGGGATTGTTTCGGTGGCTGAAAATGACTGTTTTGGCTGCGTTTTCGAGGCTGAAATTGGGGGTTCTTCTGCAACCAACTTGGGCTGATTCTACTGCTGTTCCATAGGGCTGAAAACGCTGCCTCTCTGACGCGGCAATGGCTGAAAACCACTAACGCTGGCTGACTTAGGTCCTTAGCAAAAACGCTAGCTTGATGAAGTCCAAAAACGCTGATGGGCTGAAATGGAAAACGCTAGCCAAACTGGGATTTGATGGCGATCATGGGAATCTGCAAACGCTGGGATGCTGAGGGTGATGGCGATCATGGAAAGGATGGAAATGCCATGGATCTGGGTACTGCTGCCGATGCGGAAACTGTCAAGACAAAAAACGCTAGGTGCTTGAGGGTGTTGGCGATGACGGCAATGGAAAACGCCAAGGTTCTTGCTGGGTTCTGCTGAGAAGGTGCCTGTTGAGCATGTGCTCTTGCTGCCTCTTCTGCCAGAAAGTGCTAACTTGGGTTTGCTTATATATTAACTTAGCAAAATTGCCCTACCTACTTTTGTTGGAAAGTCACTTAAAAATAATAAGTGAAAAATACGGAAAATAGGCTAAATGCACTAGAAAATTCCCTTGATGGAATCTGATGGATTCTGATGGGAATACTGATGATCATGCTGTGTGCAACAAGAGGATATGCATCTATGCTAAGTGACTGGGCATGCACGGTCTACGAATAGACTCACAAAAGTGCCAGATCACTTCTAATCTAGACTTGACTTGACTGAACTGAACCCTGGTCATGTTGTAGCTTGTCCACGGACACATAGGGTTGGATGTGTCACGTGACACAGCCACACAGATGCAAACATTTGCTTGAACTATACCCATGTGGCGGGTGCCTATCCTTGCATCAACACTGTCGTCCACCATGTAAGCGCATTGCCTTTCAAGAAAGTGGCAGCTTTCATGACCTTGAAGGCCTCTATAAAATCCCCCCCACACTGCAAGGTCGAATTTTTCACGCTTGGCATACCATTTGCGTTCCCACAACCTCCGCAAGACTTGCTGCACATGTTTTACGTGATCTTCCGACAAGTCCTGCAGCAAAGGTTGCGGGAAGCAAATGGTATGCCAAGCTTGAAAAATGCGTCTTTGCAATGCAAGAGGTCGAATTTTTGGGCTTCCTCGTCACTGCAGAACGTCCCCAGGTAGACCCAAAGAAAATTGAGGCCGTGGTAAATTCGCCAACCCCACGAACTGTCACTCAGGTCAGGGAATTTGTGGTTTTACACAGTACTGCCGCAAGTCCATCGAGGACTTTTTCAAATCACGGCTCCCATCACAAACACTATTAAAGGGAACAAAGCATTCAAATGAACAAATGAAGCTCAAAAGGCTTTTGAGCATGTCAAACAGGTAATGTGCGCCTTACCAATATTGAAGCTGCCAGAATTCGGCAAACCATTTAAAATACACAGTGATGCATCCCGCGTTACAATGGGGGGTGTACTAAAGCAAGAAAATAGGCATGTAGCCTATATATCTAACGCCCCCCACAAGAGGTGGGCTACGCATGAGCAAGAAATGTATGTTGTGGTGTATTGCTTAGATCATTATGTTTTGGATAAGCACACGAAGATATACACTGACAATGTGTCACTTAAGTATTTTCACGCTCAGCTCAAGCTCTCACAAAAGCAGAGCTGGTGGCAGGATCAGCTCGCAGAGTATGACATAGAAATCATCCATAAGCCCAAAACAAAATGTAATGCTTGATGCCTTGAGCAGAATGCCAAAGGTTAATGTTGTCAGCTTAATAAGCAGTGAGGATATTGGATAAAATCCGCGAGGTATGCAAGACAGACCCCGCGGTTTGGTCTTCCATGGCTTCCATGGCATGAGATGTCATGTGACTATGAGTATTCTTGCTCGGAGCCAAAAGCTGCACTTCAAAGAGAAATGCCATGTGACTCCGAGCAAAAATATTCTCGAAAGCTTGCCAAGTCCTTGGAGCGTGCAACTTGGTAGCTATAAAACTCCACCATTGCATAGTATTGTCTTTGAGAAAAACGGCGGCTCAAGAGATCTTTGATTCTTCAGTGTACTTCCCCATTGCAAAAATATTGTCAAACTACTGCAGAAACTGTAAGGCTTTCTTTCTATCTTTCACTCCCAAAAAGGTGAAAAAGTTTATTGTAGATCCGCCATCCTTGAAGTCCTTGGGCTGATGAGGTGCAAATCCAATAGGGGTAGGCATGCGGGCTCCAACCATTATACCCAAGTGGCGGTGAGGGAGGTGGCGGCAATGGCCGTGACAGAGGCGGTCGCACCGAAAAGAAGTCAGATGGTTGCACCATGTGTCTGAAAACTCCTTCGATCATAATAGAGAACTGTGTAGGTTGTTGAGAGGAAGCCCTCGTACTTTCTCGTGTCAGAGGCAGAGGAACAACCTGAGGCAACAGAGGCGGCAACATGTAGTTCGGAATCTACTGAAAGCTCTGCAAAATTGGAAGGTTCTGCTGAGATGCCTCGAGAGGATGTTGCGAAGTTCATCAAGAAGGAACTACAAGTACTTTGTAGAATCAAGAAGCGCCATCTTGCTTTTTATGTTCTTGAAGGGGCCGTATGCTTTTACAAAAGCACACACTTGAAGCTTTGATACCATTGGAACGGGAGGGCACCCTGTGCCAATTGAAGAGAACAAACTGGCACAGACCGTTTAGCACTTCAAAACAATTGAACAAAGAAAGAGAGAGAGAATCCACCCCGTGCTGATTAAAAAGAACAAATTGACATAGACTTTTAGCACTTCAAAACAACTGAACAGAGAAAAAGAGAGAATCCACGCGAGACACAGAATGGCGAAGTTCCACTCCTAGGGAGCACTGGCCCCAAAACCCTGGTGCCCCTTCCAGTATTTCTTTCTATTGCTTCAACACGGTACAAGTTTCTGGGCTCTGCTCTGCTTCCCTGCAATGTGGAATGCCAGAGAGAGAACTCACCTTACAGATTTGAAGGCCCTTGGCCTCTAAAAGCAAACGCATAAAAAGCAATGCTCCAAAGACATCTTCTGTAAAAGCATACACCCAGAGGGCTGCTTCCACAATTCACGGGCTATCTATACATGCCATGTCAGCAGTTCCGTAAAACACGGGGGTGTCCTTACAGCATGGCCACGTCAACAATTTATGCAAAATTGGAGGTCTTCATCTTCTTTTAGGGTTTTAGGCCCCTTAGCCATAAACTGCAAGTTGATAGGGTTCTAGATTTTAGGCCTCTTCGCCATGTCTTCTAAGTTTGGCCAAGGTTAGAATTTTAAAGTCATAACCCGCTTTGTCTTCAGTGCCCCCTTTGTCTACAATGGTTGCCACATCACTACTTTGTGGGATCGCTACTGACAAAGCTTCCAAGCTCATATGAGTCGAAGACCGCTGTCATCATTGCTCTCCAAATCGCATAGTTCTCGCCATTCAATTGTCAATCCGTAGGAAAGGTGGATAGAGTAGGAATCTTGGCACGTTGGTCTCCAACAACGGAGTAGAACTGCGACCAACCTCCCCAATCCTCGTCGCACTTGGTTCCTTCATCTGTAACTTCCTCGTACACTCCTTAATCATGATTGACGAGAACTTGGGCATGTGAATAGGCTAGGACCGATTGAATTGAAGAGGGTTCTCCAAATCGCTCCAAATCAGCCCCAACATAGTGAAAGGCAACAACAACCGTATGCTCCTCTATGTCGTGAAAATAAGCACCGAAAACACGCACAAATCACCTATCCGACTCGAGCGCACGCTGTGGTTCTAGTACCATGTCAAAGGAGCAATGGAGAGGTGAGTTGCATGACGATCAAGTCTCATTCTCTCAATCACAAGCAGACACCAAATCTCCAATCTACCACAAGGAACGACTCCAAATTAGCCTCCGAAAGAGGGCAGCCCTCTGCAAGGTCCTAGAACAGCCTCGAGGTGTCCTACAATAACTGTACAGGAGAGAGTGAGATCACAATGAGACAAAACGTTGGAACTACAAAAAGCTAGAGAGAGTGCGTAGAGAAAACGTTAGAGAGGGGAGAGAAAATGTTGGAGAGAGAGAGAGAGAGAGAGAGAGAGAACTATCCCAAAATGCTGGTAAACTCTCTTGCAATATTGGAATATACAAGAGAGGGGGTATGCCCAACCCACATCGGAAAAACCCCACGACCCAATAAATCAAGGAGATTGGAAAAATACCACATTACGATAATTCAAACGGACACCTAGATTAACTATGCCAAATAGCACAAATTATGCCACCACAAGGTGACCTAACGTGATAATCTGCAGAATACAAAGACTCTGACCTTGAGAACACCTGGGAACAGGAGTCTTGTCTCATGCCAGCCTATCGCCAAAAAAGGTATGTCTACCTCAAACACGGTCGGGCATAGCCACAAAACAACCCTCACTCCCTAATCTGCTCCTGGGAGATATTGGAGCACCACCGAACACGAGATAAAACTCTAATAGAAGCGTGAGAGTGGAGATAGATAGATAGATAGATACATGAATTATCGTCCGCGAAGGTCAGATATGACCCATGGGACCAGAGACAAAACATTACAACGAGTTCCACTAAGTGAGAGCATTAGATACATGTCAGTTAAGGATTGAGGGTCCGTCAAGATGGAAAAGGAAGTAAAACAAAACCTAAGGGTGGTCATGAGAGAGAATGAGAGAGAGAGAGAGAGAGGCTACTCAATCCCCCCCTCCCCCTCCCCCCCGAAAAAAAACTGCATAGACCACAAAGAGCCCAGAAGGGCACAGATACAATGTGTGTGTAGGGTGCATACTGCCCCTACCTATTTACTAGTGCAGGGGCTAGGTCGGGCAACACCTACCAAAAACCCCATGACCCAAAATAATGGGAGGGCGCCCCAGAAAATAATAAGCCCTAGTGGGCGGTCGGATATAGATGAGACGGCTGGCCAAAATGGCCAGCCAAGACCAGATACAGTGAAGAAGCAGAGCGGTGCATACTCTAATAAGTGCCTCCAAGAATATTTCTGGCGTGAACACACCAAATTAGTACTTGCTAAGTCAAAAAACCTTAAAAAGCAATGAAGCTTAGTAGACCAAAAACCCAGAAGTCAAAAACATTAATAAGCTTGCTTTGTGTTGGAAAGAAAAATCATCCCACCAAATTTTAAAACTTTATCGAAATCTTGATAGCAACAAAGTTTGTTGGACATATGTGATAAAAATAATCGAGAAAAAACTTCAGTGACTATCTGTCATAACTCTGTCTTCTACAAGGTACTTTAGAGGCAATAAACAAGTAAAGATAGACTGCAGAACTGTGTACTCATATTCTTTCATATAAATGAAGGTCTCAACAACATGCATGATTTGTTCTGAAATTTGCAGCTGTAGCTCTGAGAAAGAAACACTACTCGATCTAAATATGATCAGGCTGGGCCTGCAACCATCATACTTTGAAGCTTGTCTGAATAACCAACAAGTATCACCGTTAGAACAAAATTCCAGACAGAATTAGGCACTGACCTCTTCTGGATTTTTTATGATGTGCCTTCATAGCGGTCTCACAACTCTTGTAGCTGTCGCTTCTTGACACCCTTCTTACCAGTTAGTGCCTTTGTAAACATTTCTGCTATTTGCCTTTGTGAATCCAAGAGCATGCGAATGCGCCTGAACTCTACCTCTGCTCTCAGTCGTTCATTGTCCCGTTGCATCTCAAGCTTCATCTGCTCAATTCTGAGAAATCCTTCTCCCAGAGAACAGACAATTGAGGCAAGCTCAGTCTTCATTCGCTTTGAGAACGAATGATTAACACCAGGGAAGGTTGATTTTTCATCCATGCTGATGTGATCATCATCCATGGCATAGCTCTTACGAATCTTTGGGCGGAGGGTGACTCGAGGGGATTCAATGTATGTGCGTTCAGGATGCTGAGTTGAACCCCCTTTAACCCGCACAGACCCCCTCTTTCTCAGAGGACTAGCATCACGACTCTCCTTGTTCATACTCAAGGGAGGCTCATAATCCTTGTCACCACCGTCCTGCAATTTTGATCGAGAGTGGCTACCCCGATTGGAATTGCCATTGCCAGAAGTAACAGCACCAACACCACCCAATGTCGCAGGGAACTTTATCTTGCTTATAGGTTTACCACGCTCCATGGCATCCATGTAATCAAAAAAGGGCCAAGATGAGGAACCAGGCCCTCTTTGCTCTTCTAATTGCTTCTCCTCCCTATACTTTTTCCTCAGCTTTTCAACCTTGTGGCGGCATTGGACAGAAGATTTGCTGGGCTTGCTACTGCCACCACGCAAGAAGACATTATTGGCCACTTCCTCCCAGTGCCTAGCCTTTAGTTGTCCCCTCTTGAGCAAGTACCACTTCTCTTGATAGGCAGAAATAAGGTGAACAGTTTCAAGTTCAGTCCACCGCTGCTGCATAGAAGGGTCAAAGGCAGTCTGCGATAGCAAAGGGGCTCTCTCATCCGCCACGGTAACAAGAGCAGAGGAGTCTTCTTCACCACCCATTGTCCAGCACCCTTCTTTCTATGTCTGTGATTCAAGCTCCCTGTGCTTGACCCATTTCCTTTCCCTTCAAATGGATCACTCTCCTTTCTTCGCTGTGTTTTAAGATCCGCGCTTGACCCATTTCCTTTCCTTTCAAATGGACTGCGGTCTTGAGTGGAAAACGTTGTCGTTCTCCTCCTCTGCGTTAATTAGTTGGTTGAAGCAAAATCCTGTCTTGTGAGTCGATACTAGGAAAACGGCAAGGTTGCGAGCAAATGACGGGGAGCCATGAGACGAAGGCTTCGGCGGATGCATGGGCAGCAGCTGAGGGACCCCCCTCCCTCAGCTTCCGCTCTGCTGGCGTGGACGACTCTGTCCCCGATGCATGCAGGTATGTTTTTTTTCCAAAGTGGGGGGCACCGAGCATTGCAACGTGGGCATCCGCCCAGATGGGCATGATCGATAGAAACCAAGCAGTTGGGTAACTTGAAATGATGTTGTGGAGTTGTAAATGTATGTTTTTATTTGATGTGAAGAGGGATACTCTCATGAGGCCAATTGTTTGAGTGTGTGTGTGTAATCGTATATGGCCATTGTGTTGGGATGTCGTAGTTTTGTTTCTTGGAGACAAAGAATGTGGAAGGCCATTAAGCTATTATCATGAATAAGGTTTTTGTGGTGTTTCTTTAGGGACACAATGTTAAGAGATTGTATTATCAAGTGATTGTCGGGCAAAGAGTGGAGGTTAAGCTGTGCAGGTTGCCAAGTGGCATGTGTTTTGAGGCGGTGTAACTGAGTTAGAACTGTTTGGTATACTTTAATATGGTTGGAAGTTAATTCTGCTAGGAGGTAAAAGTTGTTGGGATCTCTTACGCGGGAGAGGGCAGTGTACACAAGGCCGTGACTTCGAATGCTGGTTGGATCGAAAGCCAAGGTGTCTAGCGTCAAGCCTTGTGCACGGTGTATGGTTCTAGCAGCTTTAGGTTGAATTGGGAATTGTGTTCTAGTAATAGTGTTCAGGAAGTTCTTTCCTATTTGAAACTCACGCGTTATTTTTTGGATTGGTGTCCATTGCCTATCTATTGATGCAATGTATAGTTGATGGTTTTCATACCTAGTTTTTTGGCCTACTTTAGTGATTTGAAAGTGAATCCAGATGGTTTGTGTCGTGGAGGTTTATGTTATCGCTTTTAATATACCGTCGGCTCCATTGACTAGACCATCGAGAATGTCAATATTTCCAGCACAAAGTTCTACAATTAGTCTTGGTTTCAAGTGAAGTTTTTTGTGAAGACCTGCTGTCAATTTTGGATCTATTGGTATTTGAATAGTTTTGCTACAATTTTTTGCCCTTGTGTCTTGTGCTTCAATAAATAGTGGTGTCCCTATGGTAGTGTTGAAAATATGTTGGTTGTGTAGGCCTTTATCTTTATTTGCATAGTAAAAGTGGGAGACGATGGCTGGATGAGGTACTGCGTGCATGTAATGTGTATTGAGGTACAAAATGTCTTCGCTGGTGTGCTTTGAAACGCGTGTCCTGTTGAGTATGTCGATGAATGTCTTGTTAGTTTGTCTCAAGGTGCTTGTTAACTCATAAGACTTTATGCGGTCATGCCAGAAAGAGGGTGAGATAGCTTCGAGCAATTGATGTTTTCTGGAGAAAATCCAAGAGTCGCGCACAGGACTCGCTTGACAAAGATCGCCACATAAGACAACATCTACGCCACCAATGGAAGGTCGTAGTTGTTTTTTATTGCACGCAGGCGAGAGTCTGCCATAGCGAAGATGCTAGTTCCAATCAAGGAGACTTCATCGAAAACGGCTAGCTGTAGGTCGCGATAAAGCAGTCGTAGCTCATTCAGTCTCTCAGGTGATAGGGAAGTGTTAGATGATGTGAGCAGTGGCAAGTGGAGGGCTGAGTGGATAGTGGTTCCACCAATGTTAAAGGCAGCCTTGCTTGTGTATGCCATTAGCAAAGCTTTTGTCGTTGTTGGGTTGGAATGTGATATGTGGTTATAGAAACGTAGAAGTCCGTAGAATATGGCATTGAGCTGGGCCGGACGTGTACAGTATTTGTCTATGCTTGACTCGTAAAAGATTTTTGTGCTGGTCGGGTCTATGTTTTGTAGGAGGTGTTTTCGCTTGAGAAGCATTGTTCTCTCGTGGGGAGGGTTTGTGTTTATGAACATAAATTCTCGAGTTGCGTTGTAGAGAGGTAGGGAAAGTGCAATATATACTGCTTGTTGTGAGCTTATTTGCTGTGTGTTTAGTATTGTGTTTCCTATTTTTCAAAGTCTATCGTATGTAGTTGCATTGTTTTCAATGCAAGAGTCAAATTGTTCTTTGATTGCTTTGATGAGTGTGTTATCAAATTTTGTTATATATGAGGTGCAATAGGTAGCTGCTCCGTGTGCATTTAAAATGTATTGTATATCTGAATTCGCATCCCATAGTTGGATTGAAGTTATTTTTGTAAATATCTTTGATATTTCTTTTCAACAAAAGTGTTGGGCATGAGATTGTGGATGATATAGCTTCGATGTAATCGTCAAATCGAAGGTCCATAGATAGGAGCCACTGTTCGAATGTAATATTCGCTTTATAATCTAGTAGTAGCATATTATCTTTGATTTGTTTGTGTTTCTTTCTTTTGTATTGGATATTGTTATCTGGAGAACGGTAGGGTTCTAAAATCATAGTAAAAGGCATTGGGTAGCGAGGAAAGTCAAAGCGGCATCCCTTGTGTTTTTTGAAGCAAGTCTTCCTATGGTTGTGTGTTTGAATTTCTTGTAAATCTACAAGAAGGAGCATGGAGTCAGTTGTTATGTACTTATCAATGAAATCCACAACATCTTCGTTGGGTTCTTTCCCATAGATAGGAGCATTTTCTATGCATAGGAGCCCATGATCATGCTCGCTACCTCGGCTCTGAAACTCGGTTACAAAAAAGTAATCTTTGAGTTTTCCTAATATGGTTATATCCTTGGTTAGTAATTTCTTCATCCCGTTAAATCGGTTCAAGTAAAAGCGAGCTGTTGTTACAGGATCGGCTCGGACCAAATCTTGTCTGTATGAAGCTTCTGTCTGTGTGCTTACACGCGTGATGGGGTTGAGCTTAGTAAGTGCTATAATCAAGGGCTTCCAACGTTTCTCAGCCCCGCAGAAAATGTGATGAAGAATGTTGGTGGTCCAAGTTGTCTAATCATAGCAAAGGCGTTTTTTTTTAGTTTCTCTTTGTAGTCAGGTGATGTTCGCAATGCCTCAAAGTCACCATATCCAAGTTAGGAAGACAAGACCTTCTCAATGTTAGTATCTCCAACAACCTGTGCGGCCACTAGTGTATTGTTAGCTTGCCTTTGTGCATACGTATCCAAATGGATCCTTTTTTGAGTCATGACTTTGACTGTTTTGAAAAAAAAGATTCTCTAAATTTAGTGAGAACCTTCTATCACTATGCATAAGCTCCCATTGGGCCACGTGCTGATATTTATGCTTAGCAAGTGTATGGTATTTACAGGGCTCACCATAGAAAATAGTAGGGAAACTAAGTTCTTCAGAATATTTATCTTTGAAAATACTCAAAGGATTATTTCCCTCGGCAGGAGCTACAAAGAAGATTTTGTCGTTGTGATCTACTACTTGTTGTGATGATTCAATTCCATGGAGCATGACATCTGTAGCTAGATCATCTTCTTCTGATGGTTGATTGTCGTCGGCAAAATCATCAGGCAAAGGACAATAAAGACTATAGAAATGGCTTACCCACTCGTTGTTCAGAGTAATATTTCGTTCTTGTATAAAGATGTTTGCAATAGTTGAGCAGTGGCTTTCATTGTAAGCAATGGTCGAACAACCCCGGAAAGGTAGCAATGATTGTACTGTAGACGACACTTAATGTCCACTATTATCGAGGCTTCATCATGAATAAACCTTGGCAATATTTATTGTGTTTTCCCCAAGGATGCCAAAACATTAACAACGCTACCTCGCAAGCCAAATTGACCATCATATGTAAGCTCCCTAATTTTGGTGAAAGGTAGTCTAGGACTTACAAGGCGGCTTTCTAAATGATTTAGCTTCTCTACTGTAGCCAAGGGGAGGTTAAATCCTATGGAATTCAATTGGATGAGCAGTGCACCATGTTCTTGCCTTCTACGATCGCATGAAGTGCAAACACAGTTTTCGTGTATCTCATTGCTTCTAGACCTCCCAAGTGCCGACCTACGCCCTTTTCGACCTAACTGGGAAAAAAACATTAAACGTCCACATTTATAACATCGATATATAGGAACATCGTTTGTTGTTTCTGTGTACTATTGTATAGCTTTTTCTGATGGGGAGGCTTGTTGAATGTTTATGTTGGACGGAGCTGTGGGGTGTTTTTTTTTAAAAGTTTTTTAATTTTTGATGTTATTGCACCTATTTCTCGGATGGTTCCATCACCTAAGCAAGCAAATTGTCTCGCGATGGAGATAGGGAGTTCATTTGGTTGCTGGAGAATCAAAGCTGTCAATGACTCTGTTTCATTTTTGTCCCAGGTACGAGGCTTGCGTTTGTGTGAGGATCGGGTGCCCCCCGAGTAAAAAAATAGGTTGCCACTTCTATCAACAATGATGATTTTCTAAAATGTCGCTGGTTCGGTTCCACTATTGAATGTTGTGTTTTTGACTGAAGTTATTGGTACACCGTAAATATAAACATCACATGCAATACTGAATCTAAAAGAGAACACATCGATAATATCAAGCGCAATACTAATAGATGATGTGTGGCTATTTAATACTTGGGTCAAAATGGAGGAATCATGTCTACTGGAAGCCAAATGCGCTAGAGAAGGTGTGATCATTGGTGTTTCCTCCAATGATACTCTCACTGCCTCTATCATGATGTTGGTGATTTTTTGCAATGACGAGCGCGGCTTTAATATTTTATTGAGCACAAGGAAACATTATTATTCCATGGGTGATCAGCAAGGAAAGCACTGTCAATATCATTTTGAATGAATTGTTCAAAAGATGCATTATGGTTGGTTGAGGAAGCCATGTACATGCAGTTTTTCCTCCCCTTACGGTATGGGGTGGAAGGAAGATAAGTAAATGAAACACGCGCACACTGAGAGACTGAGAGAGAGAGAGAGAGAGAGAGAGAGAGAGAGAGAGAGAGAGAGAGAGAGGCAGAAAGAGACAGAGATGGAAATCTACAAGATGAGCAATGGATGAAAGCAATATAATATAAAGAGTGTTCTTTGGTGTGGAGGTGATGGAGCTTCAATGTTGTAGAGGAGCACTACTTTGTCTCTTTGACAAAAGATGTGATGAGGCGTAATTTGTTGATAGTGAATTTGCCAATACGAACAAGGGAGGCTAGTAGCCCACGTGCATCTAGCACATCAGAAGCATATAAGTCAATAAATTTTGTCAAGGTGCAATACTTTGTCGACTATGTCACCCGCTAAGAAAATATCAATTGGGGAAGCTTTGTTGGCCAAAATCTTTCCTTCAAGCTTGGGCACCAAAACAATAGTTGTAGATTTTGAGCAAATAGAGCGAAAGTCCACCCCTTGTTGGTGGTGAATCTTAGTAGATTTGCATTGACTGCAAGAACGTTCCACCAAAATTGAGTTCACATTCACAAAGTGCAGTGTGCCAGTTATCTATGTATAGGCACCTGATGAGTTAGAGCTTTCTTGAGTTATTGTGGTGAAAAGGGAAAAGTAAGATCAATACTTACTTCTTGATTGTGACCAAGATCAAGAATATGGGCCTTATATGCTGCCTCCAAACGGTGCTTGAGACGAGGACTTTTGACGTGTGCTAGGATAGTGATATCCAAGACTGAGAGTGTATTGCTTCGACTTGTGAAGGAACTTATGTTTCGTGCAACAAACGTAGGATGCACATCGGTCTCCAGAGCACGAAAATAGCGTGGCAATGGTCTTTACGTGCATTCACAAAGGTAAGTATTGCCGACTATGTCACCCGCTAAGGAGACATCAATCGGGGAAGCTTTGTTGGCCAAAATCTTCCCTTCAAGCTGGGGCACCAAAACAATAGTTGTAGATTTTGAGAAAATAGAGCAAAATTCCACCTCTGTTGGTGGTGAATCTTAGTAGATTTGCATTGATCGCAAGAACGTTCCACGAAAATTGAGTTCACATTCACAAAGTGCAGTGTGCCAGTTACCTATGTATAGGCACCTGATGAGTTAGAGCTTTCATGAGTTATTGCGGTGAAAAAAGAAAAGCAAGATCAATACTTACTTCTTGATTGTGAGCAACATCAAGAATATGGGCCTTATATGCTTCCTCCAAACGGTGCTTGAGACGAGAACTTTTGACGTGTGCCAGGATAGTAATATCTAAGACTGAGAGTGTATTACTTCCACCTGTGAAAGAACCTATGTTTCTGGCAACAAACATAGCATGTAGATCGGTCTGCAAAGCACGAAAAATAGCATGGTAATCGTCTTTACGTGCATTCATGAAGCTAAGCTATGATGGCAAGAGAGGGAAAATATTAGAAAGCTGCAAGTCTATAGAAGGGCGAAAATAAGTAAGCCTTACAGTGGTACGGTGCTCAGCTGTTGGCCGATCTACAACAACAAGATCACCTCGGGAAAGACTAGCTTTTGAAGTGCTACCATGGCCCTATATAACAACAAAAGCTACAGTTCCAAAGTGTGTACGGGTGCCTTGTGCATGCAAGGACTATGCCACATCCAAAAATTGACGCACTTCGCTCTTTGGGTAGAAACTAAGGCTGACTTCAAAAGGATTTGTTTTTGCTACAACCGTGCAAGCATTGAAAAATAGTACATAAGGAGATGTGCAATCGTCTAACTTAGTTTGTCTTAATATCGTGTCATTTTCAATTTAAAAAGTGCCGATTGAGGGCATGGAAAAAGGAAAAATGCCGCCCCAAAATAAACAAAAATAGTGTAAAAATTTAAAAAAGCAGCGTAATTTTTTGAAATTTTCTCTTGAAATATTGAGACGAAAATTTACAAGATGAGAATGGATGAAAGCGATATAATACAAAGGGTGTTCTTTGGCGTGGAGGCGATGGAGTTTCAATGTTGTAGAGGAGCACTACTTTGTCTCTTCGACAAAAGATGTGATGAGGCCTAATTTGTTGATAGTGAATTTGCTAGTGCGAACAAGGGAGGCTAGTAGCTCACGTGCATCTAGCACATCAGAAGCATATAAGTCAACAAAGTTTTTGTCAAGGTGCAATACTTTGTCGACTAAGTCACCCGCTAAGGAAACATCAATTGGGGAAGCTTTGTTGGCCAAAATCTTTCCTTCAACCTTGGGCACCAAAACAATAGTTTTAGATTTTGAGCAAATAGTCCACCTCTGTTGGTGGTGAATCTTAGTAGATTTGCATTGACCGCAAAAACGTTCCACCAAAATTGAGTTCATATTCACGACCAGTTACCTATGTATAGACATCTGACAAGTTAGAGCTTTGTTGAGTTATTGCGGTGAAAAAGGAAAAGCAAGATCAATACTTACTTCTTGATTGTGACCAACATCAAGAATATGAGCCTTATATGCTTCCTCTAAACGATGCTTGAGACGAGGGCTTTTGACGTGTGCTAGGATAGTAATATCCAAGACTGAGAGTGTATTGCTTTGACCGGTGAAGGAACCTATGTTTTGTGCAACAAACATAGGATGCACATCGGTCTCCAAAGCACGAAAAATAGCGTGGTAATCGTTTTTACGTGCATTCACGAAGCTAAGCTACGATGACAAGAGAGGAAAAACATTAGAAAGATGCAAATCTATAGAAGGGCGAAGATAAGCAAGCCTTACAGTGGCACGGTCCTCAGGCGCTGGCCCATCTCCAACAATAAGATCACCTTGGGAAAGACCAACTTTTGAAGTGCTAGCATGGCCCTGTATAACAACAAAAGCTACAGTTCCAAAGTGTGTACGGGTGCCTTGTGCATGTAAGGACTGTGCCTCATCCAGAAATTGACGCACTTTGCTCTCTAGGTAGAAACTAAGGCTGACTTCAAAAGGCTTTGTTTTTTCTACAATCGTGGAAGCATTGAAAAATAGTACATGAGGAGATGTGCAACCATCTGACTTAGTTTTTTTTTTACAGTTACATTCTCAATGTGCACAAAGTCTCCTATAGTAAGGGTGTCAATGAATTGCTCAATAAATTGATCGCTAATAGCACAAGTGATGGTGTCAGTGTTGAGTGGATCAATTGGTCTGCCTTAAGGTAACGCATATACTTAGCGACCTCTGGGCTTTGTTTGTAGGTTCCATATCGATTAAGTATGCACCCCTCGAATGCGAAACAAGGGCAAGTTTCAGTGATGTCAACAATGCGCAATAGAGGGATCTTAGTGGGAATATAAGGCACAAGAGAAGATGAACCAGCGGGAATTACATTCTCATGGGAACACTCAGTACCAATATGTGCTTCTAGTTTGGCACCCTTCGCAACGCTCTCTTTTTTTTCAACTACAGGTGGTGGTCTCCCCAATAAAGGTTTGGCTGCCACAACAAAAACAAAACTCGTAAGGGTTGGATACAACAATACACTATCTATGCGGTGCAAGCAAGTCTTACTTAGTTCCGTTGTCGCCTCACACGTCTTGGAAAGTGTACATGCTATTGCCCCACTTTGTTCCACACGTTTGAGGGATTTGGGCCCAACGCCAAGAGAAGAAGAAACATCAACCTTAGGTAGGCTCGAAGCGCTCCTTGTGCGGAGTGGAGACACATGATCAAGAACGAGGGCACTATCGGGTCCCAAAAAAGATATAGCTGTATCACGATGCACTATCTTGTGTAACTCTGTAAAAATAAAAAGGAAAGTCACATTATTGCCAAGCATATATCAATCATTTTCTATAAGTTAGCAAGCTATTGAGTCACCATTTTCAAACTCCATCGAGTGAACATCACTAGATTCATCGCACATGGGTTCAACGTTGTCATCGTAGCCATCGTAATGTCCATCGAGTGGATTTCACGAGGAAGAAGAGGCAACCATATTAAGAGAGGATGGTAAATAATGTTCACACAATTATTACTTGATGTGTTCAAAAGAAGCAAAGGGTAAAGCACTTGCTTTAGCTAAAGGATGAATAAGTTTATAGAAATAATACTTCACACAGCCACAAGCATCTTAGGATAAGTAAGGGAGAGGGATGTTTTTGAACTAATTTTTGAAGCTCCCTTGCCTTTCTCAACGGTTCACTATATCTTAAAGCTAACCTACTATCATATTTGACATCAAATTCAAAGGGATTAATGAACTAGTGGACAAGTGTGTGTTGGTGGTCTAGGGTTCCCACCATGCTCATGTGTTGAACACCATAGAAATAACGAATGAACGAGCCTAAATTTTTCTCTTGAGAAACTTAGCGAAAAGAAATTTGCATGCTCGAGAAAATGATTTTTCCTTAGCACTTGGTAGGAAAAGGATTTTCGAAAACTAGTACTCGTTGTAAATTGTGTGTCATCTTAATAGTGTGCCGGTTTCAATTTTGAAAACGCCGCTCGAGGGCACGATAGTATTTGGGAAAAAGGAAAAACGTTGCCCTAGAATAGACAAAAAATAGTGTTGGAATTTTGTAAAGTAGCCTAATTTTTGAAATTCCGCTCTAGTGTTCGGGGAAAATGTGTCTCGTCTTAATATCGTGTCGTTTTCAATATCGATTGAGGGCATGGAGAAAGGAGAAATGCCGTCCCAAAATATACAAAAATAGTGTTAAAATATTAAAAAATAGCCTAATTTTTTGAAGTTTCCTCTTGAAATATTTTCGTACCATAGCCTGGACATTGCCGAGCAATATTTGGGGAAAATGTGCCTCGGGTTAACACCATACCATTTTGAATATAAAAAATGCCGACAAATTCTAAACACCAGGCTAATTTTTTGAAGGGTTTTTACACTATTTTTCTCTCTTTTAAGGTTGAGAGCATTTTCAAAATTGAAAACAGTATGGTATTAGGTCGAGACACATTTCTCCCTAACAAAATTTTTCGAGAGGAAAATTTGAAAAATTAGGTACTATTTTTTGCGCTTTTACACTATTTTTCTCTCTTTTGAGGTTGACAAGATTTTCGAAATAAAAAACGACATGGTATTCAGTTGAGACACATTTTTCCGTGACACTGCCTACAGCGAAACACTATCTCTCTTTTGAGGTTCACAGCATTTTCAAAATCGAAAACGGCATGCAGTATTCGGGAAAAACTATTTTCCCAAACATGCAAATACCTTTCCTTATTTTTGCAAAGAGAAAGATTTAGAAAATTAGCTTAATTTTTTAGGTTTTTACACTATTTTTCTCTATTTTCGGGCGGAATTTCTCCTTTTCCCCTTGCGCCCAACACTAAGGGAATGCTTTAGCAGGCCAAAAACAAGAGCAGAAAGAAATTCCAGGAATGGTCCCCATTGACGCTATACTGAAAGAGGCCGTGGGGCGATCGGCAGGCGGCGGGGGCTGTTGGCGGCTGAAATGAGCGCGTGGGTGGCTCCCCCGGCGCCGGGTCCAATGCAGAAATGCCCCTGTGCTTTCTTTTCTACTATGTACGCCATCTAATAATTTTCTCATTTTTGGCTGAGGACCAACCTGCAAATTTGCAGAATCTCGATTGCTTTCGCCAAGAAGCCAGATAAGCCTATATAGGCGTTGAAAAAAGTGAAAATATTTACTTTAGCAATAGCAAAAATACCTTCAGAAAGCTGTTTTTGTATTCTACGAGGCAAATTTAACCCTGATTCTAGTCTTTTAAATGCTGCATAATTCAGTAGCACAACGATAAAAAAAACACTTTATCAGGCAGAGCCTGGAGAGGCACAAATATAAGAACATCCTTTCAATAAAATAGAAATAATGTTATTTTTATCTAGGGCTAACTAAGCCAAGGCATAAAAAATAATGCGGGGATCAATGCTCGAAAAAAACCTAGGTTTAGTGTAATCCCACCTACAACTTTTGAGATTTACCTACAAATTTTATATTTGAAGGTGAGAATACCTACAAATTTTTAAAAAATAGAGTGTTATTTGGTGTAAAAACCTTCAAATTTAGTCAATTCACATGTATTACTTCTCACATGTAGGTTTGTAAATTTATTGGAAAAAAGTTTTTTTCGAGCACTGGCGGGGATGTTTGCTGAGCTAGCGGGGAGATCTCTCGACTGACGTGCGCGCTCCCTCCCTCTGGCAAACGGAAATTGACAGCCTGCAGTCACGTCCTCAAACGCCTGGACTGCATTTATTGAAGCGCTGGACCGCCTGGACAGCGTGCAGAAGACGACTCTAAGCACGTCAAGCTCGCGAGGAGTGAGGGGACTTGTTTAGATTGCACGTCTGCAGCCCAAAGGCGAGCACCTTTCTCCTTTTCCACAGATCTCCCACGCAATGCCGTGCAAAATTCTGCTTGCAGGGGTCTACTCACTCTTCTTGACTGCATTTATTGAAGCGCTGGACTGCTTGCACAGCTTGCAGAAGACGGCTGTCTACTTTTAGGCTCGCGAGTTCACCTGCAGGGACCCCTACTGTCGCATGCCTATAAGCACCACGTCAAACACGTGCAGGCTAGCCCCATCGACTGCAGTCGCCGAGTACCGTCGCCTCTAAGCCTTTAACGCTCTACAAAGTAACTGGCCTCCAACCTCCACGTGGATGCCATAGGTTGTAGGACGCCCAAGCGAGCCCAACACTAAGGCTTTAGCAGGTCAAAAATCGCCAACATGCAGCTCATTACCTTTGTTAAATCGACGCCTACAAAAGCTTTAAAAGCGCAGCTGGCTAAAAATGGCATTGAGCAGCGAAAGCCAAAGTTGAGACAAGACATTTTACGCTTCCCGTTTATCGCTTAGAAGTAAAGGGTAACACAAAGAGCAACATGTGCAACCGGAATGCATCAATTGGAGGCTATGCCAAATGTTGCCAGAACCAAGAAGCTCTTTGTCATTTTCAAGAGATCATGCAAAGCAAGAAAAACACATCATCGTTCTACTGAACAAGCGCATTTGTCGTTGATTGGCTATACCCCAATTAAGCGCTTGCAAGTGAGGTGTGCAACTAGAGATGCATGTGTGATGCAAAAGTTGCTGTTGGGATAACCCTAAATTACCTAGCCTTATGGAGCCTCTCCTTAGCCATGCATGATGATTAGATGATGGAAAATGATGCCCATCCATACATATATGACCCGTAGAGGTTTCTAGACCTAGTACACTTGCATATGAGTCCATTTGGAGCATATTAGTTTTGCCCATGATCCTCTCCATTTGGGCTGATTTTAAGAAGCTCTCACACCTCACTTATAATGTCATCCAACCTACCACTCCTTTTCCTATAAAAAAGCTCACATCTATGCTCAATTGTAACCCATTTAGCCTTGTAAGTCGGTGTTATCACTATGCTATGAGATCTTGATTATTTACCCTACTTCTTGTGTCATTAGCATTGAGTTTATCTAACTTGGAAGCGAAAGCGTGCACCGAGAGCGTTCCACATTGGAGAGACATGGAACCAAGCTAATCATGGTAATAATCGCCAACATGCAGCTCAATACCTTTATAAGTCGACGCTTAAAAAAGCTTTAGGAGCGATTAGGCTAATTATGGCATTGAGCAACGAAAGCCAGAGTTGAGACAGGGAGTTTTACGCTTCCCGTTCATCACTTAGAAGTAAAGGGTAACACAAAGAGTGAGAACTGATTTCCACTCTTCTGTATACGCAATTGTCCACCCTTGGGCGTTAACTCAAGAACTTTGTCATCACAATCCTAAATAGCTTTGTGTGTCTGCATCCATGGAACTTCTAGCACTATATCTTTATTCATATGCTCGTCGAGAATGCACATAAACGTGTGCGGCACAGAAATCCATGCATGAAGATATTCAAATTAGTCAATCCCAGTGTTGGAGTGAAGTCTTTATGGTAAGCTTTGCAATATTCCAATGGTTGGGTAGTCGCCTTTTTGTAGGTTGAATAACTTACTACATAATCCGAGCACCTGTGTTTGCGAGTGCTTTGACTCTGAATCTATCTTTTCGTGTAATTGTTATTCGCATGTCCAATGCATCCAACAACTTCAGGGACTCTACAATTGTGTTCAACACTCGATCTCCTTACTTGTGTCTCTCCAACTAAGCCTTCAAACCAGCTGCTTGGTAAATATGAATCGTGTGGACCTCTTCTTGTCCTGTGTCACTCGTTATTCTTTGTTTAGCAGTGGTTTCCATGTCCCTCCCCCAATTCTCATCATTGGCGTATGTTGGTTGACCGTACTACCAAATGCTCTCTTGGTTGGTCCCAAGATTTGTTTTGTTTCAGGTCTCATATCCATAATCATTTCTCGGATCGAGTAACCCTAGTACTTGGTCTGTTCAACCTCTTTCAGAGTCATCATAACAAAGTTGTTGTTATAACAATCCCTAAAGAGGTGTATGGGAAGGTCCGCTAGGCCTTTCTCCTTGATCTTGAAAATATACATTGTTTTCAAGGGTGTCAAGTGCTTTGGTTTAGCATGAGCTGTTAAAATTAAATCCTTGATATTATTATCCTCCCAACAATAAACTTTGAGTCATGGGTATCGATAGGTATGCATTTTAAAGGTTTGGCATCTATTTGGTCATACTCTTCCAATTCTAACACTGGTGACCCCTCCTTAGTGGTCATGTTCAGAATCAGTGTATCAACTTCCAAGCCCTATCAATCCACAATGTCAGGATCCCCAATTTTTAGATATTGCACTCCATTTCGGTCCATATAGAAGGTATCTTGTTTGTTAGCTCCGACTTCCTCTTCAAATTCAACTATGTGGTCATCAACCCTTACCACATACTCCTCGTTTGGGATCGAGATAAATATGGGCACCATGCTTGTTGATCTTGTAAAAGGTCCAAATGTGTTTGAACCTGAGAGAGGTTTCAGCCTATGATTGAGTCAAAAAGAAAGACATCTTGGAACTTGAGCCGGAGTAAGTGTCAGACACTTCCTCAACTATAGTCTCTAAAAGTCCCCCTTGGTTTACACTCCGCTTATTAGTAGATACTCTACTCTCCGTCTCTCTGTTACAGCCCTGATTTGCTATGACATGGCTTGACCTAAGATACATAAAGACTCAAAATGCTAAATGATAATGAATACCTAGCCTTCAGTACCAATACCAACCCGTTTCACTCGTCGTAAATCCAATATGGTTGTTGCTCACGCTGGATCTTGATCTCTTCTATACAATCAAAGGTAATGAAGCTAGTCTATTATTTAGCAATACATACAAGGAATTTCAATCCTGCCAAAGGACCAATCTACAACCTTCAAATCTAGAAAACTCAATTTCAAGTAGCAAACAATGTCTAAATGACTTCAAACTTGCTAGTTAATCTATTATTCAGCAATATATACAAGGACTCTTGGTCAAATTTCTAGCTTCAATCCTGCCAAAGTAGCTAAAGAAATAATCTACAACCTTCAAATCAAGAAAATTCAATTTCAAGTAGAAAATAGTGTCTAAATGACCTCAAACTTGCTAGGCTATCTATATGAAGTGTCTATGAGCCTTATGAACCACAAAATGTCAAAAATGAGCTCTCTGGCTATCAGGAGATAATAAGCACGCTTATTATCTACTAAGTCAAAAAATCATCATTTTTTACTTTTGTTGATCCACATTGGTTAAGCATGTGCTCAGAAAGCCCTGAATAAGGTTTAACAATTTGTTGGACAAGTTTAGCTCAATTCCCCAATAGTTTGCGTCTGGCTTCAAGATGTAAATCTAGTGATCATGTAAGTCAATTGTTGTCCAAATTATTTGAAACTTCTCCCAAGTACTCTATTACTACTCTAAACCGAATCCCCTTTGAAAAAATGTCCAAAAGTTGAATTTTTAGGATAAGTGATATTAAGTGCTCTTATTATCTCTAAGGTCAGAATGATTTTTTGGATTGTGTCGGATGTTCACAGCATAAAAAAGTCACAAATCAAGTCTCATGGAATTTGGTTCAGTTTTGAAGTTTTCATGCCCAATTTTTGTATCTGCAGTCTGGTTCAAATGATTTCTAGGCCTATCGCAACTTATAATCCCAAATGCTACCAAACTTGAATAGGGGTCTTATTACACCATTTTGATGCATGTGGAGTTGACAACTGGTCAAAATTTTTCTTTTTCAAGACTCAAGATAATAAGCGCGCTTATTATCTAACTGCCCACTTTTGCAAGTTTCTTTCCACTTTTTCACTTCCCACAGCTGTAACAAAGTGTTTTAAGACCTGTTAAGGAGTCTTATCAATTTTTGTTAAGTTTCAAGTGTTCTCAGTCCTAGTTGTCTGTCCGTTCAGAGTGAAGAGTGTTTTGGTAAAATTTTGTTCCCAAATAAAATCATAATCTCTTGAGCCTTCACAAAAGTGTCATAATACTACCTAATCAAGATGTGCAAGTGAAAAAAGTTCAATGTCAGGCCTTAAAAAAAGTGCTTATTATCTATAGGTCAGTTTTTTTTTGTGGAATTTTGGTGGCATTCAGGTTTTATGCAACCTATTGCAATTATTTTTAGCCAACAAAACTCACATTTGCAGGCCTCTATCATATTAGCTCGCCTCTATCATAGGCGAGATAATATTCCCATTTTTGGCCGAGCTTTGAAATTTTTCTTGAAAGCTGATTTTTGACTTACCAGCAGGTGACTATAGCCTTTCCAAGATCAATATTGACCAGAAATGTTGTTTTGATACTTCGTACTCACCTTATGAGTCTTATACATGAAACTTCATCGATGACAATTCAGAGGGTGAGATAGATCAAAAATCTTCCTGAATATCTACTTACCCTAATCGAATCAACAAATGGTAGTGGAAAGTGTCCACCAACATTGGTTTTTTTTTTGAAAGAGCGTTGTCATACAGTTTCGCTTCCATGAAAAAAAAATGAGCAAAAGGATGCCAATCAGGTTTATTTGAATCCCACATAATTATTCAGAAGTAATGAGGGCTTGCTAACAAGCCAATTTTAATATGAAAGTATGCCAGATGCATCTCTAAGGGCCAAAAGATGTCTTGTTAATGCTAATAGTGAGTATGATTGAAGGGGTCATAGCTAGGATTTTATTTATTATAATTACGTACTTGAAGTGCTCTACAAGCCTATCTTTGCGGCTTGTCAATCGGAGCTACATATAAGAAGTTATGTCAGTTTGAAGTTGAGTCAGTAGCAAATTCGTACCGGATTGGGGCAGCTGCTGATAAAGGGTCAAAGATGATATGAATGAATAAGCCTAAAGTGCTCACTTGAGGAGCGTGTTGGTCTTTCCAGATTGTCAATCGGAGTTTCGGTTGCAAGATATGGCCAATTTAAGTTTCACCGGGGGCCAGTTCTGTACCACTCTGGTCGCCTCGGTCAGTTGTTCATCTGGTAATTTTTGAGCTTTAGCCAGGTTCTAGGAAATGGAGCCATCGGAGCCGAAAGCTATGCCTTGGACGATGTAATCACCAAATGTGATGTCTTCATGAAAGTACATTAACATCTTGATGAGCTTATCACGGCAATGCCTTGGTTAATATATGTGCCAGGTATGGTGGCAACCGAAGGCCGTCTCCAGTAGCAAATGCATTTTCAAGATGAACGATATACATGCTAAATGCAATGCATTGATTGCCCGATATTTATGCCAAATGTGGTTCCTAAAAAGGGTCATGACTACCCACTAAGTCAAAAAGGCCGCCCTAAGTAGTGTGGCCGCCCACTAGCCATAAAAGAGGTTTTTTTAAAAACCTAATGTGAAGAGGAAGGAGGAGATGGCGAGAGCAGCCAGCAAGGGCGTAGGGGAGGAAGAAGACGCTCGCAAGGAGCAGCAGGTGGCTCGAATGACGACACTGAGGAAACAAAAAACACTCGCTAGGCCATGGCGCTTCTATTTGGAGTCACTTGCGTCAACTTCTGCGCAGGTCAAACTCGGCCATGCCACATCATCAAGGGGCGCTGCCCATTAGCGACATCGCTAATGGGTTGGTCGAAAATAGTATGGGTAATTACCCATGCAAACTCTCAAGTCGGCTGGTATAAAAATGATAAGGAGCCTTTTTCTTCATTCATTCTTCTTCTTCTTCTCTCCAGAGAAGCTTGTTAGTCATCGTAATCCTAAGCCAGAGCTTGATAGCCATCATAATCCTCAGCTAAGCTCCACAGTCGCCTAATCTCTAATCCTAAACTCTTAAGCCCACTTTAATCGACCCTCTTAAGCGAGCTTTAATACTAAGCTAAGCCTTCTCTAATCCAAAGATTTCTTCATCCATTATAGACCTAAGCTAAAGACCATAAGCCCACCAAATCCTACTGCTAAACAAACTCTCTAATCCTAGCAGGAAGGCAGGTTTCCAATCCTAAACTCCATAGCCATTCGAATCCAAACTCAAACCTACCATAAGTAATTGGAATCCGAAGCCAAAAAGCCATAACCCGAGTCGTATTTCTAAGCCTTAATTAATCATTTCTCTAGGATTTCTCTCTCTCTCTCTCTCTCTCTCTCTCTCTCTCTCTCTCTCTCTCTCTCTCTCTCTCTCTCTCTCTCTCTCTCTCGACCGTGAAGCAGCAAAGGAAGAACGAAGGAGAGGAGCTTTGTCAAGATAAGCTCTGTAGGCCAATTAAGGAACATGGGAAAGTACCGTCATACTGCTATCATCGGGTTGGACATTATCATCATCATTGAAGTTTGATTTTCTTAATTATCACCTGGATTAAGGCAGGTTAAACCATGGAAGGAGCTTAATACTCCACAATTAACATTTAATTTAAGCAGTGGTATTGTTCATTGTCCGTTTTGGGTATTTGAGTTTTGGTGGTCCAAGCTGTCTATTTCAAGATTTGTCTACATTGATTGTGTTTGCTGCAACTCTCTTCCTTGCACCTCTCATAGCCAGAGGCCCCGTGCCTTCCTGGCTCACCTTTCGAACACAAATCCCCCGACATTCTTGGTGAACCCGATGCAAAACGAGCCGGGGTGAGAAGTATTTGTGGAGAAAGATGTCAACACCGCAAGAGGCAGCCATGCAGCAAATGATGCAACAGTTTGCTGCATATATGCAAAAACAATAGGCTTCCCAACAGAAGTATAACCTGCAAGAGCGGATTCGTAAAGCTCAACATACAGTTACAGAGAAATTACAACTATTTAAGGCCGGGATATTAGCAGATTTTGTAATATCTACGAGCAAGCAATGGAAGGTAATGGAATCGATGATCAAAAAGCAGTGGAAGGATTTCATTTGATTGCGGTGCCAGAACTTAGGGGCCGAATAAAAGAGATTCAGGCAATTCAAGGTCTGAATTGGCAGGAATTCAAGAAGGCACTGTAGGAGGAATATTTTCTTGAGGATTCACAAAGGGTAACCACACAAAGCTTTATGAAGTGGGTGCAGAAGAAAAAAAAAATTTATCTGCACGAGAATTATTACGGGAGTTTGAAAAAAAATTAGAATAATTGTCCTCGACAGAGCAACGTTCAATGAAGGATCAGAAGGTTGAACTTTTCATTCAGGCTGCTGATCCACGACTTCAGAAGAGTCTAGTGCAGTTGCTGGAGGATTCAACAGGTGAATTGGGCTTAACAACTGATTGGAAGATAGTCACTGAATTGGTAAATACGATTGTACTGAAACGACAGATGAGAGTTGATAGGCTGATCGTGGTTGATGTCATGGATGTTGTGGAAGAGGAACCTAAGGAGAAAACAACCTCGACAATACCCAAAGTGGAAGAGCTAGTTCTGAATTGATTGGTGAAAGGTATTCAAGAGTTAAATTTGAATTTCAAATCTATAAAATTTGAAGGGTTAGCTGCAAAGGGGTCTACTTTTGAGCCTAGACAGCAACCTCCACGCAAAGGCTGGGATCGATGCATGTGGTGCGATAGAGAAGACCACAGGTATGTTAAGGAATGTGATAAGTTTGATGAAGCTTACAAAAGGAATGTGGTTTTCTAGAAGGACAAGAAGATTCACCTCAGGGCAACAGGTGAGATGCTCCGCTTGAACTTTGGTAGGGGCGGCATGAAAAATCTAGTTGAAGAGATACAACATAATGTTGCTCTTGTGGAAGCAGCTACATATGACCTGAAGGTTTGCGGAAAGGGTGATGATGATGGTGCAGGCACAAAGGGTCAATTGTGGCCTTATGCTTTGAAGACAACAGAAGCAGGAAAGGTAACTTATGGGAAGCTACAACAGGTAAGGAATTCAATTCGAGAAACCACAGGGTGGACTGATCTAGTGGATTCCCTCTCAGTGTACGCATTCATTGATAAGTCTCAAGCTAATGAGGCTATGGTGGAAGAAAAGCGGAAAAGAGATGAAGAAGTTCCGGGGACATCAAAAAGGACAACGAGATTCAACAGCAGAAAAGAGGAAGGTCCTACTCCTAAGCCCGCTCCTGAAGTGGTTATGGAGGAGGCGCCCAAGGACAAAAAGCAAGGTAAGCCAAGGGGACCCTCATATAATTTTTAATCTGACATTGAATTAGCTATAGATCTAAAGAAAGTTTTTGAAGAGCACATTCTGAATAGCAAAGTGGATCTCACATTGGGTGATATTATGGGAATTGCCAAACGCAAGTTCCACTAACGTTATGATTCTTGGTACAAGAGCTAAGCTTGACGGATTTGTAGTTCCCCCCTTCCTAGGGTGATTACTAATGCTTTCTCCATGAGTTGGTCTCAAGACTGTTTGCTCACATTTTTTGGGGCTGTGAAGGTATACTATGTGTTTCTTGTTAGTTTCTCCACACCTACAAATCTTCTACATAGTTGCTTATGTACCTCCTTGAAACATGACATAAGTCTCCCCATGTCAAGCTATAATTAGCATAATCTTCGCCCTGATATTGTCTATCTCGTGGGTCTCCTATGAAATGAGCTTATGTGGATTCAGGACCCAAGGCATCATAGATTGCAGACTGTTGGAACTAGGGTTGCAAGAAAACACACACAGCTTAGAGAAGGCAAAGGAAGCTCAAGGCACACAACAAAGAGTATATTACTTAGTGTACAATGGAAAGATAAGACAGCCCTAGAGTGATGGGCGTATATACAATGCACGAGGGGAAAAACCTCCTAGTGAGGGAAAAATGCCCAGACGGTCCTAAGTGTGTTCACACACATCACTATCACATGTATATGGTAACAAATCCCCCCTGGGAGTAATCGGTGAACGAGAGCTGGCACATAGAGTATAGGGAAGTGCCATGCCCTAAGGAAGGGATCAATCCACAAAGGGGAATAAGCCCAAAGCTTTCCAAAAAGCTTCGAACTTTTCACGAGACAATGCCTTTGTGAAAAGATCTGCAAGGTTGTCATGTGTTGGCACATAAGCCAAGCCTCATTGCAATTTACATTCGAACTTCCACCACTGAAAAGAGGCATTAAATTGTCATAAATGTCCTGTGAGCTTACATTACTGTCTCTAGTACATGACAACAAGGGCTGAACAAAATCTTTCACAAACACAACATTCCATGAAACCAAGATACACTTTGTTTGCAAATGATACAACATGTAATCTTTGCTTTTATCACTATAACCAACAAAATCCATTTGACAGCCTTATCATCCAATTTTCTACGCCGCCTTTGTGGCACAAAGCATATGCCAAAACAACAAAAAACAAGCATGTTCCCCATAGAAGGATTTCTATCATGCCATGCTTCATACGGAGTCATAGAATTCAAAGATTTCGTAGGACACATGTTTAGTACATAAGTAGCACACATAGTAGCCTCAAGCCAAAATGAATGTGGTAAAGCTTGACTTTTGACCATACATCGTGCCATTTTTGTAAGGGACCTATTTTTCCTCTTAGCAACCTTATTTTGCTGAGGTGTATACAACACTGTACATTGGTGTTTTATCCAATGACTAGCAAAAAATGCATTAAATTCATGAGACATATACTCCCCCCCTCAATCGGAACGGAGGGTGCCCATGGTACATTTTGAGACATTTTCAGCCATAGTTAGAAATTTCTTGAAGCACAAAAACACTTCGGACTTTGCTTGAAGCAGATACACCCATGCATACCTGGAGTGATCATAAATGAAATTCCCAAAGTAATGGTAATTTTCCAAGGAAGGAGTTTGCATGGGCCCACAAACATCACTATGCACAAGCTGCAATTTTCATGTGGCCCTATGTGAACCATCCTTTGGAAACTTCAAACGCTGCATCTCACCCAAAATACAGCCTTCACAAACATGTTTGACACGTGCTTCAAGAGGCGGCAAAGAAGCAACCATATCAGATTTCTATAAACGTAGCAGACTGGCAAAATTCAGATGCCCAAAACGTGCATGCCAAAGTTTTGCATCTGAAATAGCCTTAGAATCTACAGTTGAATTTGCAAAATTCTACCCACACTTCTCATACAAAGTGAGCTTATACAAACCATGGCATAAAATACCAAATGCAACAATTTCATCAGCAAAACTGAGATCATGTACTATACATCTGCCATCCACAAATTTGACTACAAGACCAAGTCTAGCAAGTGAAGATATAGACAAAAGATTCTTCCTGATCCCAGGTACATACAATGCATCAAGAAGTGTGAAAGAACTTCCATTTGCAGCAGTAAGTACAATCTTTCCAATGCCCTTAACCAGATAAGAGTCATTGTTGGAACAAGTGACTGAATTTCCATGAGGGACATCCTTGAGAGTGGTAAACAAGTCACGATGTGAGGTAATGTGCTTTGTAGCACCACTGTCAAAATACCACACATGTGAATCTGCAGCAATTGACATGCATGCATCATGGACATCAAGATCATAGGTACACTCTACACTAAAAGCCCACTCTGCATCTACATCAACATCCTCTGCAAATGGTGCATTAACTACTTGTGTATATCACGTGCGTTTAACACTAGAATGGTAACCTAACAAGACATAAAAGTGTCCTTTCAGGGTTTTGGAAAAAAAATCCAAAACCATAGTAGGTCCACTCATTTTGAAAAATCCTTTCATGAGCTTATAGTTCAATAACTATTACATATGGAAAAAATGAGAAACTTGTAATTTTTCTCATCCCTTGGTCACTACAAGCCTCCAAAGTTGATGGACCAGTGCATTTTGCCCAAAACAGTAATTTCTTACGGTTGATTGTATATAAATAAGAGTGGAGATTTTTGTAGGACATGAGATAAAATGCCCCGTTAACTTCAATGGGTTGGTGACCAAAACATATGGTTGCTTTTACGTCACTAATTTTTTTTTGGGCAAAAAAAATCAGTACAAAAAAGTTGTATTTTTGCCATTCTGCGGACCTATCATCAAAGTTTCTATAGTCACGCTCAATACAGATACTATATACATGTTTTCTTAGTTCCCTTTGGGCCTCTAGATTCAAAAAGAGCCATGGAGCATGTCAAAAGGATAATGGATCTCTTACAATTGGAACCTTGGGGGCAATGATAAAGTACTAAATACAGCAAACATGAAAAAACTGGGTTTAGCATTATGCCCTCTAGAAACCCATATAAACTACTCAATATCTAGCCAAGTTTGTAGTCTATGATTAGATATGGTCACTACCTACAAAATACACACAATTGGCCTAAGAAACTAGCAATATTGAGAGTGTTATACTTGCTACTCTAAAATGTATTGTATTCTTCAGCAATCATATACTATGCTATATAGCATATTAGGTCCCCCAAAACTCAAGGAAGATTAGCTTTATGTTATACATTACACTTACAAAATAAAAATTGAATTTGGATATCAAGAAAGCCACCAAAAAAATCATAAAAGTGCCAATTTTGCCCAAAAAACAGGATTATGCAATTCTTGTAAATTGGTCATAACTTTCAATTTTAACACTTAGCTCTCCCTACAAGCATAAAAAAATATTGAGAACTATGAAGGCCTAACCTCTAGCCATCTAAACCTCACAAACATGAAGTTTAGAGTGGTATAGTTGCCAAAAATTGAAAAAAAACCAAAAACAGGACCCGTTTTTTCACACAGTTTAGGTTCAAAAATGTTGTGCAAGAGTAAGGTTAATGGTGAGATCGATACTCAAAAAAAACTGCTAAGTTTTTTTCAACTCATAAGGCAACTTTGTGGATATATAGCACCTAGAAATTCATTTTCATACTCTTCAAATAATTCAAGCAAAATGGTCACTTAATAGGACACAAAAGTGTCCAAGGACATAAAAGTGTCCTGTTACCATTCTAGTGTTAAGGACTATTTCTAAAACTCCTTATCTATGATTTTTTTACAAAATAAAATACACCGTTTTCCTATTTAATCTGTAAATTTTTTCCCCAATTCCATTTTACGGGACCCTTCTGCATGTGAAAATGTAAGGAAAAGAAAAATAATAACCCCTTCTATAACACTCATGTGATAGTCACATAATGATGAAGTGAGCCCCCCCGAGGCGGCAGTAGCCACAAAGGTGAGGTTCGACTGTCATCAGATAACAACACAAGAGTTTCCTTGGCATGACAGCCCATAGACAATAACGAGAGTAGAATGCACATGTAAGTCGCACCCATATAACGAACCATCTTGAGCAAAGAAATGGGAGTCGATAGTGCATGGATGGTCAACAACTAAGTGTCCAACCAGTGGAAGATACGCAAATGCAATCGTACAAGCATGGTCAGATATACTTCCAACCACACATATTGGTAGCTTTCTCTGCATGCATTGCATGCACCAGCTAGCTCTAGTGGGCTTCATGCATATGCGTAAACCTCATTCCCACCTACTTGCAACATGCACGGAGAAAGGACTAATCATTGAAAATACCTCCAACCGTTAAAGGTCCCCACCTACCTACTTGCAACATGCACGGAGAAAGGACTAATCATTGAAAATACCTCCAACCGTTAAAGGTCCCCACCTACCTAGCGCTCGATACGCAGGCAGAAGGCGGAGAAGAGATGATGATGATGGTGATCGGGGTAGACATGACTGACATCAACAGAGAAAGAATGAGAGATGAAGAGACCATGACAGAGAGGATGGACATAGTCGAAGGGGTCGTAGCCATAAGGATGCAATGATCAAAGGACTCACAAAGAGCATGATGATCGCAAAGATAGATACAAGGGATATGTTGACAGTGTTGATGATGTGAATACAAAGAATTATGTATGTAGGTCCTTGTCACAACATGAGACAGATTGTGTAATCAGCATGTTCCAAGAGACTACATTTCGGATAGAAAGCTCATTAAGAAGCTTGGTAAACGTTGAGTCTTACCATACACCAAGCAAACTTTATCGAGAAAATGGTAACACCGAGCGAGACCCACATGAGAGAGAGAGAGAGAGAGAGAGAGAGAGAGAGAGAGAGAGAGAGAGAGAGAGAGAGAGAGAGAGAGAGAGAGAGAGAGAGAGAGAGAGAGAGAGAGAGAGAGAGAGAGAGAGAGAGAGAGAGAGAGAAGGGGGGGCATCTTAGGCTTTTTACCGTCCTTACTATTTCCTTCCATGTCTAGATTAGTTTTAACTTGAAAAATCGGCTAGATTAGAATCCATGTCTTATGACTTATCCAAAAATGATTATAACTTATCCAAAAATTCAATAGCAAAGTTGAATTTGTGCTAAAAAAAAATTGTAGCATAAGCAAACTGTTTACTTTTATGAGTTGTGCACGAGCACAAACTCCTTCATTGCAGACTTGTCAACAGAGCAATATCTGAAACCTTTATATCATCAATCACATCAGACAAAACTCGACAATGTTTATCTTTGATGGTTGTCTGCCAATCCACTGCTCTATGAATCCCCTCCCAAACATAGAACATCTTGTAAGAAAGGGAATGTAGCAATTTGTCCTTCATACTCTTGGCCGATTTCCTTTGCATTGCAGAATTGGAACCCTTAATAGAAATCTAGCTATTATAATGGAGAGAGCCCTCTGTAGAAAGCCTCGTGGCAACAAAGGGAGGGATCGTGTCTTTTGCATTGAGATTTTCATTATTTTCTTCAAGAGAGTTTTGAAACTAGAGATACGAAATGTTGATTCAGTACACCCTCCTCCTTGGTCATGCCCCATGGACCTCCATATATGTTCTACACAAGAATTATGAATGGGCATCTCTCTCTCCCTCTGTGTGTGTGTGTGTGTGTGTGTGTGTGTGTGTGTGTGTGTGTGTCTTTAATGGGGCACTATCATTGCCATTCGGCATGGAAGGAAATAGTAAGGGAGGTGAGAGCGACGGTAGAAAGCCTAGAGTGCCCCCCCTCTCTCTCTCTCTCTCTGCGTTGAAAACTTTCCTTTTGTTTACTACCTCATCATGCCCAATCAGAAAGATGTCGATGTCCAATGTCATTGATACTGCACCACCAGTTGTCCCATTTGCTCCAAATGGGTCATAGTATAGATACATTATATTATGTGTTGGCTGTGTCACAATTGCCTCGCACAAACCTGTGTGCGGATACATGTGCACGAGAGGCGCCAGCACACTCTTGAGAATTTCTGCAGGCATATCCTTGAACCAATGTTTGGGAAAAATCATTTTTCCAAACATACAAAACTCCTTTTCTTGAATTAGCCAAGAGGAAATTTTAAAGAATTAGGTTTATTTTTAGGGTTTTTACACTATTTTTCTCTATTTTGGGACGGAATTTGTCCTCTTCCTCTTGGAGTCAATCGGCATTTTTGAAATTGAAAACGACACGATATTAAGCTGAGGCACATTTTTCCCAAACATTGCCTCGAACAGCACGTCGCATGCATACCTCTTCGACCATGTGGCTAAGAAAAATAATTTTAAACTCCTTGATGCCATTCTAACGGTCATAGTCCAGCTGCACAATCGCCTGCTCCTGCCGTATAGTACGTAGCTGCTACTCTGTGAAAGCAGATCACATTGGACCATGAGTCCATGTTGTCATAATTTCCTGCCGCATCATGCACTGTTCTGATGTACGACTGCTATGGAAGAGTCCGGCACATAATCCTTTACTCGTAGACCACATAATAGCTCGGCGAGAAGAGGAAGCACTTTATGAATATGAGCACATTAATGGGCCATGATGCGATTATATTCCCACATGGAGGGATGCACTTAGAAGAAAATGGGGTACTCTCACTGTCTCAGGCCCAGAATTGAAGAAAAGGGAGTTGCAAAGAAGGTGCATCATGGCCTCCTGCTGCAGCCAAAGATGTAGCTCCAAGCGAGCCAATGTGGCCATGTTCACTAGGTGACCCAGCCGAGTAATGGCCTTGAGTTGTTTGCAAGCTGGAGAGGTACTCTATCTACCACAATGTATCGGGCTCCATGGACAGTTTGATAGAGTAGCCCTCCATGTTATAATATTGGGCTCTCTCTCTCTCTCTCTCTCTCTCTCTCTCTCTCTCTCTCTCTCTCTCTCTCTCTCTCTCTCTCGGTGGACATGTAACAACCTATCGTTGACACCAGCCAATTGAGGCACAGACAACAGGGTGATGCCCAACGACATCATTAAAAATAACTACTCTATGCTGAACGCTTATAGTCTATCATGTACAACACATGCAGAGAAGCTCTTGGAGCCATCTTCAACAATGCTTCTATCTCTGCCGTTTTGAGCTTGAAACACCACCGCGGCCACGTGTTATACCTTCGGGCAGAGTACCGACGTCAGAGATCAGGGCAAAGAAATCCTTTTGAGAGTTGATTCCCACACGGTCCTTAGAATGCCTCGTCCCTCAAGCACTGCAAAATCTGAACTTTTACATCACACATTGCTACGTAACTAGAAGCGGTTTGCCCTCGTTTGGTGCTCGAAACACTACCACGCCGACGCGGCATACTTTAGGACACAATACGGACAGATCAGAGCATAGATGAGCAATGTTGAGGATTAGAAGTGGCTTGCCCTCGTTTGGTGCTCGAAACCTTCCCGCGTCGACGCGACATGCTTTAGGACACAGTACGGGCAGAAGCGGCTTGCCCTGTTTGGTGCTCGAAACCTTACCGTGCCGACGCGGCATACTTTAGGACACAATACTGGCAGAGAGCGCAAATTAACCATGCTGAGGATTAGGGCCTGTGTGGACTCTCTGCTCGCGTGTTTGAGAAGCTTGATGGCGATTCACTTGCACGTGCAAGCTGCATGAGCCAAGGATGGAGAGAGGTGGCCTCTCAAGGTTACCTATGGGAGGCAGTATTCTGCACACAAATCTGGCCCTCTCTCTCGTCCCCTCAAGGCTGCATGGCTCTACTCCAACTGAAGGGCAGCTTTAAGTATTTCTACAGACTCCGCGCTCAAGCTCAATTGCAGTACAAGAAAGGGTACCTCAAGAGGTCCAAGCTACCGACCCTCGTGCTGAAGGAACTCTTCTTCCTCATTGACATTTCGCATCGCCGTCTTCCCATTTCGTCCGATGTGGTTTGCAGTTTGGTGCTCTAAACCTTACCGCGCTGGCGCGGTATGCTTTATGATAGGCAACCGGGCATGATTGGAATAAAGTCACACTGGCCGACACAATCAGGTATTCAAGGCTAGCACCACGATAAATTTGCATGCTTATAAATGAAAACAAAGAAGGTGAATTTCTATTCACATAAACGGCACATCGGTCCACTACAAAAAATGGCCGACAACACCTACATCCAACTCATGGAAAGATTGATCACAATGACTAATATAAGACATGAACCAACCAAAATGAATGGTCTTGCTCCTTATGGCCTTCCTTTTTAGGCATGCCCAAGACATTGCATCAATGTCCGGGAAAAATCCAATTTTGCAGACACACAAAATTCCCTTTAGGGTAGATTGGGAGAGGAAATTGTCAAAAATTATTGGATCTTTTGTAATTTAACTCTATTTTCTATCGGATGTTTTGATTTCTCAACCGGTTCAAGGCTAAGTGGAGGCACACTTTCCAGCACATTACATTGCATGAAACGGTCCTGCGCTGGCGGGGGACAATTTTGTGCACTTTCTCGGGCATGATAGAGAAGGAAGGAGAGGGAGAAATGAAGGCAAAAATAGCCAATTTGTGAGGGGTCCAAAACTAATGTATGCGATTGCTGCAGACAGTGAAAGATTTGGAGCTTTGGTGGGTGTTGGGTAAGCTGTGAAAAGCCAGCAGCTCAATGAGAGATAGAAGCACCCAGCCACAAGATAAAATCCCAAGTGTTTCACATGACCGAAGGGCTAGTCAAGGGAGAGAGAAAATCTTCCATAGTAGTCACACAAGAGCAAAGTAGAACACCAAGTGTTGCACATGACCGAAGGGCTAGTCAAGGAAGAGTTCCATAGTCACACAAGAGCAAGACCAAAAAGATGTTGGTTTCTTGATCACATTCTCTTTCACATTACCTAAGCCTTGTTGAAAAAGAGACTTCGGGCCAAGTTTACTTCCAATTGGGGTGTCACATATTATACTACTATTTTACCATTCTCAAGAATAAATCTCATCTTTTGACAATATAATTTTTCTATGTATGAAGCAATGTCATCTTTTCTCTACAAGAAGCCGAGGCCAACAAATGGGTCGGCATATTACCATCTATGGCCCTACACATGGGCAAAAATTGGTGCTTATGATCGATAGTTGAGAGACTCCAATTTTTCATTGAGATCACTAACATTGTTTGGTGAGCACGTGAATCTTGAACTCGACTACAATGAAGTAAACAAAATTTTTTACACGCTAGATCATGAATTTTCCTAGTTTTAGAAGGTTGAGTTCATCGAGCATCAAGCTGCACCTTTTGTTGGTTATGGAACATGCTTAATAAAGTTGAGGAGCATGCTTGAGTTATGGAACATGCTTAATAAAGTTGTGGTTGATCAAGGTTTTTTTAGCCCTAAATTTAGAGAATTAATGGCAGATGAGGCAATGGAAAATGAATTGCAATATGCAATCTCTACTTTGGTGGAGCCAAGAAAAAGATACTTGAGAAGGAGGAAAACATGCAAGTTTACATGTTTCAATATGTGACGAATCAAACATAGGCCTTTATGAATCCACATGTGCAAATACGTCTTTGGTAGTGCTACAAAGTGTGCACTACAATACTTACTTGAACGACATGCAGACATCCACAAGACCAATCATGACAAGCCTTGCAACCTAATTTATGAGCAAACAATCTGAGACTGCCTCTAGTAAAAGACTAGTAGATACAACTCAATCGATAGTTTTTGAAAGGCAAATTTCAAGAACAGAGATGATAGAGATTCAATAAGTGAAAAGAGTGTACGCAAAACACCTCCAATCTTTATTGATCCAAAAGAAACTCTTGAAATATACAACCATAGACTTGAGTTAAAGATATGGCCAAAATAGCAGCTGTCTAAAACAATCTGGGCAATTTGTTGAAAAAAATGTGGCAAGAAATTACATGTTTCGATGTTCTCCCTAGTAAGAATGCATGTTGCATGGTAGATCTATAAATACAAGCTCAAGTAATGCTAAAAATGGGTTTTCAAAACCCTATTTTGGGGTAGGAGGAAATATCCAGCAATGGGCACAAAACGAAGAGAGAGGGCTTGTGGAGGGATTTTTGTGGTTTTGCAACAACAGCAACACTCATGCTTGGAATATTGATGAAGTGATTGTTAGACCTCCTGGGCCTACCCTTGAGACATAGGTTGTGGATGAAGAAACTTGCCTTCTTCTATGGGAGGTTGAGATGTTGAGGTAGCAATGCAGTAGCACCTACCAGTAGCCACCTTCAAGGCAAAGTGGAGCACAACCTAGATCTTTTCATTGTAAATTTGAAGATGGAAACATGAGAGATTGAAGCTAAAAAATAACCAAGGTGTTCCTTGATAGGATTGCATTGGTTTGAAACATGCAAGCGAAGCAAACACATGTATGTTGTGTTTTTTTGTGTGCTCATGAGTTTGTGCATCATGCTACACCAACGAAACTAGAGCTATTCTAGGGGCAAGGAGGAGCTAGAGTTTTAACATACCATCATGCCCTTGACAAGCTACTTTTTGTTAGCCTAGAGAGATTAAGCAAGCAAATATCTGCATTTGTATCAAGTTTTTGACAAGCTTCGCTCGAAAAAAAGTGTCGCTCGATTTTGTTTGCTCGGAATATAGATTTCCTCGTAAACGTTTAGCCAACAAGCAAATTCACATGGCCGTGGCACGGACGTGAATATCAAATTACCAAAGCAAATTTCAAGTTTGTTATCTTGTTCTTGAATACCATGACTATATAGTAGGAAATTTCGTTTCTAATTATAAATTTTGGAGAGACAGAGTGTCGACTCTCCACCATACTTTTGTATGGCACTCATGTAGACCGTGCACTATTTACTTTTTTGATATTTTAAAGTTTTCATGGTATGGAAATTTTAATTAGCGTTTTCTACTTTTGTTTGTAGTTCATCAAAGGCAAGCTTTTTGAAGTGTGTACTTGCTCAAGTGAAACCACTATAAATAAGGTGAGTGCTCTATTTTGATATATACATTCCATTAGTGCTTTTCGCACACAAAAGAGAAAAAAGATTGCAACGTAACAATTACAATCTGATTTTCACAAAAAATATATGTTTTGTAAAATGTTTCATGTTCATCTTTATATTGTGGTGTGTGGTCGGACGGCCTGAGTGTGAACCTACTTGTAACTACCTCTCATGTTAATATAAGGAGCTGCTCTCGGATGCAAGAGGTAAGCTCAGTTTGGTCCCATTTGTGTGCACACCACATTGGTGGAGGAGACTGGCATTTGAGAAGCCTTTCTTGGTTTTCACTTTCTGGCCTCTGAATGCACAGTGCCATGCCGAGTCTCGTCTTTGACCCGGATAGGGAGTGAACCCTGCTCAAAAGCTCGCTCTCTCTCTCTCTCTCTCTCTCTCTCTCTCTCTCTCTCTCTCTCGCTCGCCCGCACAAGGAGAATGGGTCAACAACAGGCTGTGTTGCGAAGGTTATAGGGAAAGAGGCTGGACTTGGGCTAAGGTGGAAATGGACGGCAATACCATTCAAGCCCTGCGAGAGGTTCTGCAGGACATGACCTCGGCAATCGAGCTCTTATCCTCGGGAGAAAGAAGCTGCGCAGCCCTAATTCACTTCATTGAGGAGATGCTGAAGACCACAGAATCATGGGTTGCCAAATACGCCATTTTTCTTGAAGATGGTTTCTTGGCAGTAAATTCTGCATACGGTTCTCACCTCAATCCTGAACCCCACAATCGAACTTACACTAACCCTCAAGTAAAAAAGTCGTTGATCCTATGAATTTGAACCAGGCTGTAAACTGGGTCGCTTAATACAGCTGACCAATCAGCAAGACAGCATCCTATTGAAACAGAGGCCCCCAACCAAAAACTTTCAACTTGCAATGCAGAGGATAGAGGCGATCACCTGGTGCACTCGCTAAATAAGGGTCGAAAAAGTGGTGGACGATGGCAAACAATCCCTTCACAAATTATGGATCATAGTTCAGGAGTTACTGCTTCTACAAGAAGAAGAAAGACACGATGGAACAAAAGAGGGAGTTGTTGTCGCTTTGTTGCAGAGGTGCTCAGCCTTTCCGTTTCATCGTTGTGATGCAGAGTTGGTTTTTTAGTTAGTTTTTCTAAAAAAGTTTTAGTTTCTTTTTATCGTTGTAGCAGAGTTTGTCCCGTTCCATTCAACGTCGAGTTAAGCCCACCACACCCCTTATGGAAATGGATGTATGTCGCAAAAATATCATGCCCAGCTCTCAGTTAGTCGTTCCTCGTGTAGCCATTTCCATTGGGATAGCTACCTAGTGTATTGCCTACAACGAGATGTTTTCTTTTCGAGCCAAGTCTTCTCAGTCCCTAGCCCCTAAGCCGTTGTATGGTCACTCCCCCTGCATGAGGCGTTGGAGTTGACGCAATCCTTTCCATCATGTCGAATCCATTCTCGACCCAAAATTCTAAAAAGATGTTCATCTTTTTCTCCCTAAGGGGGGAGGTGTGGTGTGTGGCCGGATGACCCGAGTGTGAACCTACTTGTAACTACCTGATCTCATGTTAATATAAGGAGCTGCTCTCGGATGCAAGAGGCAAGCTCAGTTTAGTCCCATTTGTGTGCTATATTATTAGGTAAAAAAAATTCTCCACTAGCATTTTACTATACCTTGACAAAATAACTTGTCACAACAAGGCCAACCATGCAAGACTAGTTTTATATTAAAAAGTTGGACACTGAAAAGATCGGCGCTAACAATGACATAAATGCGTTTCTTTAAGCCGTTCGATGTCAATTGTGATGCCAAGTGGCTGCATGTGTTTCCGAAGAATTGATTTAAGCAAAACCAAGTGGTGTTTACGAAGCAACGGGGGGGTGTTTGCGCTTTCGTTGGGAAAAGCGAAAGGCAAAAGCAGTCGGGAAGCCATATGGCTAGATATAAAGGGCAGCACGTGAATATAGGAGTCGCGGAGAAGACAACAATGCAGAAGTTGGCGACGTTTCTCGAAAATTGCTGTCTACCATGGAGGTTGATATTTGGGGGAGGTAGCTATGATCAAGAGTGGCTGAAAGGCTGCGACGAGTCGCCAAGAAGAGCAAGGGAGAAGGCAGCAAAGCTGCACGCAGAGGAGGCGTTCAAAGCGTACGACCTGGACGGCGATGGCCGCCTCTCCGAGGAAGAGCTCTACGCCCTGCTGGCGTCACTGGACAGCACGCTTTCACGCGAGCGTTCTCAATCCATCTTCCGACAGGCGGACATTGACCACGATGGACACATCGACCTCTCCGAATTCAGGGCCCTCCTGCAAAGCGCTGAGCCTGAGGACGATATCGAGCAGCTCCTTGCTGATACTTTTGAGCTCTACGATCTGGACCGCAATGGCTTCATTGATGCTCACGAGCTGCTTCAGGTTGTGAGCAGATTATCCGCCATTTGCAAGTCCGGTGGCACGTCCCGGCCGCCGGCCGCCGTTCACAACTTGGACGATTGCCAACGCATGATTGCTGCCCACGACCTCAATGGCGATGGCCGGATTGACTTCAAGGAGTTCAAAACTCTTTTGGCAATCGCCTAAGCGAGTGACGGCAGCTGATCGTGCTCTTCGTTAAGAGTTTTTCAATAACAATGTTTAATTGTATTATTCTTAGTACCGGAGGTAGTGGGTGTGAAATATCCTACCACTATTAACGGTGCTCACTCATTGCCTCAATCATCTCACCCACCCCCTAAATCATCTCCCCCTAATGTGAAATATCCTACCACTATTAACGGTGCTCACTCAGTGCCTCAATCATCTCACCCACCCCCTAAATCATCTCCCCCTAATGTAGGCAACGTCCCTTCATCCTAATCTCACCCACCCCCTAAATCATCTCCCCCTAATGTAGGCAACGTCCCTTCATCCTAGCACTTACCCAATAAGGCTCCCCTTGCCTAATGTATATAAAGGCACCTTTGTTATGTTGAAGAGCGTGCAAGTTCTTATTTCATTCTATCAACACAAGTTAGCTTTACTTCCTTGCTACACTACAGTGTCTCTCTCTCTCTCTCTCATTATTTACTTTGTTAGATTAGTTGTTATTAGCATCAGTTCCTATTTGCTTCACATGGTATCAGAGCTTCGTAGAGCTTAGGAACTCGCCTTAGCCCCTTGCATCTCTGTCTTAGCTACCACATAGAGCCCCTCTCTATTATCTTCCAAGCACTCGAAGGTCTGCTCGTTCACGTCAAGGAATCCGGAGCCTTGCACGATGGCCGAGTCATCCTCTATGTCCTCTGCCGCATACAAGCCTCGCTATGTCATCGACAAACTCAACGGCACGAATTACCAAGTATGGAAGATACGAATGGAGCTTTACCTTACACAGCTTCAACTCTGGAAAATTACGTCGGGCGTCGAAGCTCAACCCGACAAACCCAAAGACAAGGATCCTATTGGCATCTCCGATGTCTACAATGCTTGGCAACGTAAAAATAATAGTGCCAAGATGGAGCTTATTCTCCACTGCCAAGATCGGCAAGTCCAAATGGTGAAGAAGCTCACCACCGCCAATGCTATTTGGAAGTTCTTTGAGAAGAACTACGAGCATACCGACCTCGTTTACCAAGTTTCCCTGATCAAGAAACTGGTAAACACCACTATGCATGAAGGTCAGTCTTCATCCAAGTTCTTAGAAACTTGGTAGATACTTCTAGACGAAGTACTCATATCAGGGCTAGAAATCCCTGAAGAGCTGAAGTCCATGCTCTTGTTGGCCTCCCTTCCCGATCATGGAGGGCCTTCATCACCACCCAAGCCACGACGAAAAATCTACAGCTACAAAATCTAGTAGCAAAGATTCAACAAGAAGAAACCCTTCGCGACCACACCAACGGCTCGCAAAAGTCAACGGCATTAATCACTATGGCTAAACCTCACAAACCTCACCCTGGCAAGAAGACGTTCAACCACTCTGGCCCTCCTCGTCAGCACCACAACCATGGAAAGAAACATCATTCAAGCCCGAAGCAATGCACCAATTGCAATCGGTTTGGTCATATTGCAAAGGATTGTCGGCAACCCCGTAATCAAGGTAATTTTCGGCCTCCTGTTGCATATTCTCAATTTTATCCGTCATACCCTCAAGGGGGGGCCAGACCCCTTCTGTTTTCACCCTCTTCTCATGGCCAAGCTCATTATGTTGATATATCTACATATGAGAAAAACCCTTCTTATCCTATGCAATTATATGCCGCTACTCTCCATAGTTCATCCCCTGATCTCTGGCTACTTGACACTGGTGCCACCCACCATATGACCTATCAATTTCATTGGCTTTCAAATTTCTCCTATCTCCACACTCCCCTAGAAGTCTGTCTCGGAGATAATAGCCTCCAACTTGCTACAGCCTATGGCGATGCCACCATCAGTCTTCCCAATGGCCTACGCACTACTATATCTAAAGTTTATTATGTACCTGGCTTAAAGAAAAATCTTATTTCTGTTAGCGAGCTAACCTCTTCAGGTATTACCATTAAATTCACAAAAAAATGGTTGCAACATACAAGCCCGAGATGTCAATGGCTGGCATATCAATCTTCAGGTACCCCAGGTTGGGCGACTCTACCCTCTAGGTGATTCATCTCCTGCACATGCTCTTGCATCTTCTGCACAATCTTTCCCACACGACACCACCCTCAAATGGCACTATAGACTAGGTCACATTTCTCAACATGTTTTACATCAGCTCACACACCGCCAGCTTGCCCTCGGTTTACCCAAGCATCTCACTCCCATCACCCTCTGTGAAGGATGCACCTACATCATCATCACGCGCTTCCGCACCGCTTGATCTCATTCATTCTGATGTCTGTGGCCCCTTGCCTGTCAAATCACTCACTGGCAACCTTTATATGCTCACTTTTATTGATGACTACTCCAAGTTCACAACCGTCTATTACATGCTTGATAAAGCTTCAACAATCACATATTTTAGCCACTTCAAAGCACTGGCTGAAAACAAGCATGATCGGAAAATCAAGGTACTCCGCACCGACAATGGCGGGAATACACATCCCATCAGTTTCGGGATATCTGCCACACGGCGGGTATTTGTCATGAATATACCATCCCTGCTCACCCTCAGCAAAACGGTCGGGGCCGAGCGCAAGAATTACACCATTTTTGATGCTGCTCACGCCATGCTCATTCAAGCCAGTCTAGCAGACAATTGCTGGGAAGAAGCTACGGTCACCGCATGCTATGTACAGAATCGAATCCCGTCATCTCAAAATCCAAATACCACTCCATATGCTCTATGGTATGCAAACCCGCCGAGCCTTGGCCATCTTCGCATTTTTGGTAGCATAGCATATCCTCTCGAAACCAACCCAGTCTCTAAGTTATCACTAAGAGCCACACCGCACCATCTTCGTCGGCTACGGAGATCGCCTTGGAGTCAAAGCTTATCGCCTCCATCAACCCGAGCTCCACAAATTCATTCATGCCAGAACCGTCATTTTTGATGAGGATTTCATCCTCCAAGGCTCGTCTCCCTCCAATATTTCCTCTCCTCCACATGAAGTCCACCAACAGGCTCGCTATCCCGCTCATTTCTTGGCTCGCCTCCCTTCTCCGAGTAAAACCCTGCATGAAACCACTCCTACCACCTCACCACCCTCTCCAATTAGCAACACGGCTGCATGCCGCCATGTGGATTCTGAGGCGCCCATATTAGCCCATATCTCTCCCATGCGCACTGCATACCCCATGCATCCAGAGCCTTCTTCAACTACAGCTCTCCCTGCTCGCTTTCCCCACACACAACACCCTGCACAGCTCAGCCCTTCACGCCATTGCCCATCCTCAAGGTGTCCTCCCACTGCCGCTGCACACCCTCCATCCACCACCCCGCATAGCACCCAACCTCAATTCGGTTCTCCACCCGCGCAACTTTCCCCACCTACCCCATCCTGCTGCAGCCTCGCAAGGCCTCCTTGCCACCCCAACCCGTAGCAGCTCGCCACAGCTTGGTCTCCTCCACCATTCGCGTCCCTTGGGCACCTATCACCCTCCCTTATCCCCTCCCAGCTTCACACGGCATACTGTCCCTGTTGCGCCATCCTCCATTCATTTTCCAGCTCGCAACACAGTAAATAATTTCCCTCTTGGCAGCGTTTCCCACCATCGGCCACCCGCCTTGCAAACCCCATTCTCGCCCATTATGGTTCGGACCTACCAAACTGCCCGCAAGAGTTCAATGCCCTACTTGCTCCCTCCTTGCTGGCAGCCCCTACCCGAGAGCCATCTCGCTCTGCGTCATCCTATCAAACATCTACCACCTCGACATCGGTTCCCTCGCCAGTGGAGGATTCTCATGCCACACCCTCAAATCAACCTATTCCATTGGGGATCGATGAGGTCGAGCCACTTACATCAACCTCGGCGACATCTCCCACCACCTGCACCTCGTCGGAGTCATCACCATCAGCACAACACCTTGATCAAGAAGCTTCTAGCAGTCGCGTCTGCACAAAGTCATTAGCAGATATTTACGCTGCTACAAGCTTCTCGGTCGTTCTCCAAGAAGAACTTCAATCGACCACCCCACCCGCTCCAGTCGAAGATATTCTGCCAATCTCGGTCGTCGATGCCCTCTCATCCAGTGAGGGAGATTTATGGCACGAAGCAATTCAAGCTGAGCTTCAGGCACTCGAAGAAGCCCATACTTGGGATCTTGTTCCACCGCCAGAACATCACAATATAGTCACATGCAAATGGCTATTGAAGAAAAAGTACTTCCCGGATGGTAGAATTGAGCGTTACAAAGCCAGACTTGTCGCTCGCGGCTATACAGAGAGGTATGGTGTAGACTATTTGATACATATTCCCCTGTTCTAGGCCTAACTGCATTTAGACTTTTAGTCGCTATAGCTGCAAAGTATAATTTGCCCCTACATCACCTTGACATTAAAACAGCCTTTTTGCACGGCTTGCTCTACGAGCTTGTTTACATGACCCAACCCCCTCACTTTGCAAATCCATATTATCCTGAATATGTTTGCAAGCTAAATAAGCCTATATACGGCCTCAAACAGTCTGCACATGAATGGTATACACGCATACACAATTATCTCATTGCATGTGGTTGGGAGCGACTTAGTGTCGACTTCAATATCTTCATCTGGTGTACAAATGATGGCCTCGCCATTTTGGGATTATTTGTGGATGATATCCCACTCATCGGCACCACTGAAAGCATGGTATTGCGCACCATCGACTGTCTCCAATAAGAATTCCCTGTCAGTGACAAGGGACCAATGACGTATTTTCTCGGCATTCAAGTGCTTCGCGATCCCTATGACAAGTGGATCAAACTCACCCAGGTAAAATACATTGAAGAGCTTCTCACTTATTATGGCATGAGCACTTGTTCTCCTGAATTCAGCCCCCTTCCTCTCAAACACAACTTAGCACCTGAATTTCATGCCTACTCTCCCGCTGATGAGCTCTATTGGCCTTCTCTTCATTATCCCAAGTTTTGTGGTCAGCTTCGTTATCTGATATCCTGCACTCGCTTTGATCTCTGCTACACCGGCCATATATTATCTCGCGTTATGTCACAGCCATGCAAAGCACACAAGCAAGCTGCAAAACGCACACTTTGCTATCTCCTGACCACTAAGCACTATGCTCTCACCTATGCTTATGATGCCACCATACCTATCTCTCTGAGTGGCTATGTCGACGCCAATTGGGCAGGGGATGATCCCCGCTGCTTCTCCACATGTGGCTATATATTCTCTCTTTCAGGTGCACTAATATCCTGGCAAACAAAACGACAATCTTCAATTGCCTCTTCATTGACTGAAGCCGAATATGTAGCTGTTGCTCTTGCTTCCAGGGAAGCTCTCTGGATTTCTGAGCTCATTCACGAATTTCAACTTCCATATCCTATCTCGGAAGAAGCCATAACCTCTACTGCGACAACCAATCTGCAATTGCTCTAGCTGCTTCCCCAAGTTTCTCCAACAAACTAAAGCACATCAAAATCAGTTATCACTTCATCAAGGAATTGGTCGCCAATGGTTTTTTAAAGTTGCAATATGTGCCCACTGCTCACAATGGGCAGATTTCCTCACCAAATCAGTACCTGCTACGACCCAAACTACAGCATGTCGAAATTTGTCGCTTGTGCCTACTGCTTGCACACCTCCTTAAGGGGGGGATTCTCCCATGTAATGAGGTGTTCACCGTTACGGGGGATGTGAAATATCCTACCACTATTAACGGTGCTCACTCAGTGCCTCAATCATCTCACCCACCCCCTAAATCATCTCCCCCTAATGTAGGCAACGTCCCTTCATCTAGCACTTACCCAATAAGGCCCCCTTGCCTAATGTATATGAAGGCACCTTTGTTATGTTGAAGAGTGTGCAAGCTCTTATTTCATTCTATCAATACAAGTTAGCTTTACTTCCTTGCTACACTGCAGTGTCTCTCTCTCTCTCTCTCATTATTTACTTTGTTAGGTTAGTTGTTATTAGCATCAGTTCCTATTTGCTTCACAGTGGGAGTCTAATTTATTCTTTTTTCTTGCTCTACCCGGAGGCAACGGGAGTCTCCCTCGTTACAATTACCATTTGCAAATTCAAAATGTGGTTGATAGCAAGAGAATAAGGAAGATTAAATTTTATCTAAATTCTGAGAAAAGTAGTGTAAAATAGTGAAACATAGCCCCCAAAATTGCTTGTTTGAAATTCATGCGAGGGCCCAAGGTTTTGTAGATTGTTATAAATTGATTTTTCAAAAACATTGTCTGATGTCTTAGTTTGAGATTTTTCAAAAAACATTGTCTGATTTTTCCACAATTGCTCTCGGGTCAACAATTATAATAGGTCATGTGTTGCTCAGATATCAAGCCATTTTTGAGGGTTTTGTATACACCACCGTATCCAATATACTTAAACAAAAGTGATATTAGCATCGTCACTAATGACAATGACGAAATAAAAAAATAAATGACGTGTGTGAAATGGAAAGTGTCGATAAAATCTAAAAGGTGAGTCATTTCATCCCCATTTCATCAAGCTTGGAATATGTATGTAATATAAGAAAAAGGTACTTAAGAGTGATTCCTTCCTACCACATGTGTGGCATAAATTGTATAAAATGCTTTCTTTTTTAGCAGCAGCAAAGTTCCACTAATGAGCTTCAAAAGAGAAACTTCGATATGCATTAGATACTTGTTCCCAGTCATAACATAGGCCTAGTGATATTGATCAACAATGTATAATGCATAAAATTGTATTCTTATTATCCCCTCATAATAAGACCTTCATCTTAAAAAGGCCTACTTGCATCCTGAGAGAGATACACTTGCCTTTCACTACAAGAGGTTGTGTGCTCTTGTGATGCTTTTAGCGACGGAAATACACTGGGTTTTTATAACCCTCGGCGTCGCTAAGAGCGTCGATACGGGAACGTCGCTATAAGCGTTGCTATAACAGTTTTTATAAGTGTCGCTATAATCGTTGCTATATAGCGACACCTATAGCAACGATTATAGCGACGCTACAGAGCCATCTATAGCGACGCTGCAGAGCCTTATATAGCGACGTTCATAGCGACGTCCGAGAGGAATTTTTTTTGGTTCAATGCCCTGCCACCCATCAACCATATTGAATGTTTCATTAATTGATTCACCTTTGAAAAAAAGTACAAAGGTAGATATAGACCCAAAATAGTCACCCACAAGACAATATAACCTTTAACTCCATCATCTATAGTACGTATTGTTTGAAAAATAAAGATACAAAACTGACAAGCGTGAATTGATGAAAGTAAATCAATGACAATTGTACACATAGGCAAAATCACTTGATTGTTAAACGTTGCAAATATAATAGTTACAAACCATTGTCACTATTTAGTAAATATACATGGTTTTCAAAAAGATGTATAAAAGTTGTCTCATGATACATAAAAAGAAACTAATGCTATCTATCTATGGCTAAATCGATGTCATCTAATCAGACGTCTCATCGCGTCCACGACGTATCTGTCGGATTTTGCAAAAAAAAAACAATAAGACAGCTTTTTGTAAGTATAAACATATAGCGACGTTTATAAAACAATACAACAAATAGAAAAGAATAAACCCTAATACTAACCATGCCGCCGCGAGAACTCAGAATGTCCATAAGGACGTTTCAGCCCTTCCTGCCTGCGTACTCAAGCTCGTACGGTGTGGGATCACGTACGCGTCCTGTCATCGACCACTGTCAAAACATACAAAGAATCCATTATGTTAGAGGACCGTCGTCGACTAGACTGTTCAAATTTTGCCATGATTCCACAATCTTGAGTAAAACGCTTTTTATCGATCCATTGCACCCTAAAATGTCGACCTTTACACCATGCTGCTGTGTATGACTTATACTAAAACCAACAAAGATTATGAGTGGCCGTTCAAACATCTAGAAAGTCACTAGTCGTACATTGCAAACTTACCTTGGTCATGCAACCCCGAGAGTACTCCCACTCTTCCTCAGTCATTTCTTCACCGCACTGTTGTGTGCTTTTCAATTGGTTGTGTAGCCATCTTAAGCTCATGAATGTTGGTAGGCTCTCCAGACCCGATGGATAGTGCATCGGTGGTCGTCTTCCCCGTCTCCACTCGATTCGTGTCCTTTGTTGGTCTTGCTTTGCATCCTCATATTGTGAAATCCACTTATGCATCACTGGATTGTGAAGCATGCAAAATCGGTCGATTTTAGTCTCTAGATCTTCTGTCATCTTCTTCTCAACACCGAGATTGCACATGACAATCTCAGATATGCGCTCATCATCTATGGTTCTCCATAGCGTATCCCGAGCTTTATCAAATCCGTCTAGCCACTCTCCAATGTACACTAGGGACTCTGATACGAGCCAACCTTCTACCATGCTACCCTCCGGACGTGCCTTCTGAAGCACATATCCCTTGAGCGTTTTCATGAAACGTTCTAAAAAGAACATCCATCTGGAATGTACTATGCCAGCTATTTCCACCTCATCAACTACGTGAACAAGAAGATGCCCTTGAATGGTTAGCATGGTAGTAGGAAAATGTTTCTCAAACATGCACATAACCTCCGTAGTGTTTAGTTTGGCGAATGGTATGGAGTCTACGTTGATCTCCTTTTGTGAGATCCATTGCATCAATTTTGCAAGTTTGTAGATTGTGTTACGGACGTCAAGAGACAAACATCCCTCAATGGAAACCAATAAAATAAACTGCAAAACACGTGCAGCAATGATATTAAAGTCCACACACGAATTTGTTACACAATTCCCACTATGATATATTCCACTATGAACATACCTGACACATTTTATGCCAGTCGTGTGACTTCAAACCGGTAAGCTTTCCTTCTTTAGTAAAACACGTTCGGAGCGATTGCATTATGACAGTGGGGGTCTGCAAAGATCGAATGGTCTCTTTTACTTTGTGTTCTTGGGCTCCTGTGAAAATCCATGGTGCTTTAGGGACTTTTATCAATTCATCGAACGCTGTTTGCGGCCAATATTGCTCCATACGATCCACATTTCTAAGGTCAACCCTGGCTCCCAAAGTATCTTTCTTGCCGGTCAGATGATCCCATAGTAGATTACCCACATTCTTGAATATGTGCATTGGATCGAGCAAGTGATTGATCATAAGTCGGGGCCAATATGGTAACTCGTACCATAGAGATAGTCTCTTCATCCCTGGGGGCAATCCGTCATCACATATCTCCTTTTGCTCTAACCATGCTTGTGCAGGCATCCTCGGTGGCTCTCTTCCCAAAAAGCCGTCGCGTAACACATGATTCTCTGAAGATACGCTTGATGACCTTCATAGATTTGCTTCTTCAATGAGGGCGCCCTACGTGCATTCAGTTTAGGTCCACATGTGACACATGCTCTGTATCCGCTTGTTTGAAGCCCTGCATGTATACACATGATAATAGATCAGCTTGAGAAAAACCAAGATTTACAGTGTCTGAGTGAGGAGTTTAAATAGATCACTTGAGCATTCTGTTAGTCCGGGATAGTCATGCATGGTCCACATTAGAATGCCTCTGATCAAAGCATTTCGTCGATCTGTGTGTCGGCTCATATCCACCACTTCTATGCCAATCCACAATTGTTGTAGCTCTTCCAATAGTGGACAAAGATACACATCCATATTCTTTACTTTATATCGCCCCGGCACAATCAAGCTTAGCCATAGGTGCCCCTTCTTTGTAGTTAACCACGGGGGAATGTTATAGTTGACGATGACAACGGGCCATACACTGTAAGATGTTGATCTTTGATCAAATGGATTTACGCCATCCATAGCCAGGCCTAAGTGCAAATTTCGAGCTTCCCTGGCAAAATCCGACCATGTTCCATCTATATGTTTACAGGATGCGCAATCTGCAGGAATCCGTAGCACACCATCCGAAGATTTATTCTCCTCATGCCATGATGCTAAGGCGGCCATGGACTTATATTCGAAGAAATGCTTGATGCGAGGAAGCAGAGGAAAATGTCACAAAACCTTTTGTGGAATTTTTGTTCCGTGGAGATCTACTCGATATCTCTCGGAATCACATTTCGTACACTTCTCCATGTCTATGTATTCCCCTCTGAAAAGAATGCAGTCATTAGGACAAGCGTGGATCGAATTGTAATCCATCCCCAAAAAATCTTTTTTGCTTCCTCTCGGGAATCTGGCATCACATTATCAGCTGGTAGTATGTACTCTTTGAGCAATCTACACAACATAAAAATACAATACAATTGTGTAAAAATCTATCAGATCATTATACATTTAGAGTTTTATTAAAGTAAACTAATTGTAATAGATCACCTGAAAAGCGCTGTGACGCTAGTGTCACTCCATCCAAACTTTGCCTGCATGTTGAGAAGAATCAAGAGCGCTTTCAATCTAAACACACGTGCTCCATTATACAATGGCGTATCGGCTTCACTTTTCATATTATCATAGATAATCCTTTCTGAATCCATGATCGTCTCGATAATATCATCAATCTCGGGCTCAAACATTGCCTCGTTGGGAATGTGGTCTACATGATCATCCCCCGAGCTTTCAGAGGCTACATCTTGTGGCCTCACATATGCTGCTTGACCAAAGCGCCTACGAACACGTCTATTGGGTTGCAAGATTGCTGCCTGTTGGCCAACGTCAGAGTCCGACCAGTTATAATTGGCAACAACTCGATCTATAATAGATGGATCGAACTCACCAAATTCGCGAACGTGCTGCAAATAAACGCGTCTTGTCCGTTGCACAACATGCTTGCATTGATTACAAGGACATAAGATCCTCGTTGAGAGATAAGTGTTTCGGTTGGACGGCCCCACATCCTCGTCACTACTCATAATGAGGGCAAAAATTGTATAACCTGGACAACAAATTTAATCTTCTTATCTCTCTCTCTCTCTCTCTCTCTCTCTCTCTCTCTCTCTCTCTCTTTGTTCACATTGTAAACTACCTCACATTCTCTAGTCATGTCCAATCCCCGCACACCTCGGTCTAGAGGTGCACGGAGATCAGAACCACCGGGTTATAATCTCATCTTTATTGGTCAATGCCTATATTTGTGGGTACAAGAAATCTACACACCCACGTCTACATGATAGTGCATGTAGTGGAAAAAACCCCTTTGCCTCTTCTCTAGCTATAGCATTTCACAACATCTTAACATCTTTTCACAGTAGATCTTTTCACCGTTCGTCTAACTCTAATTTTTTTACCGTAATCTCGAAGGTAGACTCTAATATAAAAACTCAATCCAAAATCTTATCTTAAATCTAACCTAATTGAACATGTGCTGATTCGCTCCATTGAAGGGTAAAAGACATACCAATGGGGATACTAGCTGTGTAGATGTGAATGGGCCTCACATATACAAATACTTCAATGCAAGAGTTTAATACTCTCACCTCTCCACCCCGTCGATCCATGACACAGGTGATGGGACAAAATCCTCCTCGAAGCTTGCCCAACTGCCATTCCCCAGGTGATGGGATAATCCCGTCTTGATGCAAACTCTTGCTGCGTCACTTTGTTGCCACCGCCTATCTGGACTGGTCGTCCTCTCCTCCCTGACACCCCTCCACTCCTCTCCTCATGTAGTCGCGCATGCGTCTCCTCATCTAGGCTTCGTCTCTGGTATCAGGGAGGAGAGGACGACCAATCCAGACAGGTGGTGGCAGCAAAGTGACGCAGCAAGAGTTTGCATCAAGACGGGATTATCCCCGATGCAGTGTCTCAAACGTGTAGGCAGTATAATCCTTCGGTGTACTCAAAATAAACCTAAATCTAATCTAACGTAAATCTAAATCTAACCTTATCTTAAACGATAAAAAGAGGAAAATGGTATAACCTTTCTATCACCCAAGTGTGGTAGATTGGTTATGCCATTTTCCTCTTCAATACAAGTAAATAAAATAAATAAACCTAAATCTAATCTGATATAACGTAAATCTAAATCTAACATAAATAAACCTAAATCTAATATAATATAACGTAAATCTAAATCTAACGTAAATAAACCTAAATCTAATCAAACATAAATCTAACTAAAAATAAACCTAAATCTAATCTAATTTAACTTAAATAAACCTAAATTTAATTTAATGTAAGTCTACATCTAACCTAATCTTTAACGTCTTTTGGGATAGTTTACGACGTTAAAACTCTCTTCTTCTCGTGTGTGTGTGGGTGTGTGTGTGTGCCAATACTAAAAGAAAAATGGTATAACCTTTCTATCACCCAAGTGTGGTAGATTGGTTATGCCATTTCCCTCTTGAATAACAGGTCTTGAGTTCAACTCCTCATCGGTTAGATCTTTAGGTCTCTTGAATTAGTTTCCTACGACGTTAAATTAAACTCTTTTCTTCTCGGATGTGTATGTGTGTGGGTGTGTGTGCACGCCAATAAAAGGAGAAAAATGGTGTAACTTTTCTATCACCCAAGTGTGATAGATTGGTTATGCCATTTCCCTCATGAATAATAGGTCTTGAGTTCAACTCCTCGTCGACTAGATCTTTAAGGTCTCTTGGGATAGTTTCCTACGATGTTAAGACTCTCTTCTTCTTCTTCTTCTTCTCTCTCTCTCTCTCTCTCTCTCTCTCTTTCTTTGTTTTATATCTTTCTCTCTCTCTCTCTCTCTCTCTCTCTCTCTCTCTCTCTCTCTCTCTCTCTCTCTCTCTCTCTCTCTTTTCCTCTCTCAATGTGTGTATGCATTCTTTGTTTATGCATGTGTGTGTGTGTTTTTGGTTTATGCATGCTCTCTCTCTCTCTCTCTCTCTCTCTCTCTCTCTCTCTCTCTCTCTCTCTCTCTCTCTCCTCTCTCAATGTGTGTGTGCATTCTTTGTTTATGCATGTGTGTGTGCGTTTTTTGTTTATGCATGTGCTCTCTCTCTCTCTCTCTCTCTCTCTCTCTCTCTCTCTCTCTCAAAAACACAATGTGTGTGTGTGTGTGTGTGTGTGTGTGAGAGAGAGAGAGAGAGAGAGAGAGAGAGGGAGAGAGAAAGAGGGGAAGGGAACATGAGAGTGAGGAGAGAGAAGGAGCATACCTGGCTCTCCTTCCTCTCTTCGTGTGTGTGTGTGTGTGTGTGTGGAGAAGAAAGAGAGAGAGAGGGAGAGCGCGTGTTACCTTGCTTGCTTGAGTGCTCGCCGAAAACTTGGATCTGAGAATGATGGACGTATATACAATGAATGACCTATATACAATGCACGGGGGAAAAACCTCCTAGAGAGAAAAAAAAATGCCCCGGCTGTCCTTAGTGCATTCACACACATCACTACCACATGTATATGGTAACAAATCCCCCCCTGGGAGTGATGTGGTGAACAAGAGCTGGCACATAGGGTAAAGGGAAGTGCCATTCCTTGAGGACATGATCAGTCCACAAAGGGGAGTAAGCCCAAAGCTTTGTGAAAAGCTTCGAGCTTCTCACGAGACAATGCCTTTGTGAAAAGATCTGCAAGGTTGTCCTACGTTGGCTTATAAGCCAAGCTGATATCTTTTGCTGAGAGCCTCTCCATGACATAGTGGTAATGCACCTCAATGTGCTTTGTGAGAGCATGAAAAACTAGGTTCCTCGCAACTGCGAATGCGCTCTGACTGTCACTGTAGATTGTGTTGGCAGTGTCCTGTCCCAATACCTAAGGCGTCTCAGCCATACACATTCAACCTAGTTGTGAAGACTGCCCTGTACTCAGTCTCACAACTAGAAGTGGCCACAGTAGGTTGCTTCTTGCTCAACCATGATATACATGAACTGCCAAGCATGAAATAAAAACCACTTGTGGACACTCGCGTGTCAAAACAACCAACCCAACCTGAGTCCGAAAAGCATGTATGTCTGGTGACAATGATCCCCCCTTGGTATAAAACAAGCCAAGATGTAAAGTGCCACTCAAGTAGTGGAAAATCCTCTTGACAGCCTGCCAATGCTTAGACCCTGGGCCATGCATAAATCTGCTGACTTGTGCAACTGCAAAGTGAATATCCGGCCTCGTGTTGCATACATAAATGAGGCAACCAATAGCAGTTTAGTAAAGAGTGACATCAACAGGATCACCATGAAGACTCAGTTTTAGACATGTTTCCATGGTAGTGGCAATAGGTTTGTAATCCTCAAGTCCAAACTTACATAGCAATGTCTCTATGCAACCTTTTTGACACAAGGCAATACCACCATCACACTGCTTAAACTGTATACCCAAGTAATGATGCAACAACCCCAAATCTTTCATCTTGAAAGTAGCATTCAAATCAGCCTTAAATTTAGCAATATGTCTCTCATTTGGTCGAGTGATTAGGAAATCATCCACATAAATAACCACAACAAGAAGTACATCACCTCATGCTTTACATACAATGTGCTTCCTGTTGGATTGCTACGAAAGCCTCGTTTGACCAAATGAGTGTCAGCCTTCTCATACCAAGCACGAGGAGATTGCTTCAACCCATACAAAGCTTTCTTACATTTGCACACTTTGTCCTCTTGTCCTTTCTTGACAAAACCGCAAGGTTGCGTTACATAAACTTCCTCCAATATGTCACCATTCAAGAAAGAAGTAAAAATGTCTGATTGATGTACATCCCAACCAAAATGAGCTGCCAATGCACATAGAAAATGCACAGTAGTCATACGACAAGTGGGAGCAAAAGTCTCTTCATAATCTATGCCTTTTTGTCGTGCATAACCTTTTGCAACAAGTCGAGCCTTATGGCAATCAATCTCACCATCCGGCTTGCGTTTCAACTTGTAAACACACTTTGTACCAATGGCCTTTTTGCCAAGAGGCAAATCACATAAATCCCATGTTTCATTCCAACTTTCCACCTCACACTCACACTTTCTAGCTTGTTTTCTAATTACTACCACATGTCTGTTCATACACAAAATTCCTTTTTAAGATTCCCATCACAATTTTGTTAAAACATCCCTTTAAACATGATCAAAGCGGCACCAAAACAATCTTTTCTAGAATAAAAACAACATACAACCCTTCTTCATTAAAATATCCCAACCCCAAGAGTTCACTCCTTTTGGCGAGAGTTTATAGCTCGCGGTGTCTTTAGTTGCCCATACAACTAAATTGTCTTGCAATTTGGGCACAAACCCGTAGTGACTAACTTGCAATCTGGCACAAACTGAGAAGTAATATCTTGCATTCTGGGCACAAACTTGCAAGATGTGTGCACCAATATGCATTGCTTTAGTGTTCACTTCGCTAAGCCCTCCTCTCTGGATATTAAGGGGAGTTTTGACTATACCGGTATAGGATTTTGAATGAAGAAGGTTCGAGAGTTTTCGTACTAGGAAAACATTTCTTTTCTACTTCAGACAATATATCCTCAAACAAACCTTCCATATTAATACAACTTGAAGAAAATAAACAAGTTCAATTGATGCAGCTTCAAATTGGGACTGACCCAATGTTTAGCTAGTTTTCTCGTTCCTAATCACTCATGATGCATTGAACAAAAAAGAAGTTTCCTACTTGTTCATGAGCAATAACATCACTTTGTGGGATTAGTGGTACATCCTCATTCATCGAGTCCTTTACCATCACGATTTTGGCTTCGTAATCATGTGATCCACCATAGCGATTTTGGCTTCGTGATCATGTGATCCACCATAGCGAGTTCTCTTGGGTGCCATCCCCACTACTAGATACTTAACTTAACTTGAGAAGTTTGTAAGCTAAAGTATAAAGAACCCAATGGAAGTAGGGTAAATGCTTATAAGTGTTTTAATTTCAAAACATATATGGTTATTCCACACATCAAACCAAAAACATATGCTTGCTTAATCTTATGATAAATGCACTAATCACATGATTAATCACTTTTATCTACTTGCAAGAAAAATCCATCATTTTAATTGGCCAAAATTCTTGAATAAGAATAGCTAATTCATGTAAGCATCTAGGTTACATTGATGAAGAATTGTGCATGCAATCAACACAATTGATTATGTAATCGAGCAGTGAGACCTTCATTACTTTGTAATATAGAGAAATTACCATAAAGTAGGTATACTGATTGTTGATTTCCAATTGAGGACAAGTAAATAAGAGTATAGCATTTGATAATAGAGTAGCAATTTGGAAAGGATTCCAATTGAATAATGATATGGTAGTAATGGGAAAGGATTCCAATTGAATAATAATACGGTAGTAATTGGAAAGGATTTCAATTGAGAGAAGATATTGATAATAACTTGATTAAATAATAGATTTACATTACCCAAATATTCTTTGGAGATATTGATCTCTCAAAGCTTCGATGTGATAGTCACCAAGTTGTTTGCCACAGCAGCAGAGCTCCCTTCTCCCAAGTGTGTTCAAGTGTGTGTAAAACGGAGTGGGAATGCTCTCTATATAGAGTTTGGAGGTTCCTTGTTGCTCAAATCAGCCCCATACCTCCCCTACTTGCCTCCTCTTGCTAAAAGCATGTGTAGAAGTGTCACAAGCTCCCACTTAGTCATTAGAGGTGTTCCTCTTTACCCTTTTGGGTGATACAGCTCATGTACTTACCCATGCTTATAGTCAACCATACCATAAGACACAGGTCCATGGCTATAGGTCATTTATGGGCATCCATGGACATACATACACATGCACATACATGTCCATGCACATGCATACACATACATATCTTAGACTTTAAGAATTAATTTATTAACACTAGGATGAAAATTAATTGTCTAGAGTGAGCTTAGCTTATCAAAATTTAATCCTAAAAGTTGCTAATAAAAGACAAGCTTGAGGATTACAAGATAAGGTGTCAGATGCACACACCTGCTATATTTAGCAGTTTTTGGAGTAGGCAAACTATTTTTTAGAAAATTCAAGACGGGGTAGATTTTGACGAGACGGTCGCGTCTAGGTGGATACAAGCACCACAAAAATTTCTATTTTTGGATGAAAATGACAAAAAAGTAAAAAATTTATTTTTGAAAAGCTTACATCAATATATTCATCATTAGTAAATCAAAGGTGGAAAAAATGCCAAAAATAAAAACTTTCTATTTATGACCAAAATGGCCCGATATTAATCCTTTACATGGGAATCCCCTCTACAAGGGTGCCGAAGTCCTTACAATTTTCACAGGCATGAACATTTGAGACTTTCTCGGCTCTTGGTGCAATGAAGTTCTAATTTTGCTTTTCCTAAAAAAAGGGGAGTAGAGAGTTTCTCAACTAATGGAGACCACCCATCCATTGATGTGGCAACTTGAGCTAGTCTCCACTTTCCACCCCCACACTCACACTTTATTCTTGTTTCCAAATTACTACCACATGGTTTTTCATAACACAAAGTTACTTTTTTATGATTCCTATCACAGATTCCATAAAATAGTCTTTCAAACTTATCAAATTGGCAGCAAAACATTCTTTCCTAGAAGAAAAATAACATACGATCCTTCTTTAGTAGAATATCCAAAACGCAAGAGTTCACTCCTCTTGAAAAGTTTTTATTATCCACGGTGTCCTTTTCTACCCATACAACCGGATTGTCTTGCAATCTGGACATGAACCTGCAAGGTTGTCCTAGAATCTAGGCACAAACTTGCAAGAGATGTGCACCCATATGCACTATTTAGTGTTCACTCTGTTAAGCCCTCCACCCTGGATATCAATGGGAGTTTGAACTATATCAATATAGGATTTTGAATGAAAAAGGTTTGAGAGTTTTCCTTCTAGACAAACAGTTAGGCTTTCCTACAATCAAACAATTTTTTTTTTCAAACAATCCTTTCCTATGAAAGAGAATGATGAAAGCATATGTTGCAATTTGAAATGGGTTTAGTTTCATTTGAGATTGTTTTCTCTTTTCCTTTTCCTACTCTAACATCTATGCAATGCATGCAATACTTAATTAAATTATTCTAACCTTGTCTATGGTAGTACTGGTGCCTAGCCAATTTGATGGCACATCGTCCGTTGCGATTCTTTTTCCTTATTAGCTTCTTGACAAGTGCCACCCTCATCATTGTGACTCTTTCTAACACGGTTCCTTTTTGGGGCCATCTCATCACTACTTAATTAATTTGAACTTATGTAAGAATCAATTAAAAAAAAACATTTGACCATAAGGTTGTGGCAATAACAATTACACCAATTTACACTCCTTTCCAATGATTCAAATTTATGGCATGCAAAAATGTGATTATGCAAAGCCTAAAGGGCATTCATGTCAATACCATCCATTTGTGAAACTTACACTGATAAGAGGTTTAGCTTACATCAATTTCTTGCAAGCACTTCCATTCCTTTAGTTAAACTAGGAATTATAACAAGATTAGATTAGTTTGCAAGCATCTAGATTACATTGACAAGAATTTGAATATGAGGTCATACACAGGAGTTGTGGAATTGAGGAATGAGTCCATCATAGCTCCATAAACACTTGGTCATCAAAACGTACACCTAAATTGCAAAAACTTCACCTCACCTTTATTTTGACCAAAAGTTGTCAAAAAAGTGAAAAAAACATTAAGTTTTGGAGCAACATAAAAAAGCGACAGTGAACACTACGGAAAAAACTTCATTTTTTTGTACTGAAGTCAATATAGAAAGTTTTTTGAGACAAAAAAGGTGCAAATATTTTGAAAAATCTACACAACATTCTACTAAAAAAACAATTACATCCTTGAAAGCTTACCATTAAAGACTCAAGGCTTTTCAATTACAATCCTTAAACTTTTCCCATCAAAATTTTTATGGTTTGTTGACGAAGATGACCAAACTTCTTTAAGGTGAAACCATAAACAAAAATTTCCACATCCTCTAAGTTTAGATTATCGATGATACGTCATTCTCTACTTTCCTTTTTCTTCTTCTTAGTCACCTTGATTGCCCTATGATAGTGCCTAATGGTAATTGCATCTTCTCCAATCGCTTTGTACCAGTGAACATCAATCGAATGAATACGTTGATTTTCTTCATGGATCTTGATGAGTTTGGCTATCCAAAATGGACATCCACTCTCATCATCTGATGCTAACATAACAATCATGACACCAATAGCTAGCTCATTGACATTCCCCTCCCACATCTCTTTCTCTTGTTGTCGTTTCTGTGTTGTTTTTCTTGCACCAACATAAGCTTCTCGAGTCTCTCCGTGCACCAATTGATCCAACTCCTCTGTTAATTGAGTCCCTTGATTTCCACTTTCTATAACATTATCGTATTAGGAATAATGTTTGATTGCTGCACATGCCAAAAAAATGGATCCAACTTTATGACTTCAATTGTGTCACTTTTGAGGCCCTCAATTAAGTGCTTTTGATCCTCAAAAGAACTAAACCACCACTCCATCGAGCATGCTAGAAAGTATACATGTGATGCTTGTACCGTGTCTTTGATTTCAGCTAAGCACTGCAGATAATTGATGCTTTGATTCTCGTTTAGAGCTTTTTTTGATTCATTTGTTGATCCTAATAGCATGAATCTAGATGACACAATATGCTGTTCTAGAACAAATGATATTAATTTTAAACCATCAACAAAATGCCATGATTTTGTGTTAGAATACTTCTTGCACCAAATTTGAGTTTCATCATCTTTCTTCTTCATCTTGAAAACTATGATCATTTAGTTTTACAAAGGATGATGTACCTAATGCTCCACCAATGGAAAACTCATGAAAATCATATGTTCATTAGAGAACATGTACTTTCGGTTGAGGTTCGTAAGATTCTCTAAGGACTTCATAATTTCAAGAAGATCAAATGCTCTTTTCTTTGCCAACTTCACTGAAAATCTATTGAACATTTGGTCAATTTGATCGTGAGTATGCCTCACTGATAAAAAACCAAGTTTGACCTTCTTAAAAACGTCTTTTTCCACCAGCATGCTTAAGTAAGCTATCAACACTTGATTCTTGTTTTCTCGAGCTGTGTTGCAAAAAGATGCACATACAATGTTCCTAGTAATTATCCTTCCCGGTTGTTCAAAATCTTTTGGACCACAGTGACTATGAGGTTTGGATCGTTATGTAGATTAGGTTAGTTGATGAAAACTTTGGATGTCATGACACCATTGAATATAAGTGCTCCAACCACATGTAGTTGCACAAAATTTTCTTCTTTGAGATTTTTTTGGAGCACGTAAAAAATGAGGTAGTAAAGTCTTCTTCTGATCCATCCCATCAATGACCAACCCCAAGTATTGATCTTTGTGTTCTAGACACTTTTTCCTATGCTTTGCTAGCTTTTTTCGCTCTGTGCTTTGTGTTCTCTATGGATTTTGAGTGCAAGTTGAACCGGAGCTTCAAAAGAAAAGAAGAATAATAGTTATTGAATAGAATGATCCAAAAAGTTATATGTGAACTTCAAAACCCAAATCAAGCTTACATTTTTGTTTTGATGTTTTGGTTGTGTCTTGCTTTGCTTTTAATTCAACAGAAATTTGACACACACCCATTCTTGTTTTTTTCGGAATCTTTACATGGGAGAAGTGATTTCTCCAAACTCTTAGAAATGAGCAAAGAGAAAGAATTGGCATGTTCCGTTCCTTGAGAGTTTCAGCATAAAGATTGTAAATCTTTGTCTTTGTAAAGTTATCTGTCTGCCGGTAAGTGTGTAAACTTATAGTCTGGAAGATTTTTGTCATTAAAACCCACAAATACATCCAAACAGTTCTTTAAATATGACAACTCTAGAGTATCACGTGCTGTGTATGAGCACTCCATAACCTCCTCTATAGATCTTGAACGTGCTAATTTTTTTTTCATACGCTGATTGCTCAAACAAAAAACTTTTACAAAACATCTTTGACATACAATTTCATCCAAAATTGTATATCTTGTTTATTCATTTGTTATCCCAATTGATGCACGTAAAAAAACTATTTTGGTTAGATCGGTTCATCCCAAAGAATATCTCTCTTTCTTGATCGATTTTGTTGAAGCCTAAACTTTTTAAACAATTCTTTGCACAAAAATAGTCTGGACAAGTTTCTTTCATAGCTGCTCCCTTGTGTAATCTTTTTGTTCTGCTCAAAGTAGTGTTTAAATCCTCAGCACTTTCAACATTTCCTTGAGAACCAAAAGCGCTGTCTAGCTCCCTGTCCGACATTTCTTGAAACCTTAATTTGGCTAATAGCCCCTTCATCGCTAGAACTATTATTCTTTGTTGGTGTTGTAAATAAGAAAGAAGATAGAAGATTCAAAAGTGCTTGAAAATGACATGTTTGAGACAACAAATTGAAAATGATAAAAAAATGATTCCACAAAGGAAATCTTTAGCTTTGGTTCTTGTAAGAATGAGTTTGAGTAGTCCTAGGCACTTCTTACCCTATTTAAATGTATTTTTGTTAAAAAATATAAAGATAGATAAATAAAAATTAAAAATTTATGCTTTAAAAAGGAACTCAAAGTCTCTTTTTGAGTCACTCTTCTTTAGAGTTTTTTGCATTTGATCTCTAGAGCAGGTTTTTGCAAAACAACACTTTTTGCTCCATCGTTTATTTTCAGGTATGATTTTTAATTTCATGTTTTGATATATTAGCTTTTTATTGTTGCACAATTTGTTTATACAAAAAACAAACCTTTTGAGTTTGATCATTTTTAACCAAAAAAATTATTGTTTTTTGTAAGAAAATGGTTGAATTTGCATTCAAGACTTTTTAAACAATATTATCTCAAAAAGATTTAAAGTAGAAATTTTGTAAGTTTTAGAGCCTTTTATTTCTTTGGAATATTGTAGACCATTTTAAATAAAAACAATTCAACCAAATTGTTAAATCTAGTACAATAAAGCATTAAACTTGAGTTTTTTGCACTAATGTATCATAAACTTGTATATTGGAATATAAATTTATTTTTTGAAAGTGTTGTTTGACCAAAATAATAATAAATTTTTTCTTGAAGCAATTTTCATTGCATGTCTATTTAGCGTATTCTAGAAGATAATTTTTTAAAATATAACTCATTTGAATTTAAAAAACAACATGACAACATGTGTGTCAATTTTTGTTTTGGAAAACAAATTTATAGCACAAGCGTATTCCAAAATACATGTGTGCAAGCTCCTTGTATTCTAGAATACAACTTTGTGTGCAAGCTCCTTGTATTATTAAATACATGTGTGCAAGCTTCTTGTATTCTTGAATAAAAGCTTGTACTGAACTTCTTTTCCAAAATACAACTTTACAATACACTTGTATTCTAGAGTACATGAGTGTTAAGTTTTTTATTTATTTATTGTGTTTAAGTATTCTAGGATTAAAATTTTTTAAATTCTAGAAGAGAAGATTATTGCAATCTCATTAGGAAAAATATGAACCCCAAAAGGGTCCTTAAGGGTCAAAGATGGGTTTAGAATATACTCTCTACACCAATGACAATGGGCTTGTGGCCATGGTCCCACCAATTGTTTAATTTTTTCAAACGGTCATAACTTGAGCATGCTAAACTTCAAATTTGCTGAACGATAGTACATTTGGATCACATTTGCAAGCTCTTTCCATAGATATGCTACATGATATATTTTTGAGGTATGGAAATATGGGTTATCCATGCCTCCCCTTTTATGTACTATTGGTGACTGAAATCTGATTGGTTGCTCTTACAAGGTCCCTTTGGGATTCATATTTTTCCTAATGTTTTATTCCAGAATACAAGTTTTCACACTATAACACAACATTGCAACAATCTTGTATTCTAGAATATAAAAGTACAACGCAAGTGTACTCTGGAATACAAGTTTCTAATGCAGGTGTATTCTAAAATACAAGTTTGTAGCACATGTGTATTTTAGAATACAACTTTGTAGCAGAAGTGTATTCTAGAATACAAGTTTGTAACACATGTGTATTTTAGAATACAACTTTGTTATACTCTTCAAATCCAAAAGACAACGAGAAGGGTTTGCTCTCTCCAGAGGTTGTATCTAGGTATGTCTTTTTGATCTTTATCTCCATCTTCGTGTTCTCCATCTCTTTGTTCCTGTGTGAGTTTTCTCTATCTTCATGTGTGTACTTTGCATGACTCTGTGCAAATCGTTTTTGTGTTTTTGTGCGCGTGCACATTTTATAGGCATTTTCGGGTTTGGAGCTTGGATTTGCATATTCAACATTTCAAGAGATTTTCCAGCAAGTGTCCTATAGTTTTATCCCCCTTTCGAAGCTGTTTATGCCAAGCATCACAACAGAAGATAGTTTTCAGCCATACAAAAAATCTTCCTGTGTGTATCTTACAGAAAACATGTATTAGTGTGGAGGTTAAAAGTACAGATGTATGATGGGTTGTGAATACAAAGAGAGCTATGTTTTGAAAATCTTGTACATAGGAAATTACCATTGGTTGTGTAGATCTTTGTACACATGGTGCGGATTTGTTGTTATATGCATAAGGACACATCAATGAAGAAACAGTCACTGATTCTTCTATTCTTGATGTACTTCCAAATGAGGATAGGTTGGATAGTAAAACTACTCTCTTTGGTCTTCCTTGGTTAAGAAAGGACTTGTTGTAAGAAATTTGTGAGATTATGTGGTTGGCTTGGAGATTCAAGTGTTGAGTTTTTCTCTAGCCACTCCGCAAAGAGATTGTGTCAGCACTATTGTAGTACCTGTTGTTGTTGGGACACTAGAGAAAAGGAGATGGGATTAGCATGATGCACTTGCTTTTGGTATCATTTTGTTAACATATAAAAGATCTACTGTGCCATAAATAAAGACATGCTTTTTTTTTGGGTTTAAATACACATAAATTCTTCATTCTCTTCTTAAGAAAGCATTGAAATATGAGGGACTTTTTATCTTCTTTGTTTGATTTTTTGTAAATTTAATGTGCTTCTTGATGTTTTTAAGTATGTTGGATTTTGTATTCTTGATTACAAGAATTTTTGGTTCTTTTATCGATGTTTGCAGCTTCTTCTTCGTAATGGGTTTTCCTTCTGATGATGCTTGTGTTTCCAAGAAACAAAGAAGAGATCAATAATCTACTCTTGCTAATCAATCTTCATCTGGTCCAACTGCTTCGATTGGTTCAGGTCGTATAGGTTCACTCACTCCCTCCCATAGTAAACCTACTCCCATTAGCCCTCACTTTGAAGCACCTAGGGAACGTGTGTCAATAGCTGAAGCAGATTCTAGAAGAGAGCTTCGTTCCCCTTTTCTTGATTTTGAAAGTGATGCTTCTCAATGACAATTGTTCGTTGCTCATCAGTTTCCAGAACAAGCTCAAGGTATTGATGAGACTTTACCGATGGTACCTTTAGAGAGAGCCATTGTTCCCCCTAGAGGTATGCTTACTACCTCTCATAAACAAAAAAAGCCATCATCTCATGATGTTCAAGTCCTTTGGGAGCATGCATGACACAAGAAGTGTGAAGGTTATGCTTGGTTAATTCAAGTAGGTATTTTTGGACAGAGTCGAACGATTGTTGAATTTCTTGTGTCGTTGACGATAAAGGTCCCATCAATGAGGAAAGTGTTTTCAAAGTAGTAGGCCGTCTTGTTGATGTTAGAGAAAATACCTCGCAAGACATCGTATATTTCCTTGTAGAAGGGAAAGAAAAACAATTTGTGAATGACAAAGATAAGAAATATGCTTTCCAAACTTGCACGCAAGGATTTCAAGATAGAAAAAGTATATCCAACTTCTCAATAAGACGAATTCAAAGATGCCATGCTTACTAGGAAACGAGTAAGTGGAACTAAACTTTTTTCAATTATGTTTGAATTTTGTGTTTTGAAAAACAAAGTACTATTTCATGTGTATATCAAATAGAGTTGGATGCTACTTGTTTTAGAGAAAACAAGTGCTCTACAATTGTATTTTGGAAGATAAGTACTTTGCACTTGTATTCTAGAATAAAAATGTAATGCACACTAGAATGCAAGTACCAAGCACTTTTATTCTAAAACACCAGTGTGAAGCACTTTTCTTTTGGAAATAAAGAAATTAGCTTATGAATTTTATAGGACAAGTGCTTTGCACTTGTATTCTAGAATACAAGTGTTACACTTGATCTTTATTGCAAAGTTTTTTCAAAATGACGTTTGATGTCATAAAAACTAATATCTAGTACTACCAAATGATTTTCTCATATTAAACTGATCATTTAATATGGGGTAGTACCAGGGGAGTAAAACCTAGAATATTGGTAAGGCTGCTAGACCGATCTCTATCAGGGATCCAAAGGAGGAAAAATAGGGATTCAAAGCGGGACAGCTTGCAAAATAGTAATTTGCTTCAATGAGGCTTAAAAGACCTAAGGTTCAGCTCCATTAAGACTTCCATAGGCTAAAGTTACTCAATTTAATTCAATTGTCTAATGGCCAATAGTAGGGGAAAATTGGATGGTTGTGGGAAGACTAAAAAGTCTTCCCACATCCCTAGGAAGGAGGGGGCGAGCCCTTATAGTAGGGGATGAGAGAGAAACGCACACACACACACACACACACACACACACACACACACACACACACACACACACACACACACACACACACACACACACACACACACACACACACTCTCAAGCTCTTCCCAAAGGGAAGAGTGGACACATGGCAGACTCCTAGGCCAGTTGCCCCCATTTCCCCCTCGAATCCTTTTGGATGGCCATAGAGGTGGACCAATGAGAATTAGGTTCGAGTAAAATTTTTCTAATCAATTTAAAAATGCTTGATAAAAGAACCAATAGAAATTAAGCTCCCTAGAAGACTAATGGATAGTCTATCAAGGGGTCCAATGAGCATCCAACAGCCCAATGGCTTGCTTGATTCCTATTGGCCAGAAGATTAAAAGGTCCAACGAGAGTTTAAATAAACTATTTAATTACCTAAATCTCTCACAAAAGATGAAAGGAGGACACATGTCACAAGGCTATCAATTATGCTTCTAAATTATGATTGGCTGAGCTTTGCAAGAGCCAATGGGAGTCCATCATGAGTAAATAGCAAGAGGGGTCGACCAAGAAGAGAGAGAGGGCTGCATTTTAGTCAAACACATTTCTACACACACACACACACACACACACACACACACACACACACACACACACACACACACACACACACACACACACACACACACACACACACACACAACTCATGTGTGCAAGAAGAACTCCATCTCCTTCTCCAAGCATTGGGAAGTTGAGGCCTAGACCAACAACTCTTGGCTATGGAATGCAAATCCAACCAAGAGCCAAGATTTAATGGCATGCTCATCTCCTTTACCATGCTAATTACTAAGCTAAGCTATGCTATTCGAGTGATTATGTGAAGAGAATACTTCTTTCTCGTAAGATACATCTTCTTCCTCTCAATCTACATCTTCTTCCTCTCAATCTATCCTCATTCCCTGCTAGCTCTCACCATTTTTGAAGGTGTGTGAGGTCTTGAGACTGAGGCTAGGGACACTAGGTGTGTTTTCCAAGCATAATTTGGTGCATGAATCTTCCATCTTCATTGCACCAATGAGTTTTGTCAAGGAACACAAGAATTGTATTGTACAAAAGTCTCCTTTGATGGGAGAAGCTATAATACAAAGCTTTATGGAGGGGGACCGGCTCCATGTAAATCGGGTCCTCAACTCTTGTCAATTGTTCTATTTCTCTCTCTTTTCAAGTATTGTCAATGCCAAATTATCTAGGTGTAAATTGCTATGTTGCTTTATCAAATTAAGTACTCTCTGTATGCTCATTAGGAACTTGTTTTTAATAAAATGCTCACTATGTTATCAGTTTCCGCTACACACAAGTTACTAGTGCATTAAATGTTACATTGGTATTAGAGCTATTGGTTTCTCTTTTCTTGCTCAAGAAGAGAGGTTCTCAAGCTTGCTACAAATGGTTGGTGTTATTAATTGCAAAAGATTAAGTAGAATAGAGATTTTTCATCCTTGAAGGATGCCTACTTTATGCAGTTAGCGGGGAGTGAACGTCGAGAGCTTTGGTCTTAATAATGGATTCCTATGGGGCTTGCCTATGGTGTAACCATTATTGAGCTATTAGAAGCTTGACAGGAACTGGTGATATCTTGGATATGTTGAACCCTCTCTTCTATTCCTTGCAATTAATAATATTCAAGCCATGGGTATAGATGCTTGAGTGCTTATCTTTGAAGGTAAAGAGGTGTAGCAACTAGGGCTTCACGTGCCAAAGTACAAGTAGAAATTTACACCTAAGATTTGCTAGTATGGATGACAAGGGGAAATAGATTGAAATGAATGTTGACAGCTTTGATTTTGCTAATGAAAGAGCAACTAATGATGCCCCTATGCTTGTAAACTATCTTGTTTCTAAGCTTCAACAAGCCCTGGGCAACCCATCCCTCCAAGGTGAAGTGCTACAATAATTGCACACCCATGGTATTCTCCAAACTCCCCACCAAGAAGAGAGAGTAGCTAGGAAATCTCCTGGTGAGACTTCCAAAAGAGGACTCTCTCTGATAAGGGAAGAAGAGGAGGATCCGTACAAAGGGCTAAAAAACTTACTACTTGATGAGGCATCTCCCTTCCAAAGGAGAACCCAAGTTTCAACGGTAGAGGGCCCACCGAAAGAATGACAAATAAGTGAGTCTCTTGCCATCTTGGCGGATATGGCTCCACAAATATGGCGGGAAAAATGCTCTCCAACACCCCCTAAACAGAGAAGACCATCGCATACTTCTCTACACCATAATTCAAAGAGGGAAGAGAGAAAACAAGAGAAGAAAAAGGCAAGAAAGAGGTTACCCTCTTCTCCATCTTCTTCATCCTCTTCCTCTACTGAAGAAAGTGATGGTGCAGACAGGAGGAACAAGGGAAAAAAAAGGCGAGAAAGAGGTCACCCTCTTCTGCATCCTCCTTATACTCTTCCTCTTTCGAAGAAAGTGATGGTGCAGCTCTCAACCCACCTAAAAGAAGAGGCCATAGGAAATCCTATGCCTCCAAGCTCAAAAAGTTCAAAGAGGGAGGAAAGAAAATCTCTTTCCTTACCTACGATGACACTTTTGGTGCTACAGACAAAGTCTTGGCCTTTGTCCAACAATTCAATGCGGCGTTTGGAGATGAGTGCTTCACGGAGTCCTCTAAGCTATGTCATGTAGCCATGCATTTTCAAAAGTCCACCAGGCAATGCTGGTCCAGCCTACGAGCAATCTGTGAAGCTCCACAAACATGGAAAGCTTTAAGAGTTTTCATCATGAAGCAATTGTTGGCTACCGATGCCAAAGACAAAGTACTCACCGAATGGCAAAGCTTGAAGATCTCTTCCTACAAATCTATTCACAAATATGTAGACAAGTTTTGGGATTTACACCTCAAAGCCACTATCTTAAAAAAGATGGATTTTGGAGAGAAAAAACAACAATTTTTTGCGGCTTTAACTGAAGATATGGTGGAGTATGTTAACTCCCAAAGGCCATGCACCATATTTGCTTTCATACACCATACCATGGTGGCTTCCAGAATCAACTTCCAACAAGGGGCTAAGAGAAATCTTAAGCCCATGGAAAACAAGGATTGTAACGAGCCTAAGGGGAAGGACAACATCCAAAAGTATCCCAAAGGCAACGCCAACAACAACAAAGCTAAGGAGAAGGGAGTTTATAAAGGCAAAAATAAACTCTCTTTTGAAGAGCTAGAGCGTTATAAAAAAGATAACCATTGTTTCAAGTGCAGGGAGCAAGGGCATGCCTATCGTGCTTGTCCCCACATGAATACACGTAATGAGCCTCCTAGAGCTACCTTGGTCAAAATTCAAGAAGAGGATGCTCATCACAAAAGATCTCCTCTATGCCATGCTTGGGGAAAGGTAAGAGAACATGATGCTTTCATTCTCTTTGACCCTGGTTCTACTCACAATTTCATATCCATAGAGTTGGCCACCAAGCTAGGCATCCAAGCCTATGAGATGGGAGATGTCCTACTTGCTGATTGTGCTTTCAAGGGGCAAGAAGCCTCAGTCACTCCCTTAATTGGGAAATTGAGGCTCCATGTCCAAAGCTATGTGGACAGGGAGGATTTCTTCATGTCTCCTCTCAAGCATGAGGATGTAATCCTAGGGGCACCATGGTTTGATCGCATGGCTGCCAATGTTAAATTCCGTAAAAGGCAAATCTACTTTAGGTTCAGGGAAAAAGATATGTACATAGATGCTAAGGACTTGGGTAGTCCATACCCATTGTACATAAGCAAGCTTTCAATAAGTCAATAAAGAGCTCTATTTCCATGTACATGATTTTTCTTAAAGATTCTCAAAATGAACCTAGTGTTTTAGCAAAAAAAGATAAAACCAATCAAAAGGAATGAGAGTTATCCAAGTTCCTCAAGGGGATTCCAAGATAATTTTTTATTGACGATATCCCTTGTGAACTACCTCCCAAAAAATGAGGGGATGAAGACCATGCAATTGAACTTCTTCCAGGAAGCTAACCGCCTAATAAAACTCCTTATCGAGTTTCCCAAGCTCATTAGGAGGATATTATGCGGCAAGTGCATGTGTTGGTTGAGAAAGGCATGGTTAGGCCTAGATCATCTCCATTTTGTTCACCAATGTTATTAGTGCAAAAGAAAGATGGCACATATAGTATGTGTGGCAACTATAGAGCACTAAATAGGATCACTATCAAGAGTAGGTTTCCCGTTCTACGGGTAGAAGACCTATCTGATAAGCTACAGGGGTCGACCTACTTCAGTAGGATTGACCTAAAAAGTGGCTACCATCAAATAAGGATAGTTGATCAAGACATTGTAAAGACCGCATTTTGCACTACGTTTGGTCTTTACAAGTACATTGTCATTCCTTTTGGATTGACCAATGCACCAGCCACATTTAACCGCTTGATGGAGAAGCTATTTAGGCCTCACCTTTGATGATATAATTATCTACTCTAATTCATTAGACGAATACAAGCAACACCTCCAGGTAATATTTCAAGTTTTACAAGAGAATAAACTTTATATTAATCAAAAGAAAAATGAATTTTTCTTACAAGAAATTCAATACTTAGGTCACATTATGTCTCAAGATGGCATCCAAATGGATCCATCAAAGTTAGAGGTAATAAAAGGATGGCATAATGCAAGGAATCGGCATGAACTAAGAAGCTTTATAGGTATGTGTGCATACTATAGATGCTTCATAAAAAAGTTCTCACAAATTGTAGGACCATTCCATGACCTAACAAAGAAAAATGTTAGGTGTATATGGTCCACCAAGGAGAAGAATGCCTTCAAAAATCTTAAAGAGAAGCTTATCTCTCAACCTGTGCTTACACTGACGAATCTCTCAAAGCCATTTGAGGTCCAATGGGACACCTGTGGTGATTGCCATGGAGAGCTATTTTGCTTCAAGAAGGACACACCATAGCCTATGAAAGTTGAATGCTCGACCCTGTTGAGCAAGCTCTAGGCTTTTATGAGAAGGAGCTCTTAGCAGTTCTACATGCTCTAGATTTGTGGAAGCACTATTTACTGGGGACTCCTTTCATTCTGCGAATGGATCACCAAAGCCTTAAGTACTTCATGACGCATACCAAGCTCTCTGACAAACAAATGAGGTGGGAAAATTTCCTTTTGCAATTTCATTTTCATATTTCTCACATTGCTGGCAAGCATAATCAAGTGGCCGATGCACTCTCAAGACGACGAGAGTGAATGCAGTATCCATAACAACTCACAGTAATTTATCTTCTATGATAGATGAGTACGCTATCGATCCCGATTTTAGAGATGTGATTTCAGACCTTGCACTAGGGAAGAAGTAAGAACCATTTACCCTACAAGATGGTTATCTTCTCTATGGCAATAGACTATGCATTACTAACTCACTACGTGAGAAAGTTATGTATGAATCTCATGCTCCTCCTTATGCGGGGCATAGAGGGATTCAGTTTACCTTAAAAGGGATAGAAACATATTTCTATCGACCCGCCATGAAAGCAAACATACAAGAGTATGTTTCAAAATGTGTGGTATGCCAAAAGATGAAGTTAGATAAAGGGAAGCAACCTGGATTGCTTCAACCTTTGCCAATCCCTAATTCACCATTGGAGAACATATCCATGGATTTTATCTTTGGATTGCCCAAGTCTATCCATGGGAATACATGAATACGAATGATATTAGACAGGTTTAGCACACAAGCACATTTCATATCTATCAAAAAGACTATCAAGGCCCATCAAATGGCAACCCTTGTTATATCACTAATCTTCAAATACCATGGCTTGCCAATGTCTATAGTGTCGGATAGAGATCCTAGAATGACTAATAATTTCAAGAAGGATCTCTTTGAGTATTTAGGTACAAGGCTAAACTTCTCTTTGGCCTATCATCGCCAAATGGATGGCCAAAGTGAAAATAGCTAACCTAACAATTCTTGATCTACTAAAAGCTTATGTCACAGAAGTAGATCAAAAGTCATAACACTGTACATACTTCCACGGGGAAAGCACCTTTTGAGGTGATAGAGGGAAGATCAAAAAGTCCCCTGCTAGTCAAGGTACATGGGAAGATCTTCGTTGTAGATGAATATAGACAAGACCTATAAGAATCTTTCCAAAAGATTAAGGATTCTATATCCATCTCTCAGCAAAGGCAAAAGGCTGTTGCTAGCACAAAAGAGCCCTAGTCTTTAAGCAAAATGATTGGGTCTTGCTTACATTTCCCAAGGCTTGATTAAGGCACACAAAGGGCAAGAATCCTATAGGACACCAAAAGTACTATGCTAAGTTAGCAAAAAGGTACTATGGTCCCTTTCAGATTCTTAGGCCAATCAATGAGATGACTTATCAACTTAAGTTTCCCAACCATTGGCTCATACACAATGATTTCCATGTGAGCATACTAAAGCCTTACAACGGAGAGCCACCTCCAGAAACAATCATTGAAGACCCACCGGAGATCGAGGACCAAGAAGAGGTATTGCAGCCCAAGTCCATTCTCCGACACAAAGACAAGGTATCACGGGGCGGTAAGACTATCCAATGATATCTTATCAAGTTTAAAAATTATCCTTTTGAAGATGCTAGATGGATTCAAGTCATACAATTAAAGGATAACCTAAACCTTGTCAGCGCTTATAATGAGTCCCTAGAGTAAGAAAATGTAAATATGTTTAAATGAACAAAGTTTTTGTCTTATAAAACTCTCTTTTTATTTATTGTGCACACATGTTAATAAGTATGCATGCTTAGGATCATGTTCGTGGGAGACGACGTCTCCCGAACACCAAGTAGAGTTTGTCACTCTACTATGGAAGATTGATACAGACTAATGTGAAGGCATGCTTGCGGGGGGGTTTCTAATCACCGAGCAAAAAAAACTGAGCGAAGATAAATCCGAGCAAATTGATACAAGATCAATAATGGTGAAATAAAAAAAATATGCCATGTACATTACTTTCACTACCACAAATCTGACACTTAATTAACAAAAAATGAGATTTTAGAACCATTATAAAAATTGAATACTCGAGACACAAGCAAGCAATGTCATCATACTCGAAACATATATAATTCAATTCCATGTGGCATACCTAGCCTCCTCTCAAAAATAGCCCACCAAAAATTTGGCACCTAGATATTTCAATAAAGGCAACACACAACTTTGTAAGAGTACGATGCTATCCAAGAACCTCCTAAAACATGAAACAACTCCACTTTTGTAAGCAAGCAAAAACAAGTGCCTAAAGCAAGCAAGAACAAGTGTACTCTCTCTCTCTCTCTCTCTCTCTCTCTCTCTCTCTCTCTCTCTCTCTCTCTCTCATAGCTTCGTAGTTCAACACCCTTGAGCGGCCCTCCCTTTCCTCTTGCGAGCTTGACACTAAAATGGTGGAGGAAATGAGAGCTTGACACAATTTCTTCTCTAATGAGTCTATTGTGATCATTAAACAAAAGCGATACGACCTAGAGACGATTGCAAGTTCTTTTTCACTGAAAAGGCCCAAGTCCCAAGTGCATTTGCCTGCACGATGCAGAGGTACAATCATGAAGCAACAATTTCTTAAAAGCTCCTATATTATGCATGCTCTCACTTATGAAAACACCTAAGGTCATAGGATATCCACTCTTGCCTCACTCACATAATGGCAATTCAAAGCTTCCAAAGCCTGCCAAGATCTTTTGCACCAGCATGTAAACAAGAGCAACCAGCACAAGAGCATAGTTGTTTCTCCTATACACCGGCTTATGTGGCTGCAATCCAATGCCCCAGTCCCTTCAACCATGGAAGAAAAAATCCCTACCATTGCTCGCCATCACATTGCAGGTGTCGTTGTACTCTCATCCGCTGTTGTAAACACCTCAACATCTTGTTGCCTCGCCCAAGAGGCGCACAATTGAATTATATGCCTGTGGCACCGCTTTCTTTGCCTGTGGCACTGCAATATGCTAGAACAGACCCCTGGTTTGCTTGACATTTTTTAAACGAAATTTTTCAAAAGACCTTGAGTCTAATTTGTGGAAATTCCCAAAATACCTCTCAAATTTCAAATTTCCCAAAATACCATTATATCTATTTTGGTTGGATTGTTTAAGATTTTCTACTCTTTATTCCGTTTTGACAATTGAGATCTTTTTTAATTGAGTGCTTAGCATGTAATTTGTCACAAATTACCTCGTAAAAAAGGGCAGGTATGTCCAAAAACAATGAAGCAATACATCTCCAAGGCCTACATAACCAACTCAAATTCTAGTTTTAGCATCTTGTATTGATAGAAAATCAATCTTCTTATTAAAAGCTACAAATTTTCTTATCTTTGGAAAACTTTTATCTTGCAAACATTGCAAACAGGGTATTTTGGGAATTTTGGAAAATTTGAAGGGCATTTTGGGAATTTATGACAAAATATTGAGGGTGTTTTGGCTATTTTTGAAATTTGAGGGGTATTTCGGAAAATTCCACAAATTGGGAGCCTATCTGCGCGTGACTCTACTCTTCTGCTGCAAGCGTTTAAAAAAAAAATAGACGGCCCTCATGACCCTACCCCTCTCTGGTCTATTGCTGTAACCAGTCCGCGCCGGCGCGGACTGGTTGCAGCAATAGACCAAGGAGGGGAGGGTAGGGTGATTTCTTTTTAGAAAACGTGTTATTTTGGTTTTCATGGCGGCGGCACCATGGTTTGCGAACTCCATGGCTCAGCTTACGTTCTGCATGAAGCAGAGCGCTACACATTTACACTAGGACAGTAGGGTCACTAGCAGCTCAGATATGCGAGTGTTTGTGTGCGCATGCGTGCGCGCGCGAGAGAGAGAGAGAGAGAGAGAGAGAGAGAGAGAGAGAGAGAGAGAGAGAGAGAGAGAGAGAGAGAGAGAGAGAGAGAGAGAGAGAGAGAGAGAGAGAGAGAGAGAGAGAGAGAGAGAGAGAGAGAGAGAGAGAGAGAGAGAGAGAGAGAGAGAGAGAGAGAGACTTGCAGCTGTGCGTGCTGAGTATTCTTGTTTGCTGCTGTTGGTAGCTGAGTTATGTCCTGCAACAGTTGTTTTACGAGCGGTAAGCTGTGCTGGCAGTACGCCCTTCAGCCGCCATACCTTATATGACACACCCGCCGGCCTAGCTTCTCTTGGCGCTTCTTGCAGGATGCATGATGGACCTGGAGACGCCACCATCATGCATTAGGTCATATGAGAGACGCTCCTTTAGAGTCAAGCCCTACTGCATTGTATAGCGTGAACCTGCTGGAACCGTTCCGCGCCGGCGCGGACCTGTTTCGACAGGTGTCACAATGCCAGAAAAATTTCCAGCTCTTGGCCTGCGCCTTCCTTTGCACACTGTTTCGGCGCGATCGTGCCCATCAGTCCACCGCGGACGTCGTCCAGAGAGAGGGTTTTGCTCACTTGCGTTAATCACAGGAGGCTTTGGCTGGATGACTTTGAGGATGAAGAGCAAGTGTGTGGCTTGTATTCACAATGCTTGTATAATGAGCAACATGCAGGGAGAGGAGGCTGAGGCAGCAAAAAGATAGGCAAGCTACAATACTCTTCTTTCAAAGAAAAGATATCGCCATAGAGGGTGCATGTGTCAAAGGGGGAGCAAGAGACAGATAGGAAGGGATGCAGAAGCAAGGCAAGTAGATTGAGTGATCGAAGGCTGCATCAGAGATGGAGGAGTATAGTTATGAAGGGCAGCAAAACTAGATCGTTGAAGGGGATCAAGACCAAAGAGCAAGAGTAGGAGGGAGAATTAGCAGGAGTTGAGAACTACTACTCGAATAGAAGAAAAACCCATGTTAATGTGCCAAAATTTTGAAGGACCGATATTTGAATGAATGTGTTCAATCATAAAAAATGCTGAGGCAGGGTAAGGAATTGATTGCAAAAACAAAGGGTCCGGTGTCATGTGCACATGAGTCAAAGCTACTTTGAAGATACAATTGAAGATCATGTTTTTTTGAAACCAGTCTTAATGTTAATAAGACAAGTGACTTGTTGTACATGCTACAATGATGCCGCAACCTAGGGCACCCACAAAAAGTAGCCAAATTTTTGCATTGAGAATGGACATACATAACATGATCATTGCTGAAAAGGATGTGAAAGACTAGGTGCATTACATGTAGGACAGGTACATTAAAAGCCCAGAAAGAATGAAGGAAGTTGATCACTACTCGTCCAAGCTCCCTCAATGTCAACTTCTATTGCCAGCTCGCAAAAAGCACTTGGCCCTATGTCCCATTAAAAAAGAACATTTTGATCAACATATATATGGAAATGTATTCCAAGTGGCTAATACAAGTGAAAAGTGCTAGAATAATAGACGGTAGGTGCATGACCTCACCTTGTCACAAGCATCGGCAGCTCTATCATAACAGTCCCACGCTAACATGGAATGGTTTTGCATCTGTTGACACTTGTTGCAACAGGCCGAGGGCTATTTCTTTTGTTCCGTGATTGAAGGGATTGGGGCTTTTTTTTGTTCCATCCAATAAATTTCTCTCTTTAATGTTATGAATGTTTGATGTCATGAATGCATCAGCTTGTCTTCTTTCTTGATGATTTTGTTGATAAGTAGAGTGACAATAGTTTTTCTCGCTAATTTTTTTTTCAAAGCTCCCAAGTAGTGGTAATCACATTGAACATGGCCATTTCCATTAGGTAAAGTGAGTTTGAAGATAGAGGCAATGGAAGTAAGGAAAAAGTTAAATTTTCTTTTATAATAGATTCTTCAATATTTAGCAACGTCTTGAAATTGATTAGTTTTTCATGTTAAAAAAATCACTAACTCAAGCAATGTCGTGTAGTTGCAATGTGTGATTAAGATTATTTTATTTGTGACATAAAGGTGTCCTACTCTCAAATGTTTTTGTTGCTATCTCCTCGTAAGAATGAAGATATGATGTTATTTTTTTATCACGACTTGCTCATAGCTAGACTTTACCTCATGCTTGCCTTTCAACATAGAATGGGTGTGTTGATTACAATGAGTGTATTGATTACATGATAAATGACATTGTGTAAAATACGAATATTAGTAGTGATTGTGCAGTGATTTAAAGGGTTGTTTAGTTTTTTGAAAACTTTGGTGTAGTCCTGCAATTAGGAGTCCTCTCAAAGAAAAGGATGAGGGTCTTGGGATCACGATTCTCTACGACGTAGTGAGTAGTGAGATCAAGTGTGCTTTGTGTTAGTCATCACAAAGGACTTTTATGACAATGATCTTTGTGGTGATGAGCGGAAAACATTGGAAAACTCGCTTTCACTTTTGCAATTCGCTCTAAATAATAAAGAATGTCTAAAGGGACTTGCTCGGTTATTTCGTTGCTCGGAAATACTCGCACGCCAATTTGTATAACCCGCTTGCGACAGCTAAGGCTCTCAAGCACCAAATGGACTAGTCATCCATTCTGGAATGATGTCTTAGAGTAAAATAGGGATCCTCTACCTGCTAGCAAACGAACTAATGACTAGGCTTTATCTTCTCTACCTCATAGTCGAGGATGACTATAATTTCAAGAGAGAGATAATGTCATAAAACTGATATGTAATACTCCCAAATGATTTTCTCATATTAACCTAATCATTTAATATGGGAAAGTACTAGGGAAGTAAAAGTTAGAATATTGGTAAGGCTGCCATACCGATCTCTGTCAGGGATCCAAAGGAGGGAAAATAGGGATCCAAAGGGGGACAGTCTACAAAAGAGCAATGTGCTTCAATGGGGCTTAAAAGACCTAAGGTTCAGCTCCATTAAGACTTCCATAGGCTAAAGTTCCTAAATTTAATTCAATTGTCTGATGGCCAATAGTAGGGGAGAATTGGATGGTTGTGGGAAGACTAAAAAGTCTTCCCACATCCCTAGGAAGGAGGGGGTGATCCCTTATAGTAGGGGATGAGAGAGAAACACATAAACATACACACACACACACACACACACACACACACACACACACACACACACACACACACTCCCAAGCTCTCCCCAAAGGGAAGAATGGACACATGGCAGACTCCTAGGCCAGTTGACCACATTTCCCCCTCAAATCCTATTGGATGGCCATAGAGGTAGAACAATGAGAATGAGGTTAGAGTAAAATTTTTCTAATAAATTTAAAAATGCTTGATAAAAGACTATTGGACAGTCTACCAAGGGGTCCAATGAGCATCCAGCAGCCCACAAATGGCTTGCCTGATTCCTATTGGCTAATCAAATTTTCTAATCAATTTAAAAATGCTTGATAAAAGAACCAATAGAAATTAAGCTCCCTAGAAGACTATTGGACAGTCTACCAAGGGGTCCAATAGCATCCAACAGCCCACAAATGGATTGCCTGATCCTATTGGCCAGAAGACTAAAAGGTCCAAGGAGAGTTTAAATGAATTATTTAATTACCTAAAGCTCTCACAAAAGGGGAAAGGTGTACACATGTCACAAGGCTATCAATTATGCTTCTAAATTGTGATTGGCTAAGATTTGCAAGTGCCAATGGGAGTTCAACATGAGTAAATAGCAACAGGGATCGAACAAGAAGAGACAAAGGGCTGCATTTTAGTCTAACACACTGCTACACACACACACACACACACACACACACACACACACACACACACACACACACACACACACACACACACACACACACACACACACACACACACAACTCATGTGTGCAAGAAGAACTCCATCTCCTTCTCCAAGCATTGGGAAGTTGAGGCCTACACCTACAACTCTTGGCTATGGAATGCAAATCCAACCAAGAGCCAAGACTGTACCTCTCAAGCCACAACTCCAAAAGAGATTCTTTTTGCCTTGAAAGTTCTTTGCAGTTTTTGAAGCATAATTTTTGAAGGCCACAAATTTCAAATCTATTTATCTCTATGTGCAAAATTGGCGCAAACAACAAGTTGCCATGGCATGACTACACATAGAAAAGGCTAGTCGTCGACGGCAAAAAATTGTATCCAAAAGCATCAAGGAGGCATGAAACACCAAATCCTACATATTTTTTATATTTAGCTAGACTTTTTTATGTTTGTACATGATTTTTAGTTATATACAAGTCATACTTCAAACAACTCACTAACGACCACTTATAGTAACCCGACGACTGCTGGTGCTACACTAGCAACTTGTACTACACGTACATGTGCTTGCTAAAGCAAGCTAAAAAATCCACAAAAAGAAAGCCCACACACCCTTTTGACACACAACACCATGTCCATATGTAAATTTACAAAAAAAAACGGGGTGTCTACCAAATGCGCTCAACAAGGTGAATGTGGATCATGTATGCTTGCTAGTCTACCTCTCCTAGTCTATTTTTTCTCTCACAAAATTTTCAATGTTTCTCTTGCCACTTTCATTGTTCTTTAACTTTGTTTGTAAGTCATGCCTACATATTGCTAGAAAAAAACCTTGATTGGCCTACAATGACTTGACAAAGATATAAATCCTCTCACTACATTATATTGTTTCTCTCACCACCTTCAATGTTCTCTATTTGTATAAGTATATCATTGCCATATATTACTTGATAAAAAACATAATTGGTCAAAAAACTCAAAAAAAGTTCAAAAACTCTTTAAAAAACTCGCAAATAAAATACATCCCTAATTACTAAGCTAATATATGCTATTTGAGTGATTATGTGAGGAGAATACTTTTTTCTCATAAGATAGATCTTCTTCCTCTCAATCTATCCTCATTCCTTGCTAGCTCTCACCATTTTTGAAGGTGTGTGAGGTCTTGGGATTGAGGCTAGGGACACTAGGTGTTTTTTTCAAGCATATTAGGTGCATGAAGCTTCCATCTTCATTGCACCAACGAGTTTTGTCAAGGAACACAAGAATTGTATTGTACAAAAGTCTCCTTCAATGGGAGAAGCTATAATACAAAGCCTTTATGGAGAGGGCACTGGCTCCATGTAAATCCGGTCCTCAACTGCTGTCAATTGTTCTATTTCTCTCTCTTTTCAAGTATTGTCAATGCCAAATTAGCTAGGTGTAAATTTCTATTTTTCTTTCTCAAATTAAGTACTCTCTCTATGCTCATTAGGAACTTGTTTTTAATGAAATGCTCACTATGTTATCAATTTTTGCTACACACAAGTTACTAGTGCATTAAATGTTACATTTGAAGTTGAGTGCACATTCTTTAAACACATTTATCTTTACATTTCTTGTCACTCTTCTTCTTCTTGACTAATTTTTTGCTAGACATTTTGTCAATCTTTTGTTGAGTTTCAAGACAATCTCTACAACATGAAAGGTGGTTCTGAAGGCGATTCAAGCTTTAAAGATTCAGATGAAAGTGAAGAAAATGATGACAATGACTCAAATGGTGGTAGAGATGTTGAAGAGATTCATGAAATAGCTGAACTTGAAGAAGGAGAGCCTCTTTCCTCTGGTCCTGGTGCTCCTAGCTCTGCTCCTCGTAACTTTGATTTCAACATTGTCTGTGAAAGGACCAAAATGTTTAACATGATTAATGGGAGACCTCTCATCTTGCTTGTTGATAGAATTGATCATCCACCACTTGACCAGTTACTCAAACAAGACCTTTGGAAGTTCGTTCCATAATTCCTGCTCATGTAAGTAATCTGAAGTTACAGATGAAAGAAAAACCAACCACCAATGTTCTTCCATTGCTTGTTCTTCTTGATCCGAAGACTTTTCTAGATAAAGCATCCTTTGTTAAGCCAAAAATTGAGAGTTATAACATGTACTTTTTTTGTGGTGGAACACACTCTCTTGTTTCCAAGAAAGAGCTTTGTGAGTTTCCATTTGTTGAGAGCTACAAGACAATTTTAGTATGGGTTTACGCAGGAATTTCTGATGAGGATTCTTAAACATTGGCATGGGATCATAATGTAGATTCAAAAATGCGACTTTCCATGTCATTTCTTCAGAAGGTACACTATTTTCACAATGAGTGGGTCAATCATTTAAGTCAAGGTATAAAGGCAGATGAAGCTTTCAAAGTCAGACTCTGTGAACAAGTAGGACTTGCAACAAAGAAGTCTAAGAAGGGTGACAGGGGTGCCAAGCATAACATCCAGGGATATGATAACTTTTTTCAATTGGCTTTTCGTGATTGTGACCTTTGGGAGCATCTAAAAGATATTTTCAAGCTTTGGTAAGATAAAAACGTAATGTATGAAGAGTGAAGCTTCCTACTACATCACAAAGAGCAAAAGGTGGTAGTGAAGAATCCCTAAAACCCATTTTCAAAGAGATAATAATAACTCCCTGGTGTTGCAAGGAATCCAAGAGAAACATATGATTCTTCCAATTCTTTCACGAGTCAAAGGAGGTGCATTGTCCCTTGATGAGATGTCTAAAAAGTTTGAAAAGTAAGTTTCAATAAAATTCTTTTGTTACATTTTTTTTTGAGTTATTTGTCTAAATTATTTTTTCTTTTCTCTAGGCAAAAGACATTTCTTTACATGCAAAGCGTCATGATTGAAAAGATTAATTGTAAGGATTGGATTGAGGTGGTGCAAACTCACTTTCCAACTACAAGTCACCACTTTGGATTGGAGCGTTTTATTTTTCTTTTTAAAAATATGATAAGTGTTTGATTGTTTAAGCATTTTCCATTCTAAAATACAACTAATTTAGATTGGTTCAAGTTTGAAACAATCATCTTGTGTTCACATCTTTGTATTCTAGAATACAAACATTGTGTTCTCATCTTTTTAAATGCGATGTAATATGTTGGAAGTATTCTAGACTACATGATAGTGTTTTATTTTGTTTTTTATAAATTTTTATCTTTTACAAAATTGTACTTTACGAGCTCTAACTAAAAGCATTCCTCAAGAATTTGAACAACATTTAGAACGAGCTAGATCTGAGAGGAGAATACTTGAGGATGCTCAAAACATTGTTAGCACTCCAAACATTTGTACATTTATTTTGGATGATGTTACCATATTGCATGTCCAATACTTTGTGTTCAAAGGAAAAGTTGAGAACATGGAGAGCTTTAATTGTTCCCAAATGCCACTACATTCTTGGAATTGTAGATGCTCCTTATGGCTTCAAAGCACCTCATTCTATAAATGGTGATGTTAAATATGATCTTAATGCTTAGAAAAAGGTCATAGAAGCTTTCAAAAAAGTAACAATCATTGAATATTGGGTGCTAGTATTCTTTCATGCTTATGATCAAATTTTTGCTCCTGAAAAGGATTTTACAGAAAACTCCATGACCCATCAATTATGCATTTGGTAAGTCAGATGGTTCATAAATTTTTTATTTTTTTTTTGCATGATGATGATGTAGTTTCTCTTTTTGACATGACAAAACCTAACATACAAGGGGTTCAGTCTACATCTCTATAACTATGATCTTTGACATTGATGTTTGTAGTAATTTCCTTGTGTCTTAAGTAGATATAGTCATAGCCCCAGTCTTGTACCGTTTTGAGCTGACACATGAATGGTCTACCCAATATGATATCAAAGTTGTTGCTCTTGTCAAAATTCATTATGGCAAAGGTATGCTCATAATATATGCCATGCGATGATACAATGGTTTGTTCCAATATTCCTATCGGTCTCTCAACGTATCCATCTGCTAATTGCAGTCTCATTTGAGTTTTTGTAAGAGCAGGCTTTCCCCAATTTTTCCATATTTCTTTGGTTGCAATGGCAATTCGTGCCCCACTATCTAATATAGCAACCGTATTTACTCTTTTGTACTCAAGTGGTAAGGTGGTGTTTCCTTCTTTGCCTTCACAACAAAAAACTTTGAGATCTTTCTGGTGATTCTAATGAGATCATGAATTTGTATCAGAAGTCACAACTGTTGATGATGGACTTTATTAATCTTTTCTTAATGAAAGGAGAATGGATCTTAGATCATTTTGGAGGAACAAGTACTACTCAATTTTAAAATTTATAGGATGATGATATTTGTTTTGATAAAGGTATGTCAAGTTTTGTATATTTGTTGATATAGGGACAACTACAGTGAGTGATTTGAAGAAAGGATGAATGTTATTGCCATTGAGATGGATTATTTACAAGTAAGATTCATCCAACAACATGTTATTGCACTCAAGGAGTTGTTGAATGAATTTCAAGAAGTTGGTACGAAAAACATGGCAACACATCCAAGGGTTGTGGATGCATCTCGCGAACCACAACCTCCCTTTGGACCAGACGAAGAAATGCAATTTATTGATCTGGAACCTTATGAGGAGCCAAATGTGGTGGATACAGGAGATAAGAGTGGTCATGGTGATGGTGGTGGTGAAGATGATTCTTCTCCAACTAATCATGAAGAGGATGAGGAAGACAAAGAGGAAGAAGAAGAGTTTCCAATCAATCCATAGATATTTGGGCTTAATTTAGTATTAAGACCAAGTTTTTGATTTTTTTTATTGTTGTGAAGAATTGGCAAATAGATTGCCCATGTTTATTGTTATGGTTTCTTTTAACTTTTAAAAAAACTTTAGTTTTTGTGCAAGTTTAAATATGTCTTGCATTAAAAGTTAATTTTAGTTTTTAGTTTTGTTTATGGAGTTTTGTTTCAAAAAGTAGAGGTAATCTTGTTAGTTACCTTTTTAAAAAATTACATGAAAAATTTGGGGATTGTAAATAATAAGCTTGTTATTTATTTGCATTTTTTATCACAATAGTGAAAGCACAAAGTTTATGTTTTATTAATTGGTAAAAAATTGATGTGATTATGGAGATGTAAATTTTTTGAGTTAAACATGTGTACTTATAAATTGTTCAATTTTTCATTGGTTTCAAGATCTTTCATTGTTAAATGAGGACAAAATAGAAATTTTAAGATTTTTAAGCCATAAATTATTTTGAAAAACTTATGAGCTTAAAAGCTCATTTTTGAGTTTTTGGGGCTACTTTTGGGGTTTTTTATGGTAGTCACAACTACACCTCATGCCCTGTTGTAATTTTTGATGACCGAGTGTTCATAGTGAATAATGTAGAGAAATTATCATAATAAAGGTATAATATGACCTGATTCTAGCTGGATTTAAATAAATAAGATCAAGAAAACCTCATTGCACCAAGAGTTGAGAAAGTCTAAAATGTGCTTGTTTGTGAAAGATATGGAAAAGAAGGCATTTGAGCTCCTCTCTTTTGGAAGATGAGATCTAGGAACATTTAAATGCTCGTGCTAGTTCATGATTCCCCTATGAGACAAAGCTAGGAAACCTATCTAATGGCTTTGAAAATTTGGTATTGTTTGAAAATTTGAAAGAAAAACAAATTGATGAAAATTGGAAGCTTGAGTCCAAGAACTTACTAGCATCGATGTTTCGGGAAGATGTTGTCGCTAAGTATTGCAAGTTCAAGACTTTTGAGTTAATGTATTTGGAGACTTGTCGCTCTTCAAACTTTAATTTTTTCTGCAACATGATGGAAATTTTGATGAAGGTTTTCTCTCCTCCATCCTAATAAGAACCCAAAGGGGATGGGAACTTGCATGGGACTGCGATGGTCGTATCTTCTACATCTATGTAAAAAAGATTGAATGTCTTTCCTCTGATCTAAAGAAGCTTCAGTCTAGAGAAGAACTGCAAGTTATGTAGCTTTACTACTTCCTTGGTACTATTAGAGATGAATTCACTGTTTCTTTGAATATGGCATTGAGATGAATTAAATGTGGGTCTTCAGTAAAGTGGTGAAGGTGATCCCCAACTATAGGATCAAACCCATTTCTATTCCTGACATTTTCTCCCAAAACAAGAGCCTTGTATTTTACGAACCTCCTAATGATGTATATAAGAGCTTATACTACTCAAATGAAATAGTGGACTGTAAGAACTTAACTACAAACACTTATCGTTTGTACCACTATACCCCAAGAATTTGGCTCAGAGAATTATCTAGCTTCTAGCAAGTCTAACCTTGGAAAAAGCTTGGATGAGGCTATGTAGGATTATTTCAAAGCTACAAGGAACCATCCTAAAAATGAGACCAAGCTTGCACTATTTTGCCTCATTGGTGATACAAAGATATTGTGGAAGTAGCATTGCAAGGACTTGGGTATCCTAGGATCTTCCCAATCTTGGTAGGATATTAAAGTAGTTACAGAGCGATATCTTCCACCAACTCATTGGGCCATCAATATGAATGAGTTCTTTGCTTTAAAACAACTATCCTTATCCATGGGGGAGTACTACTCCAAATTTGTAACCCTACAAAGATATGCCACCAAGATGTACATTGAGCAACATGTAGCTAGATTCATCAATAATTAAATAAGCCCTTGGATACTCATCTTCAAGAAATGAGACCCATATCACTCCAATATGCTCTCTTAAGGGAAACACCTTTTGGCTAAAGAAATGGCAAGGAATCAAGGGAGAGAAAAGTTTAGCTATCAAAGGGGCAGGCCCAACAATTGGAACACTAGACCTATTAATCAAGATTATCAACCTCGTCTTGTAACAATGGCAATAACTCCAGTAACTCAACTCTAGTATCCAAATGTTTGTTTCTAGGAGTGTAATGATCTAGGTTATGACAAGAACCAATGTCCCATAAGAAATGTAGAAACAACAACAAATGCAATTCCTATACAATCAAATGGTAGAGGTCAATATGTTGGAAGGATTGCAAAAAGAGGCCATAGAAGAGGAGTTGTGGCTTGATCTCATGATGTTACTATGGAAGAGCTAGCAGTAGGAGGCCAAACTAATGAGAGAGACACTCTACATGCCACAATTAACAATCTCAAGGCAAGACAATAATTATATGTAGTTATGCAAGCATTTGGAACTTGCCAAGGTGAGCAAGTTGGATTCTTAATTAATTGACTATAAAAGCACACACTCATTTCTCTCTTCTAAATGCATGATAAAGTTGAAGCTAAACCAATACCCCACAAAGAGGTTAATTGTAGAGTAGCAAATGGGAAAGAAGTCTTAACTCAACATAGAAGAGGCTAGGCAGAATTCAAACTAGGGGGACATTCTACTTCCACACACTTTTGCACTTTACCTCTAGGGATTTATGATGGGATATTAGGGATGGATTGGTTAGAACAAAATCATGTTGACATTCACCGTGCACAAGGAAATTCAACCTTTAGAGATGAACTAGGGAATGAGGTTTTAGTTCAAAGAAAGAATGGGAAACCTAAAGCTCACTTAGTCAAGGCTAGAAAACTTCTTAAGGGTTTACGGAAGGGTCAATAGATTTATGCAATTAAATGCAACAAAGTAGATGAATCAGACAAAATTTTGACTTGATTGGTTAAGTGAGTGTTCAAATGTGTTCCCTGGGGATCTTACAAGTCTTCCACCACCTAGGGAAGTCGATCATGAAATTGAAACTATCCCAGGTTCTGAACCCGTGTTAAAGAGACCTTATAAGATGTCACTCCTTAAAGCTATTGAGTTCATAGAGAAGGTCAGATAGCTCATTGAGCAAGGATTCATACAACCTAGTACTTTGCCTTGGGGTGCTCTAGTCCTTTTCCAAAAGAAGAAGGATGGTTCACTAAAACTTTGTATAGACTATCGCATGCTTAATCAAGTCACTGTTAAGAACAAGTACCCCATTCCTAGAATTTACAAGGTGCCAGATAAGTTACATGGGGCTAAAATATTCACAAAGATTGACCTTCGATCTAAATACTATCAAATAAGGATCAAAGAACTCCGACTAGCTTCAATCGATTGATGCAAAATATTTTTAGACCTTGCTTATATGATTTTGTTCTAGTTTTTTTCGATAATATCTTTATCTATTCTAAAGATGAGGTAGATCATGAAGAGCACGTTTGTAAAGTCGTAGAATTCTTACGCTAGCATCAACTATATTCTAAGGAAAGTAAATGTACCTTTTGTTCTTCCCAAGATAGCTATCTTGGTTTTGTTATATCTTCCAAGGGTATTTTCATCGATCCCAATAAAATCAAAGACATTGTGGAATGGGGAAAACCTACTTCTATAAGTGAAATAAGAGGATTGCTTGGAATCACCATATGGTACATGATCTTTGTCAAGGATTATGCTTTTATCGCAATGCCTTTGATAGAGTTATTAAAGAAAGGGATGAGAATTTTATGGAGAGAAGATCATGATTCCAACTTTGAAAAACTAAAATATTACCTAGTATCATACCCTAGCTTAAAGATTCCCAATGTCAGCAAAGAGTTTGAAGTAGTAGCCGATGCTAGTAAATTTTCCTTAGGAGGAGTTCTTACTCAAGATGGCCAACATGTTGCTTATACCTCTTGAAAGCTCAAAGATCATTAGAAGATTTTTAGTTAATTACTAATCACAAAAGCTTGAAGTGGATCTTCACACATCCCAACCTCAATATAAGGCAGAGGAGGTGGATTGAACATGGGAAAAAGAATGTTGGCAGTCAAACCAGACTGGCACCCTTTGGGTCGACCTCTTCATCTTGAGTCCCAAAATTTTGATGTCCATTACTTTTTGAAAAGCTTTGTAATTATCTTTAATAGATCACCTTGAGCCTGTCTGTGCTACATCCGAGTTGTGTAATTTATAAATTATTTTGAACCTTGTAAAGTTGGCCACTGGCCAAGCAAGCCCTAGGTATAAACTCATTTTGTAAAGTGGGAAAATGACACTTATCATTATCAATGTTTTGAGTTTTGGAGTGTACAACTGAGAGCGGCTACTCTCATATGCCTTGTAATAAACATATCTTGAGCTCTGGTAATCACATTTTGATTCTAAAACTTGTAATGTGCTCCTTGTCTATTTCTCTTTCATTCAAGTATAGTCATTATCAATTTTTTTGTGGTTTATGACTACACATTAGTAGGCTAAATCTACTATTTTGAATGTGTTAATGACTTTTTATTGACATTTTGACCATAAGAGAGTCAAAGAATGTGTACTTCAATGTGAACATGGAAAAGACTAGTTATGACCTGTGGAAGAAGTTATGTGACTTGTATGAGAAGTAAAGTGCAACATCACAGGTTTATTGGCTGAAAAAGTTAGTTGATTTGAAGATGGATGAGGGCACACCCATGTGCAACCATCTCCATGAGTTCAACACAATTTTCAGTCAGCTTTCTGTGCAGGGAGTCAATTTTGACAATTCGGTCAAAGCAATGTTCTTGCTAGTTACGCTGCCAGAAAGTTGGGATACTTTTAGCACAACCATAAGTAACTCAGTACCTCCTGATGGTTTAACATGTGCTGATGTTGAGGGCAGTTTGCTTACTGAAGAGGTTAGCAAAAAGAATCTTGATACTTCTCGTGGTAGTAGCAATGCTCTCGTTAATCGTGGTCGATCACAAGAAAAGGGCAAAGAAGAATCAGAGAGGAAAATCTCGTAGCAAATCACGTGGCCGAAAAGACATTGAATGCTATCATTGTCACAAAAAGGGTCATATGAAGAAAGACTATTGAAAGTGGAAACAAGAGAAAGGTAAAGACAAGAAGTCGGAAGAAGGCAAGACTAAGGAAAGCAGTATAAAGATTGAAGAGATCAACAATGTTTTTGTTGAAGATTCTGATGGAGATATTTATCTCACATCTGCCATGGATTCAACATTTTTGGTTGCCACTGATGACTATGCTTTACAGGATAGGGTTATTGACTCAAGTGCATCATTTCATGTGACTCTTCACAAAGAGTGGTTTAGTACATATGATGTAGCCCGTAAAGGTCGTGTTCGTCTTGGCAATGATTTTGCTTGCGACATAGTTAGTGTCGGTGATGTGCAGCTGAAATTTCAGAATGGTCCTTCATTCATGCTCAAGAATGTGAGACATGTGCCGAAGCTTACCAAAAGCTTGATTAGTACATGACAATTGGATGATGCAAGATATTACTGCACATTTGGTGATAGTTTGTGGAAGATCACCAGTTCTTTAGTGGTAGCACATGGTTCAAAGTCTGGGACTTTGTACATGCTACATGTATCCAATGTTAAAAACCATGTAATTTGTGTAACCAAGCAGACAAGCGTTTCTTTGTGGCATTGCCAGTTAGGACACATGTCTCAAAAGGGAATGATAATCTTATCTCGTTGGTTATATGCCTGGCTTCAATTTCTGAGGCTTTTCAGTTTGTGAGCATTGTCTTTATGGTAAACAAACAGAGTCACTACACAAAAGGGGAAGCACTCGAAAAAGTGAGCCATTAGAGTTAGTGCATAGTGATGTCTGTGGACCTATGCCTAACGTATCCATGGGAGGTCATTGTACTTTGTTACATTCATTGATGAGTTCTCAAGGAAAGTGTGGGTGTATCCTCTCAGGAAGAAGGATGAAGTTCTTTCAAAATTTCAAAATTTTGTGGCATTAGTGGAGAATCAGTCTGGCAAGAAAGTAAAGTGCTTGAGGTCAGACAATGGTGGTGAGTATGTCACTAAAGCATTTCAACATTTTTGTGATTCCAAAGGCGTCAAAAGAGAGTTGACTCCTCCATATAACCCTCCACAAAATGGTGTTGCTGAGAGGATGAACCGTACCATAGAAGAGAAGTTACGTAGCATGTTATCTAATGCAGAGTTGCCTAATGGATTTTGGGCGGAAGCGTTAGCAACTGCTGTCCATCTTATTAATAGATCTCCTAACAAGGCTTTAGATGAGAAGGTACCTAAAGAGATTTGGTATGGGAAGCCACCTTCTTACAAGTATCTTAGAGTCTTTGGCTGTGAAGCGTATTGCCATGTTCCAAAGGAGTTTCGAAGCAAGTTGGCTCCTAAGTCAAAGAAATGCATATTTCTTGGCTATGGAAATCCTAGCGAGATGGGATTTCGGTTATGGGATCCTGAAGCTAAAAAGATAGTTCGCAGTAATGACGTATACTTCAATGAAGAAAAGATGCATAAGAAGCCTATTCATACAGTGGAGGTCAAGAGAGTTATCTTCCAAGAAGATGGAATTGTCCACAATAGGGCTGAAGTGCCTAATGTCAGACAACAAGTACCATATCCTCCTGCAATAGAAGATGTTGCTGAGGGACAACCGGCTCAAGCAGTTATTAGAAGGTCTACAAGAGTTTCAAGTCCTCTTGATAGATTTACTCCCTCATTGGAATACATTATGTTGATAGATTGCGGAGAGCCTTCCTACTATAAGTAAGCCATGTCAATGGATGACAAGGCAAAGTGGGAGAAAGCTATGCAATCAGAAATGGACTTGTTGCATAAGAATCAAACTTGGAAGTTGGTTTGGTTGCCTAAAGGTAAAAAGGCATTACCATGCAAATGGGTGTACAAGCAAAAAATTATACCTCATGATAATAAACCCAAATACAAGGCATGACTTGTTGCTAAAGGATTTAAGCAGCACAGCAGGGTATTGACTTTGATGAGATCTTTTCGCTGGTTGTCAAGATGACTACTCTGCGGTGTGGAATTGCCTTGGTTGCTAAAGAGAACATGGAACTTGACCAGATGAATGTCAAGACGGCGTTCTTGCATGGTGATCTTCAAGAAGAAGTTCATATGCAGCAGCAACCAGAAGGTTTTGTTGAGAAGGGCAATGAAGACTTGGTGTGTCAGTTAGAAAAGACTCTTTATGGTCTAAAACAGTCATCAAGGGAGTGGTATCATAAATTCTACTCGTTCATAATCTCTCAAGGCTACAAAAGTAGCAATATGAACCATTGCCTCTACACTAACGGAGCTAAAAATAGTAGTTTTTTGATTTTGGTCCTTTATGTGGATGATATGTTAATTGTTGGGAAATGCAGGGATGAGATTTCAGCCTTGAAGTCAGAGTTACATGCAAACTTTGAAATAAAATACATGGGTGAAGCAAGCCATATCCTTGGCATGCGCATTAAGCAAGACAGATGCAAGAAATTTATCTATTTGTCTCAATTTGAGTACATTGCTAAAGTGCTCAAGCATTTCAATATGGACAAGGGGAAGGCATTGAGTACTCCATTGCCTCCATATGTGAAACTTTCTAAAAATGATTTCCCTAAGTCTGAAGAGGAAAAGGCTGAAATGGCACAAGTGCATTATTCATCTACAGTTGGTAGTTTGATGTATGCTATGATTGCTACACGTCCTGATACTACTTTTGCAGTGGGAGTTGTTAGCAGATATATGCCAAATCCAGGCAAGAAACATTGGGAGGCAGTGAGAGGGGTTATGCGATATTTGAATGGTACAAAAGACATGTGCATTTTCTTTGGAAGAAAGGAAGCATGTGTAATTGGCTACACGGATGCAGATTATGCAGGAGACTTGGACAAGAGAAGGTCCACTTCAGGCGGTGTTTTTGAATTCACTGGAGGTGCAGTTTCATGGCGATCTTGTTTGCAAGATTGTGTTACCTTGTCTACTACAGAGGCTGAATATGTTGCAGCTTCAGAATCTTGCAAGGAAGCTATATGGCTTGGTCGGCTGGTGGGAGACTTGGGAATCAATGTTGAGATGCCTGTGTTACATTGTCATAGCCAAAGTGCTATACAATTGGCAAAGAATCCAATGTTTCATGCAAAGACAAAGCATGTGGATGTGAAGTATCACTTCATTCATGAGGTGCTTGAGGACAAGCGATTGTAGCTTGCCAAGATTCACACCACTGAAAACCCTACTGATCTTCTAACAAAGGGCTTACCTTCAGAGCGGTTTGCACATTGTCAGGCACTCATGGGCATTGGGTACATGATCATGGTCATTGTCTACCTGTATTGTATATATAAGGCACATTGTCCTTTAAGTGGGAGGTTGTTGGGGTGGTAAAGCCCAATGTGCTACGCCTAAGTGTTGGGCGGCTGGAGACTACCGAGAACTAACACTGACCAATCATTCTACATAAAAGAATAAGGACTCATAACCCTAACACTATTGTGTTTGGAGTCCACCCAAACCTGTATCTCCTCTCTTCTCCATTGCTGCACATTTGTATCTTCTTGAGTGGTGTGGTACATCATCATTTGGTGTTGTTCTACTGTATTGCCTCTTCCTAGGTATCCTGAAATGTTGTTGAGGTTGATACCTATCTAGTCTTCTTCTTTGGGAGGGTCTCTTGATTGCACTTCATATGTTGTGATCTTTGGCTTTAGTACCCATACTTGTCAATTATGTGTGTAGTACTCTTGTTCTTCCAAAATGTACCGTGAAGCTATCCATCCCATGCTTGTCTATCCATGTTGATCTTCCATCTTCAATCCACACTCAATCATTGACTTCTACTAGTCTACTCCAAAGAAACACTTTCTTGACTCTCTCTTGCATTAATACTCGGGCTGATATAACTTTGTTTTTCTATGGTACTCCATTGAGTTTTTGTTTGGGATAGTGAATGAGTGAGACTTTTGTAGGCTCGCATTGCTCAAGGGAACTGATTTGGTAGGGTTCTTTGATGTAGAGGCAAATGATGTTGTATCTTTTATGCTAGTTAGTGGAAGGTCCACTTTAGATTTACCTTTGTTTGTAAAATATGTTGATGATTCTTGTGACATTTGGAACTCCAAATCCAATATTAGTGATATGTGTAACAATTGCTTACTATCCCTTGGAAAAGAGAGTAATAACAATGTATCTTCTTAGTGGGTCTTGTGTTGGTCTAACCACTGATGACCAAGGATGACATCTGTAGGCATTTCTCTTAAAAGATTTACTTAGAAACTTACCTGCTCTTCATGATTTTGGATGCTAAGAGTAGCTAGCAACCATTTCTCCTTGACTTGTGGCCATACATAAAATTTCTTTGTTATCATGCTTGCATGGAGTAATCTTGAGTATTCTTTGGATGTTATGTCAAACCATATTGCACTTTGCTTCTTTATCCAGTAGAGTGTTGCATCGAAAACTTGATCCATTTTCACTACTGAGGATCATAGCTATCTTTGTTGGTGATTCTATTGATGATACCTATTCTATTTTGTCATGGTCTCATGGTGATCTAGCTCAACCTGAGTCTCTACAAAAGGTGATTCGAGACTTTGTTTTGCATTGTAACTTATATTTGGTGACTCAGTTGGCCATGAGTGATAGACCTTTGAAATTCCCTTTGATTCCTAGTTTTCTATAATTTTGATCTTCTTTAATTCTTGTCTTGAGGGTAATTCCTTCTTAGTAGCCTTTTTTGATTGCTACCTGGTGTGTTTCAATTGCACTTATTGTTGCTTGATCTACTTCAAGCACAACTGGGATTCTTTTGGATGGAGATGAAATACCTTCAATAGACTCTATTTTGGTATCAGTCTTTGCTTGTACTGTACTCAAGGAATTTGTGCTTCCACAAGTGACGATTCCAAGTTCTCTTCATTTTCAATTTTCTATAAAGACTGCACCTCATTTCGACTCTATATTTGTAGAAAATTTTGGGATAGTGGCAAATAATGTTGCTTGGTACATCTTTTACTGCTATCACATGAAATTGAGCTTTGAGAATCTGTGAATCTATTTGAATGGTGATGGAAGTAATTCTCCAACATTCTGCTCGTTTGCTTCTAGAAATGCTAATGAATTGTGGAGCATCTTCTAGTTGTGGTTGGCCACATTTTTGCCAAGTGGTGCGAAAAGACATGAGGCTCTTGTCTAGCTAAAAATCTTGATTTGCTTCTCTTGAAAACTTGTCTCCACTTTAACAACTAAGATTTCCTTCTGTTCTAACTGTTCTTTCTATGGTTGTCTCATGTGGTTGAACTTTTTCTGCGTATTCTTTGCTTTGACCATTTGTTACAGTAGATGTTCGATCACTCGACTGTGATATTGCATCTTTTTATTGCAAATGTTGCACATTATCTACTTGCATTTCAGAAACTTTTGATATTAAGAGATCCATTGTACTTTATGGTAGAATTTGTCTCCTTGAAGGAGATTTTGGTGTTGACCTTTGTGTAGTTCTCTGAGCTCTAGGCTCCATTGATTTTGAACTATCTGTAACTTGGTCTAGCAACTTGAGATTTTGCATCAACTTGGGAAATCCGTAACTTTTGACGTGCCATCCATAGGGATTTGTACAAGGTTTTGTTGGGTTGATTGGCCTTTGACTTTGACTTGTAGAAATCAGCTGAAACCTTAGTCCTTGAGGATCTTCATATAGACATTGGTCAACATATTTCAATGGAATATGGGTCAACTGTAGCTTCCAACAACCATATAATTTGGTAATGGCTTTTTCTTTGAAGAGGTCTTGCTAGAAGTTCTAGGGCTTCTAACTAACTTTATGATTCATGGTACAAGAGCTAAGCTTGACGGATTTGTATATTCCCCCTTCCTAGGGTGATCACTAATGCTTTCTCCATGAGTTGGTCTCAAGACTGTTTGATCACATTTTTTGGGGTTGTGAAGGTATACTATGTGTTTCTCTTTCGTTGCTCCACACCTACAAATCTTCTACATAGTTTCTTATGTACCTCCTTGAAACATGACATATGTCTCCCCATGTCAAGCTACAAATAGCATTATCTTCGCCCTGATATTGTCTATCTCGTGGGTCTCCTATGAAATGAGCTTATGTGGATTCAGGACCCAAGGCATCATAGATTGCAGACTGTTGGAACTAGGGTTGCAAGAAAACACACACAACTTAGAGAAGACGAAGGAAGCTCAAGGCACACAACAGAGAGTATATTACTTAGTGTGCAATGGAAAGATAAGACAGCCGTAGAGTGATGGGCAAATATACAATGCACGGGGGGAAAAACCTCCTAGTGGGGAAAATGCCCAGACGGTCCTAAGTGTGTTCACACACATCACTATCACATATATATGGTAACAAATCCTCCCTGGGAGTAATGCGGTGAACGAGAGCTGGCACATAGAGTATAGGGAAGTGCCATGCCCTAAGGACATGATCAATCCACAAAGGGGAATAAGCCCAAATCTTTGCGGAAAGCTTCAAACTTCGCATGAGACAATGCCTTTGTGAAAAGATCTGCAAGGTTGTCATGTGTTGGCACATAAGCCAAGCCTCATTGGAATTTACATTCAAGCTTCCACCACTGAAAAGAGGCAACAAAGTGTCATAAATGTCCTGTGAGCTTACATTACTGTCTCTAGTACATGACAACAAGGGTTGAACAAAATCTTTCACAAACGCAACATTCCATGAAACCAAGATACACTTTGTTTGCAAATGATACAACATGTAACCTTTGCTTTTAACACTATAACCAACAAAAATACATTTGATAGCCTTATCATCCAATTTTTTGTGCTGCGATTGTGGCACAAAGCATATGCCAAACAATAAAAAACACGATGTTCTCCATAGAAGGCTTTCTATCATGCCATGCTTCATATGGAGTCATAGATTGCAAAGATTTTGTAGGACACATGTTTAGTACATAAGTAGCACACATAGTAGCCTCAAGCCAAAACGAATGTGGTAAAGCTTGACTTTTGACCATACATCGTGCCATTTTTGTAAGAGACCTATTTTTCCTCTTAGAAATCTTATTTTGATGAGGTGTATACAACACTGTACATTGGTGTTTTATCCAATGAATAGAAAAAAATGCATTAAATTCATGAGACATATACTCCCCCCTCAATCGGAACCGAGGGTGCCCATAATACATTTTGAGACATTTTTAGCCATAGCTAGAAATTTCTTGAAGCACAAAAACACTTTGAACTTTGCTTGAAGTAGATACACCCATGCATACCTGGAGTAATCATCAATGAAATTCACAAAGTAATGGTAAGTTTCCAAGGAAGGAGTTTGCATGGGCCCACAAACATCACTATGCACAAGCTGCAATTTGCATGTGGCCCTAACTGAACCATCCTTTGGAAACTTCAAACGCTGCATCTTACTCAAAATACAGCCTTCACAAACATGTTTGACAAGTTCTTCAAGAGGCGGCAAAGAAGCAACCATATAAGATTCTATAAACGTAGCAGACTGGCAAAATTCAGATGCCCAAAACGTGCATGCCAAAGTTTTGCATCTGAAATAAACTTAGAATCTACAGTTGCATTTGCAAAATTCTACCCACACTTCTCATACAAAGTGAGCTTATACAAACCATGTCATAAAATGCCAAATGCAACAATTTCATCAGCAAAACTAAGATCATGTACTATACATCTGCCATCCACAAATTTGACTACAAGACCAAGTCTAGCAAGTGAAGATATAGACAAAAGATTCTTCTTGATCCCAGGTACATACAATGCATCAAGAAGTGTGAAAGAACTTCCATTTGCAGCAATAAGTACAATCTTTCCAACACCCTTAACCAGATAAGAGGCATTGTTGGCAAAAGTGACTGTATTTCCATGAGGGACATCCTTGAGAGTGGTAAACAAGGCACGATGTGAGGTAATGTGCTTTGTAGCACCACTTTTGAAATACCACACATGTGAATCTGTAGCAAGTGACATGCATGCATCATGGACATGAGGATCATAGGTACACTCTACACTAAAAGCCCACTGCATCTACATCAACATCACAATCTCCTTTCACAGAAGACTTTATAATAACTACACTTGTATTGTACCATGTAGTTGATCTAGCCTCTTTATTCTTAGACTGTTTTGCCTTCAATTTTGGACACTGCTTGATCAAGTGATCATTAGCTTTACAATAATGGCAACGCATCTTCTTTTTTTCCCTTATCACCAAAATTTCCAAACAAATTGCTACCAGCAGAAGCATTAGGAACATGTGATTTACCACTCGTAGAAGAACCATGAGAAGTGGCTACATTGCTGTTACCACTTTTTGTTTGAGCAGCAATAAAGGCCTATTCAATTGCAGGCTGTCTAGTCTTGTTTTTTTTTTTGGAAAGTGACTCTTGCACCATCAATGTGCATAATGCATCAAACTTGACAACTTCTAGATTTTCTTGGGTCATAGGTCTCCAAGTATTAGCAAAAGTCTGGTACAAATCTGGCAAAGCATCAAGAATAGTCTGCACAAGGGAACTGTCAGAAATAACTTCACCTGCAAAAATTAGTTGCTCATTTATATCCTTGACACCAGCAAGGAAAGTTTCCATTTCATCTTTCTCATGCGTAATCTTTGACTCTAGCTCTTTACGCAACAATGCAATTTTAGTCTCATTGCGACTTGCATAAAGACCAGCTAGAATATCCCAAGACTGTTTTGTAGATTTTGCTGAAAAATGTGAGGAGTAATAGTGCGCTTCACAGACAATGTGATCAATGCATGAGCCTATGCATCTTTTACATCCCAACGAGCTTACTCAGCCATAGGCAAAACAGCTCTAGTAGCAACAATCCTGTCACAAAACCTACAACATCCTCAACATCACCTACATCCTCACAATCACGATGTACATCAATGCCCTGCGCAATATTCTAGACACTCTTTGACACAAGGACATGTTGCATCATATAAGCCCACATAGGGTAATTTTCCCCATCCAATCTATCCTCAACAACAAACATCTTGAACACATCTAGGTTGTTGTCAGCCATGGAAAATGCTGCACCTGATGTGACAACTTCTCAAAAAGAGGAGAAACAAAGCGGGAACAACATGTGCTATATAGCACAAACCAAGAAGAATGTAAGGGACCTGTTATGCAAAAAACGACAATGACAAAAATTTTGCACAAAATGATGAAATAGCCTGCGTAGGACTACTTGAAGTGGAAACGGAGGCCGAAATGAGCCTGAATCAGAAATTTGAGCACTCTGAGCTCTTCCAAAATATTTGTTGACCTACTAACACTCGCTAAAGCTCACAAAAATTGGAGAAAGTGAGCAGGCATCTGCTGGAGTTGTTGGCGACTAAGCCCAAGAGGACCCAACCTGCTCTGATACCAATTGTTGGAATTAGAGTTGCAGGAAAACACACACAGCTTGGAGAAGACGAAGGAAGATCAAGGCACAAAACAGAGAGTGTATTACTTAGTGTGTAATGAAAAGATAAGATAGCCATAGAGGATGGGCTTTTATACAACGCACGTGGGAAAAAACTGTTAGGAAATAAGACGTAGCTAAATAGATAATTGAGTAGATTACTTAATGGAAAGAGACATATTTATATACACGAGATTATAGAGTAGAGAGAGAGAGAGAGAGAGAGAGAGAGAGAGAGTACACACAATATACGTGGTTCACCCAATGTGGGCTACGTCCATGGGAAAGCAGCCACTCAATGGCTTTAGTACTTCAAAACAAGAAGTAGTTTACAAAGGGATTATACCCTTAATGGAGCTCCCGCCTTGCTTCACTCTCACCACCTCACACTCACCTTGTTGCATCAACTTCACACTATGAAATGTGTGTAGAAATGGCCTCCTTTTATAGGCCAAAAGGGCTGCACTCTCTTATGAGAGACAACCATGTGTAGCCGCCCTTGTGCGAATTAGTCCAAATCGGACCCTCCAATCTGCCCATGTGTGGCCGCCCTTGAGAAGACAAGTCCGCTTTTGAATTCGGCCACCGGCCACCGGCCATTGACTTCCGACCACCGGCCATCGGCCATTGACTACCGGCCACCGACCAACCGACCGGTTGTTTTCCAACCACTTTTCGGCCGCCGTCCGGCCATAATATTCCAGCGAAAAAAAAAGTCTCGGGGGCCTCCGCCCCCGACGCCTTTAAAGTTGCCCCTGATTCTTGTCCGTTAAAATTTTGGTTTCCGGTGAGTGATTTTCCTTCACGCACGATGGCTTCTCCTCATAATGGGGGCCTTAAAAATGTGCGCTTTTACCACAGAAAATTGCAAGGGTAAATCAAGCTCCATACTTAACAAAAACCTCCTAGTGAGGGAAAAAATGCATCGGTGGTCCTAGGTGTGTTCACACATATCACAAACACATTTATATGGTAGCACAGACTCTCGCCAATATCTGCATTTATTTTGGTCATAATATGTGCTCGTTGGATTATAATGTTGAAGCTTGACTTCCGATAATTGGTAGTTTGGCTCTAGACAGATTTCAAGGTTCACTTTGGTAATGTCATTGAGCTTTAGAGAGGTTGACAATAGAGTATTGTTTCCTAGAGATAAACCATCCTTCTTGATCTAACACTGGGCATAATTTTATGAGCTGGTATATAGGTCTCTCAAATACTGGTTAGTTCTTTTTGTACAGTTACCCATTTTGGTCTACATAATGTGCATAGGAAATATGTATACCATATAATGCTAACAACGTTCACTTTGATGTGTCCCTTAGACTCATAGGTGATTGCACACTACTAGTCGTGGATGCAAGATCACTTGCAAACCCAACACTCTTTTGACCGTTGGTGATAGCTAAGTGCTTTGACTAAATTCACATAGGATTTTTTTTTCTAGTGCTTCCAATTTAAGCCGTTCAGGTACCTGTGACTCTTCATGCAAATTTTGAACTTGCAGTGCTTTACTGGTGTTTGTAGTGGTAATGCAAGAACATTTGGCTACACCAAAAATGATGGGTTAGATGCACTTACGTGAAAATTTGCATTTCCACTTTTCTTTGTGCTTTGCTTTGCAATTGTTGTGTCCCTATTGTCTGAAAACGTGGGAGTGGTGATGGGTGTCAGTGCAGATGGAGGGCCATGGTGATGCACATCAAAGGACATGCAGAAAGAGTACAGAGGCCGAGATGTGTCCGCACAATGAGAAAGAGGGAGAAGATGAGACACACATACATCTATCAAGCATCCATGCTCCAATAAAACCTCCATGCACACACAAAGAATAGAGGGCAATCACACAAGATTAGAGAGTGATTAATCACTAATTAGTTAAGATCTAGCTAATTAAAGCATCATAGACAATCATAGAGAGAGCAAGAGGCATAATGAAAGAGAATTAAGAGCATTGATTAATGTGAATTAAGTCATGTGAGCAAAGAGAAGCTCAATGACTCTATAGCCACACTCCACATAAGCTCTCACTAGAGGTGCTCTTAATAAATGAGACTGAGAACCCTAATTCCATTTACACAGTCACATGAGCAAGGAGAAGCTCAAGGAATCTATAGCCACACTCCACATAAGCTCTCACTAGAGGTGCTCTAATAAATGAGACTGAGAACCTTAATTCCACTTACAAGTTGTCTTATATACCTAGGGTTAAAATGTGCGATGTCGGGATGCCCAAGGCCTTTAGGGATCCACAACTTATTGTATTTGCAATCTAGGAATATTAATTGACATATTCTTTATAGCTTGGAATTCTCGTTGAACCCATACATTACAATTATTACAGTGGCTTGAAATAAATTGGGAATCTACAATACACGATCATATTGAAAAAATACATGTCCAATCTTCACTCCTTCTTTGTATTTGCCCTTGATGTGCAATCGCTAGACTTGGGTCTTCAACAAATCCTATTAATTGACGTTGGCTCAGTTAACATTACTCATGCTCTTAGTGCTATTCACAACAAAGAGAAACTTGATTATACATAGGACCGTGGCTAAGATCTCAACTTAGCGGCTTCCTTGATCACATCATACATCATTCTCCTCTTCTTCAAAGCATCAATAATAATCAATACAAGTATATAGAAAAGAAAAGGAATGGAATCCTTAGGGCTTTGATTATGAGCTTGACAAGAAGACGCTCCATAGTATAGTAGTATATGGAATACTAGTAGAAACTCTTGAAATTTTAGATAGTCTCTACTAATCCTGTTAGATGACACTATAATATCATAGTAAGTTTTTGACTATTTCTACAAAGTCATATATCTTGAAAAGAGATAATTTAAGTTTCCTTTTAATAATCCAAATTTTTTTGTTTTACAAGAAAAAGATCCTTCCATTTGTAACTGCCCAAAATTGACCTCTTCTAGAGAGGGCTACATTAGAAACATGGGGAGACTCTCCCAACGAGAAGACAAAGTATGTACAATGAGGGCTAAATCATGAGATAGTAGGGGGGAACAACCACACTAATGGTTGATAATTCCATCTAGGCACGCCTTGAACCATGGTGAAGAAAGGCCCTAGGTGCCAATGTCGTAAAAAAGTCTCATGGTGCTCCCACATGTGGTTGGAGCTACCATGAAATCTCTGAAAGTGGCTCATGATGTATGGATCAACTCCAACCAAATGTCACAAACAATGTCTACCAGTGGGATAGAGAGAGTCTTGAAAATGCAAAAGCAACGGGCCTGTCAGATGAACCAGAGTGTCACGCCGCATATGAGCTCCCAAATTGACTCTCTATCATTGCACCAGTCTTGGGGGATGAGCTCTATGGCAAGCCAAAGTGTAGGTTGACCCCCTTGAATCACTTTCATCCGGTTGGTGGAAGCCATCTCAAAATGAAGCGTAGGGCTCATGAGTGTGGACTAGGGTGCAACACCCCAAGTGTATTGTCGGGCTATGGAGAGTGCTTGCATCAGCCAAAGAATCCAAAGCCAAACCTACTGTGCCATGGGATAGTCCCACAGATAGTGATGCTGACTCTTTAATGGGTGGTCACATGCTGCACATGCTATCGAGAAGCCGTTGTGTACCAGCCAACTCCCAGCTGTAGTAGCTCTATGTGCAACTAGCCACTAAAACATGGTAGCTCTCCTTGGTTTTCTGTTGTCCCACAATTGCTCCCAAAACCCGATAAAACGAGACCCTTCTCTTGTTTAGTGAAGTGTTGCAGCAAGGAGAGCCTCACTCTGTGATGCCAGTACGTGGCACCCCAAACGAGTTGTGTACTGGAGGAAAGGAGTCCCTGAGTGATCGGTTGAAGAGAAAGGATCTCACCAAAACCACTCTCTTGGGTCCCACTATACTCGTACAAAGGGCGGCTCTCCCAAGTCCAAAGCCTCCGATGTCCTTTCTCAAGTTTTGTTGGGTCAAGATCTATGACACAAGTCCTCCTACAAATGCCTACAACTTGGGTCCTCCTAAAATAACACTCTACAACATGTGGTGCCTTTGCTGAAACTTTGTGAAGATGACCCTTGCCTTGAACCTCGAAAAATATGCAGGGGCTTGAGTCTAAGCAAGCCCTATTTGCAATGAGGACCTCCAATCACGCGAAATCCCCCATCCAATTGGGAGTTGCTGTCTCAAGAGGGGTATGGCACTCAATAGGTATAACCTTTGTAATATTTTGACACATGCTCTGCACCCCCCTCATGCCTCATAGCTCGATGCTTTTAATCTCCTCAAGAAGGCCTGAAAATTATAGCCAGTCTCCAAAAGTGCAGGATGGACCCTTTGCCATGGGACCCCAAGAAAATGAGGCTTGCTAACAACCAAGTGGCCTCGCTGTGTACTGACCATGGGGTTCCTACCTCAAGCGCTCCTCCATGCATGTTAGCACTGCTCCAGGCCACTCCATAGCGGCTTCGAAGACCTAAGCAAGCAAAAAATTCCTCCCAAATCCTGCTCAGGTCAACTTTGCATAGCTCTAATAAAATCCACTTGATGGTGGTTGGGCTCTAAGGGCTGCCCATATGAGGGACTTAGGCACAAATCCGGTGTAGCAATAACTCCTTCTAGGGATCCTCTCTTGGAAGAATTACTCTGACCACAAGCTTCCCAAGGAGGGCTCAACTCTATCGTGCTGGGTCAACAATCCCAAGTTGGCCTCCCTGAGAACATGGTAAAGTGATGACCTACCAAGAAACTTTGGCTCAAGTGTTGCACCCTGACCACAAAAAGTTCTTGATCAGCCTGTCCAATTGGCTAATGCAGGAGCTGAAGCAAGTTGTGATGTACCACATAGTAGCCAAAAGTACCTGGTTGGCCACTACAACCCTGCTAGCAAAAGAGAGCTGGGCTGAGCTCCAATGCAGTAGTTTCCTCCTAATGGAAAGGAGGAGAGGAGCAATGTGCTACTCTAGAGATAGATCCAAACCAGCATGACAACCCAAGTAATGTATAGGAGACCTTGGGGGGATCCATATGAATCCCTCTCTCCATGATCGGTCGGACGTAGGAGCACTACCAACCTAGGAAGCCACTATCTTCCTCCAGTTGATCAGTGCTCTCAATGCACAACAAAACACCTCAAGAGACTGCTCACACCTGTGCAGATTGGCCTCTTGGCCCTCCAAGGAAATTCCTACATCATCAATAACCTCAACATTTAGCAGCTCATCTTGCCTAATAGGAAGCTTTAAACCATGCAAACCAACCTCCTGTGAAGTCAAGAATGTGCTCAACACCTCAGCATAAAAGAGAAAAAGGAAGGGGCAACTCTGTCAAACCAATTGCATGAGCATAAAGAGTTCCCCTCTTCCCCCTACCAAGAGCACATAATTGTGTACACATCTATAGAGACCTGACAGTCCTTTGATCCAAGTATTTGAAAACCCCATCCTATGCAAAGTGCCCTCCAAGAAATATCAATCAACTCTGTTGTATGCCTTCTCAAAATTGAGAAGGAGTATCACAAGATCCCCTCCTCGAAGATGTGCAAGGGCAGATGCCTCACAAAAGGTAAAGATACTGTCAAATATACTGCACTCCGTGACAAAATCTGTCTACGTCTCCTGTATAATGCTCTCAAGTAATGACAAAATCCTCAAACTGAGAAATGGTGATGGGCCACCACTATTGAATCTCATCCAAGGAGCCTCCCTCCTTGGGGATAAGGTATATCAGACTCTCACTCATGCTACCATCATGCATCTCACTAGTCTACATAATGTGTTGGTAGGCGCTACAAAGATCTTGACCAAGTATCTCACTAGTGTACATAATGTGTTGGTAGGCGCTACAAAGATCTCGACCAAGTAGCTCCCAGCACTCCAAGAAAAATATGGGAGTCAAGCCATCCTCCCCTAGGCAGCTGCCTTGGGGGAGTGACCTAAGGGCCTTATGAAGCTCCTTCAGCTGGAGAGACATCTCTAGTCTCGAATGCATCTCCTTAGTAACTAGGCAAGGCATCTGCACCCAAAATTGCTCTTTGCATGCATCCTGGCACTCTGACTGTGGCTCAGCTGAGAGCAGCTCACAGTAAAATTTAGTAGCAACTACTACTACATCTGCTCCTCCAACCAAGGACTTTTAGGGTGGCACTCTTGCATCCACTGTAAGGAAGCAATCCCTGTTTGAAGACGCTTCTCCTCCTCCTTGGTGGAAACCAAGTGAGCTACAGACTCCTGGAGGAAGAAACCACTCGGATTAGCAAGTCTAGTGGCCACTCTACTTGCAGGGACTCCATGAGTGCCCAAAATCTTTTTCCAAAGCACCATCACTCGCTCTGAGCTCGGTATCAATAGAATCCTCTCGCGATTGATAGCATGGCACTCCCACTCCTCTGTCTATCTATCATGGTAAGAATCACTGGCGCATGATCTAAGAAGGTGGTCCCTGTCAAAATGCATACAAATCCTCCCATGTCACCAATGCAATCACATGTGTAGGAACAATCTATCCGAGATAGGTTCACGCCCCCTACTTTGTGGTCAGATCGAGAGAAGGATAGACTGTTTAGGCATCGCACAAAGCCTACATGCTGGCAAGCATCTAAAACGCATAAGGTCATACATAAGCGCTCCCAAGATGTCAACTCAGTTTTGTGCACAGTAGCATGGCTGTCTCCAATCCTATCTGAAGGGTCCTCCAACATGTTGAATTCCCCCCAACAAACCACTTCACTACATGAGACGAAGACTCCACAATGTGTGACCAAAACTCAGTTTGTGTAATTGCATGGTTGGGTCCATAGATGTTCATGATGCCCATGAGGCTACCGTGAACCTGCATGATAATCCATTGGGCCCTACCTTGCATACTAATACCTCTACCCACAATGATGAGTCCGCAATATTCATACATACACCTCCTTGGATGGCGGTTTAGGTCCAGAAGCAGTTGACCAAAAGGTCTCACAATGGCCACACATAATCTGACCACGTTAGTGAATATGGCTCTCACAAAGAATGTGCTCCTAAAGTATAAGTATATCAATCATTCCACCTACAAGGCATCTCTAAAGCTCTTGATGCAAGGGACCCCTATAATGCTAAAATTGGGATCCACCTTAACCCTGCACATTCCATGAGACAATCCTCATGGGATACGTGAGAAAATATCAAGCCTGCAAAACAACAACCAAGCTTGCTATCTTCAAGGCCGGCTTGGATGGAGAGTAATCTGCATCTGAGTGAACACAAGATAGGCGTGCTTGAAGTGACTATTCCACCCTAGACAAAGCAGAGCATGTAGTCCATAGGGCTACATTGTCTGTCCAAGAATCCTCATGTACATATACATATCAAGGAGAACTCCGAGTGTCGGCAAAAAGTGAACCACAATGTGCCTACATCCAGCTGCATCTGATGGCATCACATCGTGCTTGGCTAGTGACCAAAGTTTTTGTATTAGATCTATCAACCCTAGGTCCCTTGTGTTGTGTGAGATAGTCAAGGACTATGTGCAAAGTCCATTTTGTGTGATCCCTGCCACACAACGGAAAGGAAAAGCCTATCGCTGTATCCAAAGCTCAATGCCTCTAGCGGCTAGAAAGTGAACTAAAAAACAAGCTGCTTCAAGGTCAAAAGATGGGTCATCGAGGAATTCGGTGAAGCTATAATCAAAGAAATCCCACCGTTGACAGCCAATCATGTACCAAAGTTGGCATCCTCAAGTAGGGTTGTCCCTCCCGAGCCATTCAGCTCGTAGCAAAAGAAATATCAAGAGAGCGTCACGCTACGGATGAATGTCCAGTCCCCTGTGCCGGAGGAGGAGCAGCTCAAGATGTGTGAAGTGATGGCCCAACAGGGGAAGGGGGGGAATAGGAGGTGGGGGGGGGGGGGGGGGGGTTGTGGAGGGACATGTGGAGGCAGGGCAAAGGAGTTGGTAGGCGCAGGGGCTAGCCATGGTGAATCTCAGGTGGAGGGAGGCTTCTCAAGGAAATTTTATTGCAAAAGGTCAAAACGGTTCCCTGTCAGAACCCAATGTTGGTGGGCTACAGGAGGTCACCAACTAGAAGGGGTGCTGTGACAAGCCTTCCCTATCTATGGCAGGCATGCACCTAGTTCCGACCATCAATTGGTTGGTCATTGGCCTCTGATGAAGTGCCACCCTGTGTGTCAAAAGGTCAAAACGGTTCCCTGTCAGAACCCAATGTTGGTGGGCTACAGGAGGTCGCCCACTAGAAGGGGTGCTGTGGCAAGCCTTCCCTATCTATGGCGGGCGTGCACCTAGTTCCGACCATCAATTGGTTGGTCATTGGCCTCTGATGAAGTGCCACCCTGTGTGTCATCGGTATCTGTATGCCATGCATGGTCAACTTTGAGGGGTTGAGCGTGCAACATGGGTCGAGATCTCTTCTAAGGACATGCCTTTGCTAAGTGGCCTATATGTCTACAAATGAAACACTGGTATGGGAGTCCCACCACTCACCCTGGGTAGAAGGACTACCTTTGGGAGGGTGTGTGTCTCGAACCAAAACACGTACTATGGGAATACTTGTAGACTTAGCAGTAATTGAAGTTGTCGTGCATTACTATGCAAGTATCTCGATCTCGGAACCAATCTTGGAAAGAAGCAAGAGGTACTCTCTCCTCAGGCTGGGGAAGCAGACCAAAATAGACAGATATCCCTTAACTTTCAAATTGGCTTTACTGATTTTGGTATTGTTTTTCACTCTGCTACTGATTTGTACACATTTTCGTACTATATGGTACTTTGGGACTATTCGGTACTTTGGTACTATTTGGTACTTTGGTATTGTTTACTATTGTGCACAAAATTTTTACTGTTTGTGTCTTTGGTACTCTGGTTCTATGGTACTTTCGTATCATGTTTGGTACTATGTACACAATTTTGTATTGTTTGTGCTTTGGTCCTTTGCTACTTTGGTAATGTGTTGTATGAAGTTTGGTACTGTGTCACTGCTATGTCCTGTTTGTTGCTTTGGTACCTTATTTGTAAAGCTATTCTAATTGCTTAGTTTATCTATCACATATATTTTTGACTAGTCTCAATGTGAGATGTGGGCTCCCACACTCAGAAATGTGCCAGCAATTTTGGAGGATTTCAGCAACAAGGGCTGGGTTGATACCATGGCACCACTATTAAAAATGAGCCCCGATCGCTCGGATGGACAACGAGCTCATCAAAATGACCTTAATAGGCTCATTGAAATGACCTTGGAAGCCATCCTCGAAGTATCAAACTTGATCTGGTAGTACCCTTGCCCGAGAATCTGTATGTCAATGATCTTTTCCACCTCTACTAAGAGATGGGCCTGGAGGAGGTGACACACCTTGCCCCTTCTAGGTCGGCTGCTAATGATCTTGCAGATAATAGAGGTGGCCTGAAGGCTCCCTATGTTTGTTGCAAGGATCACTTGCTTTATTGGTGACACAACACGTCAGATGATGGACTCAGTGGGGTCAAACGTGGTGACTTCATTTGAGTCCCTCTGAGGCAGAGCAGAAGCTTTTATCTATGTTTGCTACAACAAGTGAGGCAAAAAATATTCCTGCTGTTAGGTAAAGGCGGTGTGCCTCATCTTGCTTTGCTTGTGTCCGTCGGCCAGTGTACGACCACCCACATTTATCCCCTTGTTCTTTATGTACATACAAAGAATAAGGAGCTCTTGATCACTCACATTCTCACATGGTACTCATACAGTGAGATTTGGGAGCTCCACCCCACATCCTGTGTCGTGCTCTCTCTCTTCCTCTCCCCCCTTTGCACTCTCCATATGTGCACCACATTCGTGCACTCACAACTGATATAGAGCTTTGGCTTCGCAACAGGTCGAGTGCTATAGAGAAGTGAGCTTCGGCTATGGTGAGCTCGCTTTCGGTGGAAGCTTGAGATCGGTGAGCAACCACCAGATCTGTGCTCATGGAAGCTTGAGGGACATTCCCAATCTTGAGAGAAGGGTGTATTACAAGTGTGTATGCTTTTTTGTAGCCATACTTGCAGGAAGAATGCAGATTTTCATTTCCACAAGTCATTTTTCGGGCTCCAAAACAATGTTTTTTGCATAACTTTTGCATATGGAATGCGATTTATACAAGGTTAGGGACGGATGCAATGGTGATGTCCATTTAGACTGATTTTGACCTCTGAAATTTTTGCAGCAGCAGCTGTTTATTGTGTGTGGAGTTTGCTCTCGAACGTGAGAAGGGTATTTGCTACAAGTTTCTTCACAAGTGGGAGGATATGATGTATGCCTTATGTGGTTTGATGCTCAAGGAGACTCATGTGATTGCATTTTGAGCTCAGAAATGTATGCCTCGAGCATGTTTTTTGGTAGTCACATGTAGAGCAGGTATTTGTGTACTATATTTGTAGGTGTTTGCAATGATGTATGCAAAGTGTGGAGATTGGTGCATGCATTTGCAGTGTGGTTTGATGCACTTTGGTTGCTCATGGTTTTGAGCGTGCAATCACTTTGGTTACTAGTTTTGTAGCTGTTATGCTGATGAAACTCTGACAAAATTTTTCCAGCAGTTTTATGCGCATCATTGGTGCGATCGAGATTGCAATTGCTTGTAGCACTTAGGATTTGTGTGCAGTGTTTTCCCTTTTGGGTGGTGCATTGCGAGTGTATTTTGCTCTGCTTTTTTGGTCTTGAGCTGTGAGTGCCTCGGCCATTTAGAGCTTCCAGTTTTGACTCCCAGCTCTACAGGGTGAGTCTAGTACTCCCACAGGTGTTGCCATTTTCAACTAAGGACATCTGCAGTGTTTTGGCTTGCATACCGGTTTCAACACAGCAGGTGTCTTGAGCTTTTGATTTGTGTATGCTTTTGTGGGATAGTGGTTGGAGTTTACTCGCCATAGTTTGTGATCGAGCTTAGCTCTCACTTTTGACAAGTTTTGTCAGTTTGGACATAGTTTGGTGTTCTTGTACCCACTCTCACATGAGTGAGGAGTTGTGTATGCTATGGTTTTTTGGCACATTGTTCATTAATTGACACACATTCATATATATGTCATTTGTGGCACCGTTGAGTGATACTCTAGCTAGAGCGGTATGGCTCTGTGTATGACTTTGTGAGGTGATTCCGGACGAGTACATTCCCAGATTGGCCATTTGGGCATTTTTTGTTGTCTCCATTGCGATTTACTATTGAGTTTTTGACTCCGGTTACAAAGGAGACTCTGCCAAAATTTTGCCAGATATGTATGCCTATTGCAGAGGCTAGTGAGCTTGATTGTTCGCTCACCTTCTTTGCTTGAGACAGTGGTTTTCTCTTGGGTGGGAGAGTCTTGTGATCTCGAGCATTGTTTGCCATAGTTTTGGCATGGATATGGAGACGCTTCAGGTTAGAGGCAGTTCTCGTTCACGATCGCGACTGATATGTTGGCACTGCAACCACGATGGGCATTCTAGGTGTCATTTCTTCAGGCGTATGAGGTGGCGAAAGAGGTAGATGCATGGAACTACTATGAGGACAGATGCTAGAGAGTATGCATGTGACAGGCATGTCACTTTTGAGACTAGCTTTACCTTCAGACTACTTTGTGTCTTGGGATAGCACATTGTCTACGTGTTTTCTACTAGATGAGCATGCAGTTTTTCACGTGACGCCACGTCGTGGTTTGTTTTGCTCTTTCTCTAGTGGGAGACTTAGTTTTGTGCAATTTGCTGATGGTTCAGCATATGACATAGAGGGTGCTGGAGATGTATGTATGTCTTTACCTAGCAGTGCATTGCTTACGCTACGAGATGTATGTTATGTACCAGGACTTAGCCAGAGTCTCATTTCAATGCGTGAGTTACATAGTAGTGGATATTGTGTACTGCTTGGAGAGCAACCATTTCAGATGCATAGTTGGTGATAGTAGCTAGAGGTGCTAGGAGTGGTCTGGTATACCCTTTGCATATTTTCTGACACACGAGGCGGTGTAGTCTTTGTGTATTTGCAGCCATGTTTGGAGTGAGAGTTGAGGTGTGTCTCTTTTGCGGATGTGCTGCATGGAGAGCAGGTTGTGCATTTGTCTTGTGGTGATATTCACACAGACAGTGGTATCTCTGGGATGCACAGCTTTGTCAGTCATTAATTGAGGTGACATCAATTGAGCCAAAGACTGATGCATTGTTCTATGATGCGTCTAATATGTTTGAGAGCGACAAATGTCCTTCATACAGTTGTGTATGATTGCAGTGGCTTTCATCTTTTGGCAGTTCCTTCGCCATGAGTGCACTTCCTTGCATGCCTCGTTGTCCTTTTATGCGTGCTCTCTTGTGATTTCTCTCACTAGTATACCCATTTCTAAAGAGTCAGAGCCTAAAATACATCGAAATTAAATTTTGATGATACCATGCCTGAATGGAAATAGAAAATGGAAAACAACCCGACTCAACTGTGATGTGTTTGAAGACATGGTTGCGATTTGGCAAGGCATTGTACATGATTGAATTCACATAGGTGAGAAGAATATCTTCGTTCCAAATATGTATGGGGGTGAACTCGTGTGTATCGGATGCGGTACATGCATGTGGCCTTGATGGCTCAATCAATGTTGGTAATCAATGTCGATAGATTGGAGAAGCTATTCTCATTCTCCACTTGTGTCATAAGGTCAAAAGACTATAGCTCTGCATGATGTCTAATCATCTTACCTAGAACGTCTTCAGATAGTATACACAATCCTATTCTTTTCTGTGGTCGTTCAACAAAGCATTTGTACTTCTACAGTATAGGGTTGTTCTTGATATTGAAACAAAGGACATTTGAAATGGTCTAGATAGAAAGATTCATGGGCTTATAGAGTGCATGGTAGCACTAGTTGTCCAAGATATCAATGTATTTACTTAGTACTGACCACCTCTTTAGTAATCCATGTGCCATATCATGTGTAGTTTTTGACACACTTATTGAGTTGTTGACAATGCCGAGCAACTATACATGTAGATGTTGTATAGAAAGAAGCCATTGTATGTAATCATGGGCATGGATGACACTCTATGTTGGATGGGAGTTAGATTTTGTGAAAGGTGCAAGCCGTCCATGAAGATTTGACATATGCATGTTTCAAAGTGTCTAGCAATAACATTGAAGTGAGGACATCAAAAGTTTTTGTTTCACTTGTTTGATGTTGTCGTTTATCTTTTAAGGTCAAATTGTCACTATGCAAGATAAATAGATTTCTAGATTTTGAACAAGAATGTCACATTGTCTGGTACAATGTTTGTGGAGTGTACTAATTTCAAACCATGGCTTGGCATATGGGCTCTGAGCCAATTTTGATTTGGTTGTAGCTTGATCCCTAGCTTTATAACATGCAGATCGTAGTCTTGCATGCCTTGAGATTCACATATTGTGCATAACATAGAATATGATAGTGGTAGCAAAAGTAAGCATACCTTCTTGAAGTTAACAACTATTCTTTGCATCGAGTGATTCTGAATTTTTTGAGGAAAAATCTATTGTGTTTTTATTAAATGCATATATTGATGTTGAGTATCTAGTAGCAAAGAAAACATGTAAGGTAAGCAAATTAAGGGATGCAATGGAGAATTTTTTTAAAAAAGGCAATGGAGACTTGGAATAATTGAAGTGCACAACCGATCTACTAAATTAGTATGAGTCCCTCTTAGGTGTGTTAGGTAGAGGATGTCATTTTTTTTTTGCAAAACTCACAATTGTGAGTGAATTATATTAATCAACCCAAAAAATTACAATGTCTTGTCATGCTCGTGTTGAGCCATGACATCATCCAGGGACCATAATTACATCTGCTATTAGGGCAGCCATCCCAACCACCTCGCCCCCTTATCCTTGATACATACGCTCCATTATCATGTTCTTCTGAGATCTTTTAATTACCGATCGCCAAGATTTCCCCCCATCCTATGCATACCGTTGAGTAGCTTTAAATGGTAACCTTGCATTTGAACTACATTTCTACTCAAATGTATATATTTTTTATCAAAGTTTTAACCTAGTGTTCATTCTCTCTTTCCGTAATAGCCTTTTTCCATACAAACACCTTACCCTTCTTAGATCTTTATGCATTTACATCATATTTCTCTCTTCATGCTAAATGTAAATAGTAAACTTAATTCTACTCTCCTAGTTTTTTACTGCATATTCTTTTAACTAATTACCTTTACTAATTTAAATAGCTATCTACATCCCATAATTTGTAAATAAATAATTTATGGGCACTTATCTTACCCATCTTCTCTCAAGGGTAGGGTTAACCTTGTAGGCCTTCCCTTCCCCACCACTATGTGACCCAACTCTTGGATCATTTACTTGTGTTGGTCAACAAATCTTAAATATAATGTATATCCCCAATAAATCAAACTTTATTGGGGCCTACCTCATTTGTTTAAGGTGGATTCTCTTTTGGAAAAAGCATGCTACACCTTGGATGCATGCTAAAGGGCCCCCTACAAGGAGACTTGGTTCAGAAGGTGTTTTGGATGCATCTTGAATGCCTTAGCTCGTGGGTATACTTGAGGAACACTCCAAAATCAGCTTAAACACTTTGAGAAGGTCAACTTTGCCTTTTACAACACCCAATTCTGAGTTACAGGCTGAAAGTTATGGTGAAAACAAGGTGCTGCGGACATTGTTACTGCAGGTCAAAGTTACAATCAGGTAAACCACAAAGGTGAAAAGTTTTCTTGACTTCTCCAACATTATAAAATACCAATGGGGAGTTAAAAACCATTTGTATGTGGAGGGGTCGGCTCAAGATGCTTCCAGAGACACAACAAATAGGATGGGGACACTCTGCAGGAGCCACTGGAGGGACATCATGGTGGGGCCCACATACATTATCAACCCTTATGGAGCCTCCACGACTTAAAAGGCTATTTTTAATGAAAAAATAAGTCCTTTATTTGCATAATTGAAGGAGTGGTCAAAAGGGAACCTAACTATGGTTAATTACCTACCATAGTCAAGTTTAACCTAACCCAAGGTCTTGTACAGCTATAAAAAGGCCCTTTGGCAAGCACAAAAATACACACACCTACTCCATTGCTGCAAATAAGCTCCTCTAAGGCTAGGGAAGCCCTAATATCTCTCTCCTCTTGTCTCCCTATCCATTTCCTAAGCTCGCTATCATAAGCGACACCATAGAGAGAGCATCAATATGCTATTGCTACCATTCTCTTGCAAACATTTCTCTTACCATACTCATCCCTAAATAAGGATTGTAGATTCTATATGAGAGCAAGGATATCAAGTTCAATGATCTATCTCATGGTTTGATCAACAAATTGTTGCAATTGGGGTGTCGTCGTCACACTTTTGCTCTAAACGCATGTAAAATTGGTAAGCATATCTTGGCAGCTTCTCATATTTTGTGCTCATTGGGTTGCTTGTTTGTTGAGAAAGTTTTTTGTGCACCATGGTGTCTATTTTCTTGGCTTCTCTCCTTATGTTGTGTGTAAGTAAGTCTTGGGGCTGCATAGATGGAGAAGAGCTCTCTATGCATGCCGCCTTATGTGTGTAAGTAGTCTCTTCTTTTGGGAAAGGAAAGGAGTTGTCAAGTATTTGTGCATCATGGTGTTTTGAGTTTTGAGGTTTTGTGCTTGCTTTTCTTAGAAGTATATGAGCACTAATATGGTGAAGGTCAATCTTTGCATGTGAGTTTGTGCAGTGTTCAAAGGGATTGCTTAAGTAGTGTGTGGTTGAAGGGCATTTTGTGTTGAAGCACATAAGGAAGGTGTGAGTGTGTGTGTGTGTGTGTTGTATATGGTTTGTTTTGGTTTGCTTCTTTCTCCATAAAAGAGGGTGGTGCGCCTTAAGAAATATGCGTGTGTAGGGTCTCACGGAGTGGTTTTCTGGTGGGAGCCTTGAGTTGAGCCCCATCTCAAAAAATCCGCTCTCATAAAAGTGGTGCCCCCACTGAGGAACTTTCCTAATTGCCTTCTATTCTCGTCATGAACAATAGAGTTGCACCATATGCTTTTCATTTTTCACAACGCATCAGAATTAACATTTGTGTAGATCGCAAATTTTTTTACCAACAACGCATTGTTTTTATGTTTGGAGCAGAAAGACTTGGTGAAATCTTGGCATCTCCAAATCCCATCATTCTTCCATTCATTAATTATGATGATTCATTTGATGTCCATGTTTTTATTTTGTTTTGAGGCAGGGACAAGAGGCGCTTAGATAGCGATCCACTCAAAGGAAACTTTCTTCAAGAGAAAGAAAAAGGAGAACACATTGTCACATGAACCAACCTGGAGCTGCTTCTCCTTTTACACCCATAGCTCGTCAATCTGTGCACATCATAATTGCTACAAAATTTAGATTTCAAGCAACCATTAGGAGAATTTTTGGACCCACTCGCCTTAATGAAATTAATGCCTCAATCAACCCTTTTATTTTGCCTATGATAAATTATGAACTAACACTTGATGTATATATTTTCATTTTGATGTGATCACTCATCGTAGTCAAAACTTTGTGGTACACAAGCCTCCTTGTATTGTAAAAATGTCAAGCACCTTTCCTACCTTTCATTCTAAAAATGGTGAGGATGCACAAGAATTTCTGGATAATTTGGAGATGGCACACCTCATCTCTGGGAGAGATCAAGAAGAGGTAAAGCTGCGTGCTTTTCCACTCGTTCTCAAAGGGGAGGCTAAGGCATGGTACGAGGCCTTGCAACCTAAAAAAAAAAGCAATTGGGAGAGGCTACGTGCAATTTTTCTTGCCAAATTTGGGCAAGGAGATACTCCAAAGGGTCTTTGGAAGTGTCTACTTCAACATAAACAGGTATTCCTTGAAGACTACCCATCTTATGAGGCCGTTTTCCTTAACCTATGGGATAGATGGGAGGCTACCTTACAAAACCAAGGTGGTGCACCAAACTTTCTAAAGAAAGATAGGTTCATGGCTGGCTTGTATCCAATTTTGAAGACCAAGGTAGAGTTAAAATTCCCATCAACATTTGAGGAAGCACGTGAGGTGGCCATGGTCAAATTCAAGAAGTTAAATTTTCAAGCACATAGAACAAGGGACCTAAATGAAGTCATTGAGAGGGATTCTTCACCAAGCATGGGAGCACAAGTTAGGGGCTCTCTTGCCCAAACTTCACAAATAGGGGAAGGATCACAACAAGAGATCTTTCAAAGATTAACTCAACAACTAGAGAGTCTCACCTTGAATCTAGTGCAGAGCCTACACCAACAACGACAACCAAGAGAAGGGAATCGCAATCAACGACGTCAAGCACAAGAGTTGAGATGCTGGAATTGCAACGAAGTTGGTCATGGCATGTATAATTTTCCTCACCCTCGAAGGCTTCCAGGGGACATATACCCTCCTAGACCCCCTCCGCTCATGGTGCAGCAAGAGCATGCTCAAGCCCCGCAAATTCTTCGTCGACCACCACCACCTCCAGTGGCAAACATCCCTCCTGTCCCACTAGTGGAGGAAGAGAGAGGAGTAAACGTCATAAAGCTGGAAGAGGAGATAGAGGTGAGCCCTATACATTTTGATGTTATGCCAGCAGAAAAGCGCACAAGAGCACACAACAAGGATGAAGACACAAGGAATGAAGAGTCAGAACCTGCAAGGAAGGAGAGGAAGAAAAAGTCAAAGAAGGAGGAAGGAGGCAAGAAGCAAAGGTCAAGGCGAAGGGAGATCGGCATCAACGATTTTCCATTAGGAAAGAATATGGAACCCTACAACATCTTAGAAGATCTGCAAACTCAAAAGCCCAATATTTCTTGGCCTCAACTCCTACATCTATCACCCAAGGTGAGAAAGCACTGGTCCAAACTTGTAAGCACAAGACTCCCAAGAAAGAAAGAAAAGGTGACAGTAAAGGCATTGACTTCAAAGCCACAACAAGATGTGGAACCTATTGTAGATGCTTATGTAAGGGGTAGGAAGGTATCCAATGTGTATGTTGATGGTGGAGCACAAATGTGTGTGATCACGGAAAGAGCCATGAATAGACTAGGACTTGAAATCACTAAATCCTCTAATTGTCAAGCTAGGCTGGCCAACAATGCAAGTGTGAAGTGCCTAGGGATCATCGAGAATGTAAAAGTTTCTGTATGTAATATAGATGCACGTGTGGACATGTATGTTATGCCAGCCAAGGGGGAGGGCTATCCCATCATCCTAGGGAGGCCTTGGCTCATTGCTGTGAATGAAGATCAAAAATGGGGACGAGGACAATTGATTCTCAAAAAGGGGCAACATGTAGTATACGATTGGCATGAAGGAAAGCAGCTCGACATCAACTATGAGACCACGGCTGATGAAGAAAGTGAAGAGAGTTTTGGCTCAAGCGACGAGGAAAGTTCAACCACTACATCCAATAGCGAAGAAGAATCATCTTTGGAGGTAATGGGAATCATCTTCAACACATCAAAAACTCCATCAATAGAGGTTGACCCAACAAAGGAGAAAACAAAGGATGACAAAGGTGACCACAAGCACTTTGAAGACTTTGAGAGGATGCTTGCAAAAGATCTTACCCCTGAGGAGAAGTGGTCCTACATCGATATGCTCAGGAGGTATCCCAATTTGTTTATCACTGATTACTCACAAATTAGAGGTGTGGATGTTATAGAGCATGGCATAGAATTAAAACCAGGTACTAAACCTGTGGCTCAAAAGCTAAGGCGCCTAGGAAAAATACAATAAGAGGCACTTTTGACAGAGGTTAACTGACTCCTCAAAGCTGGTTTCATTTACCCTGTGTCTAACTCTGAGTGGGTGTCCCCAATTGTAGTAACCCCTAAAAAGAACTGAAAATGGAGGGTCTGTGTTGACTACAAACCGCTCAATGCTGCAACAAAGAGGGATCATTTTCCTCTTCCTTTCCAAGATGAAATCTTAAATGACGTAGCCGGCTATGAATGTTACACAGTGTGTGATGGGTATTCAGGGTATTTTCAAATCAGAATAGCAGAAGAAGATCAGTTAAAAACCACTTTCATCACACCTTGGGGTTGCTTTGCCTATAGAGTGATGCCATTTGGGCTCACAAATGCTCCTAGTACCTTTATAAGGTTTACAACTCTTGTCTTTCAGCACTTCTTTGGAAAGTCAATTAGGGTTTTTATGGATGACTTCTGTATCTATAGTAGCCAAAGACTTCATTGCCAAAAAGTTGAGGAGGGGCTTAGGAGGCTTCATCAATTTGGGGACAGCTTAATCCTGAGAAGTGTCACATTGCAGAGTCACAAGTGGTATTGCTAGGTCATGTGGTTTCTTTGCAAGGAATTCAAGTGGATCCATCAAAAGTAAATGCTCTCTTGTCACTACAACCACCAACGACAACCAAGGAGCTCATGAATTTCAACCACAAAGTAAGGTACATGTCTCGTTTCATTCACCTTCTAGTGGAAGCTATTGCACCTTTGCACAAGCTAGCAAACAAACCCACATTTGAATGGAGAGAGGAACACGAATTATGCTTTACTGAAGTAAAGGGTATTCTCAACTCTCTTCCAACAATTATGCCACCAAATCCAAAGGATACATATTACATCACGCCAAGTGTAGGAATGGAGGCCATCGGTGTAGTTCTCATGCAAAAAGACCCAAAAACATGCTACATGAGGCCAGTATACTTTGCAAGCAAAGTCATGACCGATGCAGAGAAGGGCTACACCGATATGGAGAAGGTGGTATTCACAATTATGGTTGCGGTAAGAAAGTTCCGATCATATCTCTTACCTGCACCATTTGTCATTCTCACCATGGAAAACAATTTGCCATATGTGGTGCAACACATGAGCCTCTCATCTAGGATAGCCAAATGGGTTCTAGAACTTCAAGAGTTCGAATACACTTTTCTTGTGGAAGATAACACAAGGGCAGGTCTTGCAGACATTCTCACATACAAAGTGAGAGAAAGGAAAGAGTCACCAAAGGCAGGAGACAAAGATACACCACAAAATAATGAGGAGGAGATGGACAATGCACACATTTTGTGCTTTGATGGAGCTTACCGACGACAACACGATCAGGCAGCAGGGGGGGTTCTTATTCTAAGTCCACAAAGGGAAGTTCTTGTTAAGAAAGGTATCACCTTGGAAAATGTTCATTCTAATAATGAGGCTGAGTATGTCACCTTAAAGTTGGGGCTTGAAGAATGCAGAAAACTTGGCATCGAAAGACTTATAATAAGAGGTGATTCCTTACTAGTTATTAGGCAAATCCAAGGGATATGGAAGTGCAAGAACCCTACTCTAGTGGAGTGGCTTAGACAGGTGAAGGCTTTGATAAAGAACTTTGAAGCTACACAGGTACAGCATGTTGTGAGAACCCTCAACAAGGAAGCAGATTATCTCGCCAATGAGAAACTTCAGATCATGGTGGGAGGTGTGAAGCTCTACGAACCAAAGTACCAAGGCCAAGAGGAATTGAAGGACATCATATTTTTCCTCCAAACTAGTGAGTGCCCTAAACACTTGGATAAAGTGCAAAGGCATAGATTGGTAAAAAGGCAACTCCTTACCAACTCATAGGAGATGATCTGTATCATAAAGGGAAAGATTTGGTGCTAAGAAGGGTGCCCTCTGTTCAAGAAATAGAGAGAATCCTCTTTTCATGCCATGATGATGTCTGTGGGGGTCATTTTTCTCATGATATTACAAACAGGAAGATTTTGCAAGCAGGGTTTGTTTGGCCAAGTCTACACCGTGATGTCCAACATTGGTGTAAGTCATGCAAAGGTTGTCAGATTGCTGGAGATCGACGACTCACTTACGAACCTCGAGTTCCAATAATTTCGTATGGTCCTTTTGAGAAGTGGGGTGTGGATGCAATAGGCCCCTTACCTCGCACATCTACCTGGAAGGTCTTCATCATTGTGGGAGTAGATTACATGACACGATGGGCGGAGGCAGCAAGTACAACACAAATTACAGCCGAGGAGGTATCAAGATTTATCTTTGATCACATATGCAGTAGATTCGGCACACCATTAGAGATTTTGTCAGATCGTGGTCCAGGGTTTAGAGCAGAGCTCCTAGATAATCTTTTGACAAAGTTAAAAGTCAAACATTTGCATTCTACACCTTACTACCCTCAGTGCAATGGGTTGGTTGAAAAGGTGAATGGAATGATATGTAAGATCATTTCTAAGCAGGTTACAGATCGACCAAACGACTGGGATCGTCATTTGACCGTAGCTCTATGGGCATACAGAACATCTTTCAAGGTATCCACTCAATTCACTCCTTTTCATTTGGTATATGGATAGGAGGCACTCCTTCCTATTGAGGTGGAGATTGCAAGCCTACACATTCTCTCACAGGGAGCAAAGAGGCCAAAAGAAGCTTTGTAGGAAATAATTTTAGATCTTCAATGACTTGAGCTTGATAGAGAAGAGTCCATCGACTATTACATTGCCCAAGCCACAAGCCAAAGGGACAAAATCAACAAGAAGCTCAAGGGGAAAGGATTGAAGGAAGGTATGTTGGTTCTTTGCTATGATAACCGACTTGATACTCGACTTGACAAAAAGTTTTTGCAAAGATGGGAGGGACCTTTCATGATAAAAACAAAGTTTGGGAATGGTAGTTACAGATTAGCAGATTTATCAGGAAAACTCCACAAGACCAGAGTCAATGGATGGAGATTAAAGCCCTACTTTCAACGTATCAATCCGTTGATAGGAAGTCATCTACCTACATCGTCTAAGGTCCAAATTGGCAAGGCTCCCCTCGGCTTGGAAAATGCTCCACCTATTTTTAAAGCTTTGATGTGCAAAGAAGAACCAGCCTTGGAATCTCAACATACCCAAGGCAACCCTCCCATCTCCGATTTATGGGATTGAGGTAATGAAAAGCAGGTCTAATGGAGTAAAAGATTGTATATCACTCCTCCTTTTTTTAGAAAAATAAGAAAAAAAGAAACAAAAAAGAAAAAAAAGAAAGAAAAGAAAAAGGAAAAAACTCTTTTGTTTCATCTAGGAGCATGAATGATCCTAGATGAAGGGGGAGGGCTAATATGAGTAGCGTTAAATGGTAACCTTGTATTTGAACTACATTTCTACTCAAATGTATATATTTTTTATCAAAGTTTTAACCTAGTGTTCATTCTCTCTTTCCGTAATAGCCTTTTTCCATACAAACACCTTACCCTTCTTAGATCTTTATGCATTTACATCATATTTCTCTCTTCATGCTAAATGTAAATAGTAAACTTAATTCTACTCTCCTAGTTTTTTACTGCATATTCTTTTAACTAATTACCTTTACTAATTTAAATAGCTATCTACATACCATAATTTGTAAATAAATAATTTATAGGCACTTATCTTACCCATCTTCTCTCAAGGGTAGGGTTAACCTTGTAGGCCTTCCCTTCCCCACCACTATGTGACCCAACTCTTGGATCATTTACTTGTGTTGGTCAACAAATCTTAAATATAATGTATATCCCCAATAAATCAAACTTTATTGGGGCCTACCTCATTTGTTTAAGGTGGATTCTCTTTTGAAAAAAGCATGCTACACCTTGGATGCATGCTAAAGGGCCCCCTACAAGGAGACTTGGTTCAGAAGGTGTTTTGGATGCATCTTGAATGCCTTATCTCATGGGTATACTTGAGGAACACTCAAAAATCAGCTTAAACACTTTGAGAAGGTCAACTTTGCCTTTTACAGCACCCAATTCTGAGTTACAGGCTGAAAGTTATGGTGAAAACAAGGTGCTGCGGACACTGTTACTGCAGGTCAAAGTTACAATCAGGTAAACCACAAAGGTGAAAAGTTTTCTTGACTTCTCCAACATTATAAAATACCAATGGGGAGTTCAAAACCACTTGCATGTGGAGGGGTCGGCTCAAGATGCTTCCAGAGACACAACAAACAGGATAGGGACACTCTGCAGGAGCCACTGGAGGGACATCATGGTGGGGCCCACATACATTATCAACCCTTATGGAGCCTCCACGACTTAAAAGGCTATTTTTAATGAAAAAATAAGTCCTTTATTTGCATAATTGAAGGAGTGGTCAAAAGGGAACCTAACTATGGTTAATTACCTACCCTAGTCAAGTTTAACCTAACCCAAGGTCTTGTACAGCTATAAAAAGGCCCTTTGGCAAGCACAAAAATACAACACCTACTCCATTGCTGAAAATAAGCTTCTCTAAGGTTAGGAAAGACCTAATCTCTCTCTCCTCTTGTCTCCCTATCCATTTCCTAAGCTCGCTATCATAAGCGGCACCATAGAGAGAGCATCAATATGCTATTGCTACCATTCTCTTGCAAACATTTCTCTTACCATACTCATCCCTAAATAAGGATTGTAGATTCTATATGAGAGCAAGGATATCAAGTTCAATGATCTATCTCATGGTTTGATCAACAAATTGTTGCAATTGGGGTGTCGTCGACACACTTTTGCTTTAAACGCATGTAAAATTGGTAAGCATATCTTGGCAGCTTCTCATATTTTGTGCTCATTGGGTTGCTTGTTTGTTGAGAAAGTTTTTTGTGCACCATGGTGTCTATTTTCTTGGCTTCTCTCCTTATGTTGTGTGTAAGTAAGTCTTGGGGCTGCATAGATGGAGAAGAGCTCTCTATGCATGCCGCCTTATGTGTGTAAGTAGTCTCTTCTTTTGGGAAAGGAAAGGAGTTGTCAAGTATTTTTGCATCATGGTGTTTTGAGTTTTGAGGTTTTGTGCTTGCTTTTCTTAGAAGTATATGAGCACTAATATGGTGAAGGTCAATCTTTGCATGTGAGTTTGTGCAGTGTTCAAAGGGATTGCTTAACACTAGGTTGGTAATGGGACACTTTTATGTCCTGGGACACTTTTATGTCCTGTGAAGTGACCATTTTCCTTTAATTATGTCAAGAGTTTCAAAATGGATTTTGAGGTGCTATCTATCTAGAAAGTTGTCTCATGAGCTGAAAAAAACTCGACATTTGTTTGGAATATCAATTCCATCTTTAACATTGTCCTTGCACAACATTTCACAACCTAAACTGTGTGAAAAAACGGGTCCTGTTTTTGGCTTTTTTCAACTTTTTGCAACTATACCACTCTAGAATTCATGTTTGTGAGGTCTATACTGCTAGAGAACTATCTTTAGTAGTCCTCAACATGTCCTGATGCTTCTAGGGAGAAATAAATATTAAAGTTGTAAGTTATGACCAAATTACAAAAATTGTCAAATCCTGTTTTTTAGCCAATTTTAGCTCTTCTATGATTTTTTTGGTGGATTTCATGATATCCAAATTCATTTTTGATTTTCTATGTCGCATATTGTAACATAAAGCTAACATTCCTTGAGTTTTGGGGCACCTAATACCCTATTTTGCATAGTACACAACGATGGTTGATTTTTTCAATTATGGAAGAAAACGAAACATTCTAGTATATCAAGTATAGCTTTTTCAATATTGTTAGTTTCTTGTGACAACTGTATGCATTTTGTAGGTAGTAACCATATCTAGTCATAAGGATCAAATTTGGCTAGATATTGAATAGTTTATATGGGATTCTACAACTCATAATGTTCAACCCAGTTTTTTCATGTTTGGTGTATTTAACACTTCATCTTTGTCCCCAAGATTCCCCTTGGTAAGAGATGTATTATTCTTTTGACATGCTCCATGGCTCCTTATCAACATAAAGGACAATAGGGAACTAAGAAAACATGCATATATTATTTGTATTGAGCGTGGCTATAGAAACTTTGATGATAGGTTTGCAGAATGGTAAAAATTCAACTTTTTTGTACCTATTTATTTTGGAAAAACAAAAAATAGTGAGTGAGAAGCAATCATATGTTCTGATCACCAACCCATTGAAGTTAACTAGGGAATTTATCTCAAGTCCTACAAAAATCCCTAGTCTTATTTTTATGCAACAAAACATAAGAAATGACTGTTTTGATGAAAATTCAGTGGTCCATCAACTTTGGAGGCTTGGTGTGACCAAAAGATGAGAAATTTTACAAGTTTCTTATTTTTTCCATGTTTAGTAGGCCTTGAACTATAACCTCATGAAAGGATTTTACAAAATGAGTGGATCTACTATGGTTTTGGAGGTTTTTTTCAAAACCCTGAAAGGACACTTTTATGTCCTGTTAGGTTACCAACCTAGTGTTAAGGAGTGTGTGTTGAATGGTTGAAGGGCATTTTGTGTTGAAGCACATAAGGAAGGTGTGAGTGTGTGTGTGTGTGTTGTATATGGTTTGTTTTGGTTTCCTTCTTTCTCCATAAAAGAGGGTGGTGCCCCCTAAGAAATATGCGTGTGTAGGGTCTCACGGAGTGGTTGTCTGGTGGGAGCCTTGAGTTGAGTCCCATCTCAAAAAATCCGCTCTCATCGTCTGCTGACAACAAGGCACAAGTAGTCCTAGACCAATCCTCCGAGTGTTGCTTGCGCCCGAGCATCCAAATTAGCACTTTGCTTTCTTGTATAATTTTTGCGAAGCTTGCCACCTCATGACCTCCTTCAAACACACGGCGGTTCCTTGTTTGCCATACATTATGCAAGAATAAGTACCTGACAATTTGATTGCTGATGAGGATGGCAGGGACCACCTGAATTCTTCCCTCCAAGAAATAGATCAGTCTTGTAAAAACCAATTTTCCATGTTCTTTGGACCCACTTGCATATTTTGCCTGCGAGGCCTTTGATAGTTGGGAAATCCATGAAGAGGTGGGCTAGATCTTCACTAGCCAACCTGCACCCCTAGTATCGATTTGACCCAACCCTCTTTCCTGAATCTTCACCCCCGTTGGTAGAGCACCCCAAATTACCTTCCATAAAAATACCTTCACGTGCTGCGGAACCTTTGGCTTCCAGATGTTCTCCATTACTTGCTCCCACCTTTCCTCTGGCCATTGTTTTCTCCATATCTTGTTAAGGGGGCTAGACCAATTCTTCTTTTGCATCATTGTATGGTAAATGTCTTTCGGATGGGGTTTCCCTAAGAGACTTCTTCCGGGCCATTTCTAGGCGTTCCAATCAAACTCCGAATCACAGATAGACATCACTATATTGTCAAGCTCTTTCCTCACTTTGTGGACCAGCAAGACCTCCAAGCTATTCAGTTGGAATTGGATAACCAGAAGATCAATGGTTTTCCAACTCTTGTTGTCACTGTCCCAGAAGTGCCCGAATTGATTCAGACCCTTGTTATTCAGCTTCTTGGCTGTCTCTATCCAATAGTGAATTTGTGGCAGATATACAACTTTGGAAAGCCAGGGGGACCAATGCAAAATGGAGTTCTTGAAGTACCTTGTTTCCCACCCCACATAAAGACTCTTGCTACTCTGTTGCATTTTCTTACCAATTCACTTGAGCTGCCCCCCAGTCTTAGGGTAGTCCACGTCGGGGCTAACAGCTTGTCATGAACCTCCACCCCTCTCCACTTTCCACCTTTCGAGCCAAGTTATGTTACTTCTATCATATCTTTGATCATGATAGCCCAAACTTGATCCCGTTTAGCCAAGGAAACAACAAATTTGGTGCAGCAAGCTTCTACATGGACTACAGGGTTCAGAATTCCGAGGCCTCCTTGATTCCCCGACCAAGCAACTAATTCCCAATGGGCCCATTGCCATGGCCTGGAGGATTTCGTGTTGTTTTTACTTAAAAACCTTTTCACTGGTTTTAAGAACTCTTTCCAGTGACACTTATCCATCTTGAGAAGCGGGCTAGTGAAGGCAATATAAGGAAGCATAAAGGAATTTATCACTTTTATCCGACCTGGGAATGGGAGAAGAGCATACTCCCACCTACTCATTTTTGTTTTGATTTTTCCAAGAACCCACTCAAATATTTGCTTGTGAGTTACATCCGCCCCCAAGGGGGCTCCCAGATGTCTGAAGATATTCCCTTTTGTGATGATTTTCCCCAACAAGTCAGAAGGATCAAATGAGTCATTTTCCGATAGGGATATCAGCCTTGACTTCTCTATATTACACTGTGATCCCGAAGCTACTGAGAACATTTGTACAATCTCTAGAGCTTTCCTAATGACCTGTGGGCACGCCTTCAAGAAGAGGAGAGAATTGTCTGCCAAAAGTTTTGCTAGGTGTTGGGGAAAATCCAGGCCGTGCAACTCCCCTCGTTCCACACTAGCTTCAAGCTTCGTGATTAAAGGATGTGATCCTATGGAGAACAGCACGGGGGCCACAGGGCATCCCTGCTTAATAGACCTTTTGACCTCAAAAGAGCCCACAATTCTATCGTTGAATAGGAGATGTGATTGGCTTCAAAACCCAGTACACTTACCAGACAACATAGGTGCGGCCCAAAGCCCAAAGCTTCCATGACGGCTTCTATATATGTCCATGTTATTCTATCATAAGCCTTATCCAGGTCCAACTGTAATAGTACACACTCTTGCTTTGTGACAGTTGCATACTTTATGCCCACCATTGCTGCCAAGATATTATCGTAAACGGACCTTCCTTTGATGAACCCATGCTGATGCGGAGAGACGATCTTGGTTAGTAAGGGGGCTAGTTTGAGGGCTACAACTTTAGCAATAATTTTGTAGGCCACCGACATCATCATTATAGGGCGTTAGTGTTTCAATTGAGAACAACAGATCTGCTTGGGGATGGGTTTGATAAGCCCTCTCTTTACATTTATCTCCAACGACCCTTCGACAATGGCTTTATTGGCCAACCTTGTGATTGCAATCTTGAGATCGTCCCAAAATTCTCCATAGAATTCCACCATCATCCCATCCCAACCAAGGGACTTCTCCTTGCCAAGGGCTTGTAATGCTAGTGAACATTCGTCCTCGAAAAATGCCCTTTCTAAGAAATTAGCTTCTGAGTGGGGAATCTTCTTCTTGACACTCTGAAGTAAGGACCCTCTAGCTTCTTCCACTTCTTGGGACTGGATCTTTGGCCGTCCAATGATTTGACTAAGATAGCTCAGGGGCAGACCAGCCATCTCATCCTGGTTATAATCTGTTGTCCGTTTCTCATCAACGAGCGAGCGGACATGGCCTCGGCTCTTCTTGATTTTTAAAGCCTTAAAGAAATGCGCTGTTGTAGGGCAGTCTCCCTAGAGATAAGCCTTGTCTTTTTGACATATTCTAACTGCTCATCAGCAAGGTTAGATTTGGCTTCGAGCCATCGTCTGTGCTCATCCTCATTAGCAAGCCCCTTGGCTTTTTTGGAGGTAAGCAACTGTACCTCCGCTATAAGATGCAGAAGGTGTGCCTCCCTAACTTTCTTGATTCGGGGGCCCGAGGTTTTGATTGCTTTCTGGATGCTCCGAGCTAAGAGGTCCCACGCCTTGCGTTTGTTTTGGTTGACATCTTTTTTGAGCTTACCTAGTGCTTTCTTGGTTAGATTCCTGAAAGAGGGTCTTTGAATAGGTGTGCCCATGTTACTTACAGTTTTTTGAGCTAACCTAGTGCTTTCTTGGTTAGATTCCTGAAAAGAGGATCTTTGAATAGGTGTGCCCCTGTTACTTACAGTTTTTTCCCACCTCTTGGGGTCTGTTCCTCCCCTGTATTCTTATTAAAATGTATGTGCAGAGGTATGTGATCTGAAAGGCTTTTTGTTGGGACTACCTTCATCTCCATCAATGACGCTATCCAATCAGCTTGGTGTGAGCAATAGCATCTGTCCAACTTGGACGCAGTGTGGGCATACTAGAGGCTTGTGTAGGTGAACCCAAGCGTGCTATTCCATGGGCCGATTTCCCATAAGTCGATCATTCACCCATTTTTTGCACAAACGTTTCCATTTAGACCCTTCCGAGCCAGCCAACAAACTGGAGGATCCTCTTCTATCCCTGCTCTTTTCTACCATATTGAAGTCGCCAACCAACAACCACTCACCTTCTACCATATTGAAGTCGCCAACCAACAACCACTCACCTTCAATAGGAGTATCTCTAAGATGCATCCATAGTTTAGCTCTATCTTTTGCATTGCAAGGGTCGTACACATTCACATTAGTGAAGGGATTCCCTTCCCAACTGATTCTAATCCCCAAGATTCTGTTAGATGGGTGGTTTAAAACCAACTTCGGCTCCAATTCTCTGTCCACCCACAATGCTGAGGATGCCACTGAAACCTTTACTTCCTTCTCCATAGAATACAAGTTTCTTTCCTAGAGCCTGATTTCTCTTGTTGTGGGCATCTAAGTGGTGTTCCTAGATGGCCTAGCAGTTGACTGCCTTCTCCTTTTTTATTTCCTCCCAGAATAGGGTACTCTTCTTACGGGCTTTCAACCCCTTTACATTCCAAGATTGGATAGTGAGAGACTCCATCATTAATGAGGGGTTTATTGGGAAAGAGGAATGAGTTCTTCATCATCCAAAGCAGTCCTCCCTCCCCTCTCCTTAGTCTCAGGAGAATCCGCCGGTTCGAATTCTGTGGATTTCTTTTCCTGTAGTGCTACAAATGGATTGTGCAGTGGGACAGTGAACCCCCCTCCTTTCAATGGGGTGGAGGACGGACTAGAACCTTTCACCTCAAGTGTTCTCATGACTTGAAGTACTTTGGAGTCTCTTGCCACTGCCTTTACCCTTTTGGCTCTTTTCAGACCAGGGACTTGAACAGCCGTCCCCGTTGTCACTGTCATAAATTTTGGGGTAGCAATGAGAATAGTGATCTTATTATTATTGCATGCACCTTCAGAAATTTGTTGTATGGGAATCGATTCCTCCACAATATTTTCCTACATTTTTACATCCTCCACAATATTTTCCTACATTTTTACATCCATCATGCCTTCTTTATCCTTCTCTGCATTTGCTCCTTCGTTACTACCTCCTTGCTTCTCCAGCCCTTCCATCTGGGTTTCCATTTCACTGGTGGCCTATGCTGCTGGAGCTGCAGTACCATTAGGTTTCAAGGGGCAATCCTTGGCAAAGTGTCCAAAGTTGTTGCATTCAAAACATGCTTCAAAGTATGTTCCAAAGTTGAGCCGAATAGTAACAAGCCCAGCTCCGACATTGATTACCATGCTCTTAGGTGGCATTTTAGACACATCCCAGCCTATACAAACCCTGTTTGAGGTTCTGCCAAACCCTCTCTTTCCAAGTATAAATGGGGGAGTGCCCAATTGACTAGCGAGCCCTGGGATTATCCCACAGCCAGCTAGGAAGTCCCACAAACTCAACCCATACCGGATGGAACCCTTTTAGAGATTCAACTGAGTTGTTTTTGTTAAGTTGCATGAAAATCATGTGTAATTAAACTTTCATCATGCAATGAGTCAAAGAGTAAAACTATATATCATTGTATCATGCATGTCACACACAAGTGCCATACAAAAGTATGGTGAAAAGTTGGGAATGTGTCCCCCTAGAAATTATAAGAAACCAAAGTTGTGCCCTACCCCATAGTCTAGTTTTGTTGTCTAAGCAAACATATAGTCATGAAGGTTTGGGTGTAAATTACAAACCTTCAATTGCAAGTGTAGCGTTGTCAATGTAAAGTTGTAGGGACATAGGGTGAACGCCCATGCATGAGCAAAAGAAGTTATATTGAAGGTAATATTTAGTTTTTTGTTTTCTTCTTTTGGTGCTTTGATTGCCATGTGGAACATTGCCTATGAATGCTTAGTGTTGCTACGACACTGTTGATGGTCGTTGTTGTGGAGGGGTAGAAAGTATGTCAATCTTGAAGAGTTCCATGAGCTTGCTAATGGAATTGCAAATAGAGGCCGATATGCTTGTTACTTTTTTATTTGAGAGAGAGAGAGAGAGAGAGAGAGAGAGAGAGAGAGAGAGAGAGAGAGAGAGAGAGAGAGAGAGAGAGAGAGAGAGAGAGAGAGAGAGAGAGAGAGCCAACCGTGGGAACCTCCTCTTCTTTTAAAAATATTTGTGTGTGTGTGTGTGTGTGTGTGTGTGTGTGAGAGAGAGAGAGAGAGAGAGAGAGAGAGAGAGAGAGAGAGAGAGAGAGGGAGAGAGAGAGAGAGAACCGTGGGAACCTCCTCTTCTTTAAAAAATAATTGGTGGCCTTTTTCAATTTCATTTAACCCCGTGAGAGAGATATATGGTTTGTAGGGGAAGGGGGGGGGGGGGGGGGGGGGGGGGGGGGGGGGGAGATAGATGGATGTATTATCGTCCACAGAGGTCAGATATGACCTATGGGACCAAGAAAACATACATGGTTGGACCTCTTACTAGAGGAGTACATGGAGAATCATGGCTAAGGTGGATACAACAAAATTTGTGACATATGTCATTTAGGGGAGGGAGAAGGGGAAGATGGCTTGGGGGTTTTTGGAGCCCGAAATTTTTCGATGATGGATTTGCCGCCTAGATAGACGGCCCATTTGCCGACTGCTCGTGCCTCTCGAACCTTTTGGAGTTCTTGTTTCTTGACTTTAAGTTGGGCAGGTGTCAAGGCCTCGCTTATCCATACTCTGGTGCCCTTGAGGAGTCGTGCTTGTTGTAGAAGTGTAATGCGCGCCTCTTTAGTCTTGAAAACCAAGATGCCTTGGTTGGTGCGGTTGTCTTGGTGAACCCTCTCAATTGTGTTGGGGTCAAACTCGGTTGGGTGGATTGCTTGGTTGAGTTTCACTAGGGTTGTGGCGCAGTCGTCGTTCTCTTCCCACCAAGTAGAGGGCAGGCCGCCAATACAAACAGATAGTGCTAGTCCTTCCCGTCGACGGTGTTCTTGCATGCACTCTTTTACTTTGGAGGAGACTGCCGCGGTTGCTGCTTGGACTTGGGTGGAAAGTGTGGCCATGCTTGCGGTGAGGTTGCTTTCGACTGCCTTTGCTTTGGCAAGACAATGCTCACTATCATCTTTCTTTTGAGAATCCAAGGAGGAGAAGTGTGCCTCAAGGGCTGCAAGACATGCCTTGAGCTCTGAGCTGAGAGAGAGAGAGAGAGAGAGAGAGAGAGAGAGAGAGAGAGAGAGAGAGAGAGAGAGAGAGAGAGAGAGAGAGAGAGAGAGAGAGAGAGAGAGAGAGAGAGAGAGAGAGAGAGAGAGAGAGAGAGAGTAAATACCATGTGTTTGGGAAAATGAAGTTAAGAACATAGTTTAACTTGGAAAATTATTTCACTTTACAATTGATTTAAAGGGAGTTGTGTTTGTTCACATGTTGAAATAAAGGGTTTTTTTGGAGCACCCCATGAGTCTTGATGGATGTGGTAGAGCGGGGTGAACTAGACAACCCCAATTGAAAAAGTGGCATGAAGCAGGTGTTGGGGTAAAGGCGTTGTGCCTTTGCTTGGGGCTGGACGTTCGGTGTCCGGCCACCTGTCCACTACCCTTATTCTTTCTATATGAAGGATAAGGAGCTCCTAACTCAAATAGCCTCAGAGGTTGTTCAACCCACACCATCTCGCGCTTCTCCTTTTTCGTGCACCCTACAAAGTCTGCATCAAACTGGTGGTACGTCATAGAGGTAGCCCCTCGTAGTGCACGGACATATGAGGGCTACCATGTGCCAATCACAGTGGCATCAATGGAGGAGATCGGAGAAGATGCTCAGTCAGAAGCCGCTGAGGTGGTGCCAGACGAGCATCAAGCTACTACTCTCTATGGGGTGCATGCAGAAGACCTACAAAATGAAATGGAGGACATATGCCTAAACGGAGATCTATATAGACATAGGGAGTTATGCTGAGCTATGCGAGGATGAGAGAGAGACCTCTTTAAGCCATAAATATTGTATTTGAACAATTTTTCTCCGTTTTATGATATATATTGTATTCACGTGGCTTTTTGTCCATTCCTGTCTATATGCTATACTTGAGAAATTTAAATTGTGTTTAATCGTCATTGCTTCCACTCCAGGTATGCTCCTTCCCTCTCCTCCCTCTCATGTTCCCTTCCCCTCTCTCGCTCTCTCCCCTTCTCAATCTCTCTCTCTCTCTCTCTCTCTCTCTCTCTCACACACACACACACACACACACACACACACACACACACACACACACACACACACACACACACACACACACACACACACACACACACACACACACACACACACACACACACACACACACACACACACACATGGCTAGCTCCTACGATTTCAACAGCTGCGTGTAAGGGTCCTGCAACAAACACAACACACCATTAAGAACTTACATCTATACAAACATATACAAATACTTCAATGCAAGAGTATTCTCCAGAGAGGGAGCTGGAAACTCCCGATGCAGCATAGCAATAACATAATCCTTGGAGGCTTTATCTTGAGCAGTCTCACAAGCATGGACACTCCTCGATGTGTCGTGAAAGTTTGATATGCCGACTACGTCGGCTCGAGGCCGACGTAGCACTGTGCTTCGAGTGCGATGGAGACTGAGGCTGCAATCGCGAAGGATGTGATCCGTCTCTGCTCATAGATGCTGCTCGTCCCTCCACTAGATCTAGTTGATCGGGTGAAAGAGACGCTAAGAAGCACTCTATGTCCGCCTTACTGGGGCGAGCACTACTGCTGCCATGATAATTCATACTGATGGAGTCCGAGAACCTGCAACTACCCAAGAATATAGAAACATGCATAGCAAAAAAAATTAGACATACCGCTCTCTCTCTCTCTCTCTCTCTCTCTCTCTCTCTCTCTCTCTCTCTCTCTCTCTCTCTCTCTCTCTCTCTCTCTCGTGATAGATAAAGATATCTCGCAAGTAATTAGAAAAACTATGGCAAATAGAAAAGAAATTTAATTTATGACTAGAGTGTCTTGTCAAAGCTACATATAAAAGGCATGTTGTTCAAGACATAGCTTTTACAAGATATGTAGAATGCACATGGGAGACAAATTCACAAGAACTTCACATGATCTCTCTACACAGGAATCCCTCCCCCTTTATGAGTCCTCTCTCTCTCTACACACGAATCCCTCTCCCTATTTTCTATAGTATACATTATAACTTGTCCATGTTTTCTTCTCCATTCAATATTAAGATTAAATGTGCGTGTGTTTAATGCAGGTATGGATGATGATGAGTTTCTTTCTTCTTTGTCACCCCATCAGAGGAGGTGGTACGAGGAGCATCATCGCTCTGAAGAACCATCACGTCGTTCCACTCCTTCAGCGTCTCCCTCTGTTTCAAAGCATTCAGTGCACTACGAAGCTTCGATATCGCGATGAGACAATCTTCACACTCGTCTAAGCACCTACGCTCTAGTGGTGGCGATGGCGGTTGCTGTGGGGATGCCGCCGCTGATGCCTCAACACCGCCTCGTGTTTGACGAGGCTCCTTACCTTCCCCTTCTTTGTCCGCCCCCACACCACCCATGACATCGCCATCTACACCAGGTTTTGCACGGCTATCGGTCGTTCCTAGCTACACACCTCCGGGAGTCACCCCAGTCGACACTCCTCGCTTCAGGGCTCAGACTCTAGTGGAGACACCTGACGTTCATACCCCCATTGAAACACCGATAGAGACCCCTGCTGAGACACCCAGGTTCACGCGTCACAGGTGAGAGGGCTTGTCGTACTCGATCGACATCAGTGGCGGTATCATCTTGGATGACGAAGGCAAGAAGGTGATCTTGTGCATGCGAGGTCTTTGCTCTCAGGTGTTTCGACACTACATACTAAACACCTGGAGTGAAGTGCCAAATGAATTAAAAGACAGAGTCATCAGCATGTTGCATGACAAGTTTCCTGTGTCAAATCAGAATGAGCACTTCAATGAAGAATTGATGAAGGTTCGAATGCGTGAATACTGCAAGCACAAGCATTTTGAAGTATGAAAAGAAATAAAGCATGGGTGGAAAAAACCAGATTGGCTGGCCAAAGAAGATTGGAAGAATGCAAAGCGAGCAGCGCACGAGAATCCTGACAAGTGGAAGCAACAAAAGGAGGCAGCCAAAGCGCGAGTAGAGGCAGGGAGCTCGCACCACTTGGAGAGCGGTAGGTGGGCATCATTTGAGGCCGATTTTGTAAGTGTTTTTGCATTGCTCTTTAGGTTTGGTAGTTACGTCTATTTGTACATTTAAATTCTAATATAATGGATTCTTTGTATGTTTTGAACAGTGGTCGATGACAGAACGTGACCCCACACCTTACGAGCGCGAATACACATGAAAAAAGAGCTTAAACGCCCTAATGGACATTCTTAGTTCTCGCGGCGGTATGGTTAGTATTTCACTTTAGTCTTTTAGATTTGTTGTATTTTAATGATAAGCTAAGAAAATAGATTGTTGTTTGTAATTATATGTTTATACTTACAGAAAGTCTTTGTTTTTTTCTGCAGAATCCGACAGATACATTGCTTGGATGCGATGAGACGTCTGATTAGACGATGTCAGTCTAGATGTAGTTGGATAACATTAGTTTTATTTTGTCATAGCATGTATAATGAGATGACGTGTATACGTCTTTTTGTAACAATTGGAAAACCATGTATTTTCTCAATAATGACAATTGTGTTGTAACTATTAATTTGCAAAGCTTAACAATCAAGTGATTTTGCCTATGATGTGTATAATTTTCATTGATTTACTTTCGTCAATTTACTTTCGTCCAATTACTTTTGTCAGTTTTGTATCTTTATTCTTCAAACAATACTATGCATGATGGAGTTAATGGTTATATTGTCTTGTGGGTGACTACTTTCGGTCTATACCTTGTACTTTCTTTCAAAGGTGAATCTGTGCTTATCTTGGATTCATTTAGGTATACTTTATTCTGCAAACATTCAATATGGTTGATGGGAATGCCCTGCCACCCAAATTTTTTTACTCTCGAGCGTCGCTATAGGCGTCTCTATATAAGGTTTTGCAATGTCGCTATAAGCGTCGCTACAGAAGGACTGCAATCGTTTCTATATGCGTCTCTATAGAGAGACGCATATAGCAACTCCTATAGGGACAATTATAGCGACATTCCCCTAGCGAAGCTTTTAGCGACACCGGGGAGTATAAAATCCCAATGTATTGTCGTTGCTAAAAGCGTCACAAGTGCACATAACATCTTGTAGAGAGAGAGAGAGAGAGAGAGAGAGAGAGAGAGAGAGAGAACTTTGTCTCTTTTGCTTTTTGGTGTTGTTTGCGTCTGTGTTTGCAAGTTCTCCTTTTATGTTGTCTTCTTTACTTGGTTGGCCTAAGGGGTTTTTCTTAAATGAGCACTCACAATTGGCCACATAGCTCATTCACAAGCATTAGATTCTAGAAGCCTCCCAACGCTTGAGATTCTCAGCAAATCCTTGTGCTTTATTTGATTCTCAACAAAGCGTGCGTTGACTTTAGCTTTTCCATCGTTCTAGACACATGAGATTCCTAGCAGAGCCACCCTCAGCCCATGTACGATAGTGCGGATGCAAAGCCGTGTGGGTCCTTTGCAAATGGTGCAGCTACTGGTGCCTCAACGATGCCTTTGATTGCTTATGGTAGTGGCAACAACTACTCTTCTTGAATATAGAATGTCGAAGCAACATCAGCAAAAGATTCAACTCACAGTAATTGAACTTGCAACAACAATAACGACATGACTACTTAAATCCGCAAGCAGACAAGTAGGTGCTCATCACAACATCATGAACATAGTGGCAGTCTTTGGGGGTCACTATGTATAAATTGTGTATATCATGTGCGTTCAAGGACTATTTCTAAAACTCCTTATCTATGATTTTTTTACAAAATAAAATACATCGTTTTCCTATTTAATCTGTAAATTTTTTCCCCAATACCATTTTACGGGACCCTTATGCATGTGAAAATGTAAGGAAAAAAAAAACCCCCCCTTCTGCAACACTCATGTGATAGTCACATAATGATTAAGTGAGCCCTCCCGAGGCGGCAGTAGCCACAAAGGTGAGGTCCAACTGTCATCTGATAACAACACAAGAGTTTCCTTGCCATGACAGCCCATAGACAATAACGAGAGCAAAATGCATATGTAAGTCGCACCCATATAACAAACTACAGGAAGAAGAAAGACACGATGGAACAAAAGAGGGAGTTGTTGTCGCTTTGTTGCTGTTGAGATGTAGAGAGAAAGAGAGAGGGACGAGACAAGAGACACACCATATATGCTCCCAAAGACTGATTCATATTGAGGACAAGATACAAATATATAGGTGAGACCAAGTTCAGTAGAGTGAGCCATATATAGCTCCAACACCCCACTCAAACAAAGGTCTCTAGCTTTGGATGAAAAAACCCTTGGGGAGTTCAAGGGAAAAACCCAAGCCCCTATACAATGTGAAAATATGAACCAGCAGTGATGATGTGAAAGTGAATTGTGCATCTATGTACAAATATTCAAGTGACTTAGATATCACAATGTGCAAATGTGGAGTGTGCATAGTGCATGGTTCCTAAAAGATTACAATGTCATATGTACAAGGCTATTACAATAGCAAAGAAGCTAATCTAGAAAGAGTGAGGCCGAAGCAACTCCAAGCTCCGAGCGCAAGAGGATGAAACGCGACTCATTGAGGCCTTTGGTCAAAATGTCTGCAATCATCTGGTCACTTGGACAGTGTTCAACCATAATGGTTCCTTTGCGTACTTCATACCTGACATAATGATAATGGACAGCAATGTGCTTTGACTTATTATGTTGAACATAGTCTTTTGCAAGACTAATAGCACTTTGGTTGTCACACCGCAAGGGTGTGCTAGAAAGAGGAGAGTGACCAATATCAACCAGCATTTGTCGAAGCCAAATCAACTCATGAGCTGCAAGTGATGCCGCAACATATTCTGACTCAATCGTAGAAACTGCAACACAACGTTGTTTCTTGCTGGTCCAAGAAACAAGACAACCATTTATAAAGAAGCAATTTCCACTAGTAGATCGCATAGATAAATGTGAGCTTGCCCAATCTGCATCTGTGTAACCCAAAAGAGAAAGAGATTGCATAGAATCCGATGTGAGTTGTCGTCGATAGACTAAACCAAAATCTGTAGTGCCTTTCAAGTATTTCAATACACGCTTTGCAGTAGACCAATGCTTAAGAGAAGGACATGCAAGATGTTGTCCAAGATAATTGGCAGCAAACAGAATATCAGGACGAGTGTTCATGCCAACAAACTGAATACATCCAATCAAGTTAGCATAAGGTTGATTTGTGACAAGTTGACCGCCATTGTCAGAAGTGTTCTTCGTAGAGCTCGCAAGACAAGGTGTGTTGGCTAAATGTGCAAATTCCATGCCAAATTTTTGCATAGTATCTGCAATAAACTTTGATTGTCGAAGGAATAAAATACCTTTTGTACGGTTCCGTTGGATTTGAATGCCAAGACAAGAGTGAATCTCTCCAAGATCCACCATATCAAATGCAGAAGACAATGACTTTTTCACTTGCTGAAGAAATCCCAAATCATTGGAAACAAGGATGGTATCATCCACATAAAGAGCAAGAATCACAAAACTGCTACCTTGGCGTTTTATGTATAAGTTGGGGTTTGACGAGCAAGAGATGAATCCTTTAGAGGTGAGAAAAAGATCAAATTTTGTATACCAGGCTCACGAAGCTTGTTTGAGACCATATAGTGCCTTATGGAGTTGAGCAACAAGGTCTTCTTTACCTGGAATAACAAACCCTTCTGGTTGTTCCATATAAATTTCCTCTTCCAAGTCACCATTAAGAAAAGCAGTTCGCACATCCATTTGATGAGCTTCTAAATCAAATTGAACAGCAAATGCCAATAAAACTCGAACACTTGTAATGCAAACAAATGGTGAAAAAGTCTCTTGATAATCAACACCAGCTACTTGGGAGTAACCTTTTGCAACTAAACGCGCCTTGAACTTGTCAAAATATCCATCTGCTTTTACTTTAGTCTTATACACCCACTTACATTTAATATCTGTACGACCAGGAGGTAATTCAGTTAGTATCCATGTACCTTTAGAGATAAGAGAATCATACTCTGCATCCATAGCCTCTTGCCATTGATCCTTTTGTGGTGAAGAGATAGCTTCATCATATAAGTAACAGGATCTTCAGAAGTAGAAAAAGCATTATCAGCAATATCGTCATCATAAACATGACATGAGCCATGTTCAAAATCAATAGGCAGATCAACAAAAATATCAATATCCTCATTGGAAACATTTGGAATGGATGATTGTGAAGAGGAAAGTTGCTCTATAGGAAGAGTTTCATCTTCTGAAAGAAATGGAAAAGCCTGAAGCAATGATTTAGTATCATCAGAATCATCCATGGACCATGAGCCTCCCATAAGCTGTTCGTTAAAAGTAGCATCACGATTCACAATTACTTTCTTGGAGGAAGGGTCATAGAATTTGTAGCCTTTGGAAGTGTCAGAATATCCAATAAAAATAACTTTAAGACCAGGAGCATCAAGCTTTGTTCATGTTTCTTTGGGAACATGAATATAAGCAATACACCCAAAGGTTCGAAAATGAGATACAGAAGGAATGTCACCTGTCCATGCTGTGATGGATATCTTATCAGAGGGTGCAATAGTAGGAAGATGATTCTAAATAAATGCTGCTGTCAAAGTAGCTTCAGCCTAGAAAACACGAGATAAGCTAGAATGAATCAGCATACATCTTACAACATTGAGAATAGTGCGATTCTTTCGTTCAACAACACCGTTCTGTTGAGGCGAATATGGAATAGTGTGTTCATGATGAATTCCACTGTCAGCATAGTAACTCACAAACTCTCGAGAAACATATTCGCCTCCATTGTCACTACGAAGCTTCTTAAGGCGACTACCAGTTTGAAGTTCCGCAGCCTTGTGGAATTGTTTGAAAACAGATAAGGCTTCAGATTTTTGTCTAAGTAGAAATACAGTCGTATACCTTGAGAAATCATAAATGAAAGTAATGAAGTAGCGATATTGTGATCTCAAAGAAGGTAGAGGTCCACATATATCAGTATGAACAAGATCCAATATGTCATGAGAATGAGTTGTATTTGAAAGAGGAAAGGGTTTACGATTGTGTTTCCCAAGAGTACAAAATTCACAAATTCCCATATGGGGATGGGCTTTAAGATCCATGCCATGAACAAGATCACGACGTTGAAGATCAAGGAGTTTTGAGAAATCAGCATGAACAAAACGATGATGCCATACTTTGCAATCATGATCACCTGGAGCAGTGACAATATTTGCTACAGCATCGTTGAGAGAGAGTTCAAACAAATTACCGTTTCGAGGAGCAGTGGCTATAGTCTGTCCATCTTTCTCAATTTGGCATTTGGTATGATCAAATCCAACAAACAGACCAAGATCAACAAGTCTAGCAACTGAAAGAAGATTACGTTGAAGATCTGGTACATGTAATACTCCTCGAAAAATTCGATTGGAAGAAGATAAGGTACCAAGATATAAGTCTCCAATATCCTTGACTTGACAAGTAGTATCATCAGTAAGATAAACAACACGTTGAACTGGCAGTGGATGGTAGTTATGCAGCCACTTAGACTGATATGTCATATTTCATGTAGCACCAGAATCGACAATAAAAAGTGATCCATCACGTACATGAAGTATTCTTTCTGGAGCAACTGAACATAGGACGCAACTTTTTTCCGGTACAATGTTGTTTCGATGTTCAGTAGCATATGCTCTATTCCGATTTGTGTCGAATCGACGCTTATAGCACATATGAGTGGGATGATCAGATCGTCCACAATATTCACAAGAAGAAGAAGAAGAGTCTCTAGATAAACGTGGTTATTTTGTGGTAATATTGTGTTCTTCATCATATTGACGTGCCCAACAATCATCTTCAGTATGGCCATTTATATTGTAGTAAGAACATTGCTTATTAGGAAATTTGAGACGAGAGAAAATATTACCGCGACGGCCACCTCTGCGGTTTCCTCGTTGAAATGGACGCCTTCGAGCATAAAAAGCACGTTCCATCTGTTGTGACTCGGTCTCCTCTTGTGAAATCATAGCTGTATCGTGACCATCATTCCGCCGTTCTTGACGTTGAGAGTATTCAATTAAAGACATGCAAGCTTGGTCGAAATCAAGACCATCTTTATTAGAGAGAATAGAAACAATGTTATCATAAGAAGAGTCCTTCACCGTATCAAGGAGAAGTGTAATTAGTTGCTTTTGTGGAACAGGATCACCGGCAGCAGCAAGTTGATTAATAATAAATTTGAAAGATTCAATATGTCCCGTCCTGGCAGTACCAACTTCATATTGTAACTTGTTAAGCAACCCTCTCAAATAAAGTATTTCTGTAACAGATTTCTTTTGAAATTTTGCAATAAGGTACTTCCATACGTCGTTGGAAGTAGGCAGTTCATACATATCAAGCAAAAGGGAATCAGTAAGAGCAAAAAGAATATATCGACGAGCTGCTTTATCACGTCGTTGCCAATCCGTATATGCAACATTCCAATCTTCAAATATAGGTCCTTCAGTGATAAGCACGTTATCATTATCCGTATCAACAGGCTGAGGCGGACAAACACGATTTCCAAGAACAACATCGGAGATTTCATCGCCTTCAAGAATTAACAACATCTTTGCTTTCCAGCTTGGAAATCCTTGACCTTGGAAAGGAGGAACAGAACGTTGGCCAGAAGGAAAGCCGTTGACGAGAATATTCATAGCCATATCTTGTTGCGAGAAGACGTATAAGATAAGATCGCAGAATTTGCACACCATATATGGTGAAGGCTGCAATTGAGAATGAGAGAGATATGAGTACTGCGTTCTGTCAACGATGAACGTAAGAAGGATGCTCAAGGAACGTCCAAAGATGTGAGAGACGTCACCCAAAAAAAGGCAGGGTAAAGGAGACGTTAATAATAAATGAGTCCTCAAAATAGAGTGGCGTGAGACGCAAGATTGACGGCCACAATACAAATAGCAAAAAGCTAAATCTTCTCGAAAAAGTTAACTCCAAAATAAGAAAAATGATCGCGGACGCTTCACGAAGAAGTAGGACGAAGAAAGCTGCGTCAAGCTCAATTGCAGTAAAACAACATAACTTTCTGCTGCGAACTCCGATTGATGCAAACCTAGAACTCAAATCGAAGAGCTCGAGGAGACGAACAAGTTTTGGATGAACTTGCGCTTTTCCTGTTTCTCCAAATTTTGAGCAGAACAGCAAGAAAAATTAAGATGAAGTTCAGGGTGTCATCAACAAGAAAACGTAATCAACGATTAGATTGATTAGAAATAAACGCCACATAAAACACTAATCATATTCTTCTTAACACAAAACAACCACAGTTAACAAGAATCAACGCTCAAAAATAAAATTTGTAGCAATTTTGAATCTTATATGCGAATCGCATACACATACTATTGTGTCACCATGAATTGAATCTGCGCGTGATCATTACCGCTCTGATACCATGTTGAGATGTAGAGAGAAAGAGAGAGAGACAAAACAAGAGACACACCATATACGCTCCCAAAGACTGATTCATATTGAGGACAAGATACAAATATATAGGTGAGACCAAGTTTAGTAGTGAGCCATATATAGCTCCAACAATTGCAGAGGTGCTCAGCCTTTCCGTTTCATCATTGTGATGAAGAGTTGGTTTTTCAGTTAGTTTTTCTCTAAAAGTTTTAGTTTCTTTTTATCGTTGTAGCAGAGTTTGTCCCGTTCCATTCAACGTCGAGTTAAGCCCACCACATCCCTGATGGAAATGCATGTATGTCGCAAAAATATCATATCCAACTCTCAGTTAGTCGTTCCTCGTGTAGCCATTTCCATCGGGATAGCTACCTAGTGTATTGCCTACAACGAGATGTTTTCTTTTCGAGTCGAGTCTTCTCAGTCCCTAGCCCCGAAGCCGTTGTATGGTCACTCCCCCTACATGAGATGCTAGAGTTGACGCAATCCTTTCCGTCATGTCGAGTCCATTCTCGACCCAAAATTCTACAAAGATGTTCATATCTTTTTCTCCCTAAGGGGGGAGGTGTGGTGTGTGGCCGGACGGCCCGAGTGTGAACCTACTTGTAACTACCTGATCTCATGTTAATATAAGGAGCTGCTCTCGGATGCAAGAGGTAAGCTCAGTTTAGTCCCATTTGTGTGCTATATTATTAGGTAAAAAAAATTCTCCACTAGTATTTTACTATACCTTGACAAAATAACTTGTCACAACAAGGCCAACCATGCATAGAAAAGTTGGACACTGAAAAGAGCAGCGCTAGCAATGACATAAATGCATTTCTTGCAGCCGTTTGATGTCAATTGTGATGCCAAGTGGCTGCATGCGTTTCCGAAGAATTGAAAGTGGTGTTTACCAAGCAACGGGGGTTGTTTGCGCTTTTTTTGGGAAAAGCAAAAGGCAAAAGCAGTCGGGAAGCCATATAGCTAGATATAAAGAGAAGCACGTGAATATAGGAGTCGCGGAGAAGACAATGCAGAAGTTGGTGATGTTTCTCGAAAATTGCTGTCGACCATGTGAGTGCATATGCTATCCTCTTTGATAAAAATTATATCAAACTTTTGAATCTCTGAGGTTTATTTGTGAACTTCTGGGCTATTTCTTATACTCAAGAGACTAAACCACAAGAGGTAATACATCAAAAGAGAATAAATTATTAAGAAGTAAAAATATATGTTCTATTTGTGGTGCATATGCATGTGATTTGGTATCTAATGAAGATTTTAATGAATAAATTCCCAATTAGAGGGGGTAATGGATGATATGCAAGCTCTTACTACTACTACTACTTTGTCTATAGAATATGTTGATGACATTTGAAAAGGAGATCAATGCTATCGTTGTGACCTACAAAGAAGCTACAAAGATGCTTAGTAATAGATGAGAAGGATGAGAAAAAAATTGTGGGATGTAATACAAATAGTATGCATGCTATGAGTGTTGGAATTAGGGTTGCAGAAATACACACACAACTTGGAGAAGACGAAGGAAGCTCAAGGCACACAACAAAGAGTGTTTTACTTAGTGTGCAATGGAAAGATAGATAGCCCTAGAATGATGGGCGTATATACAAAGCATGGGAGAAAAAACCTCCTAGAGAGAAAAAAAAATGCCATGGTGGTCATAAGTGCATTCACACACATCACTATCACATGTATATGGTCCTGGGAGTGATGTGGTGAATGAGAGCTAGCACATAGAGTAAAGAGAAGTGCCATTCCCTGAGGACATGATCAGTTCACAAAGGGGAGTAAGCCCAAAGATTTGCGAAAAGCTTCAAACTTCTCACGAGACACTGCCTTTGTGAAAAGATCTGCAAGGTTGTCCTGTGTAGGCACATAAGCCAAGCTGATCTCTCCTGCTGAGAGCCTCTCCACGACATAGTGGTAATGCACCTCAATGTGCTTTGTGAGAGCATAAAAAACTAGGTTCCTCGCAACTGCAAATGCGCTCTGACTGCTACAACTGGAGGCGTGGAGTTCCCTGCAAAACATCCGAAATAGCATACTACAAACCATAAACAGAATAATCAACATACTTGGCAACCACATAGCCGTATAATTGCTAGATACACGAACAAAGAGAGACAGAGAGCGAGAGAGAGAGTAATACGGCTCGTACAGGCGTACCTCCTAGAATGGAGTACTACGCCAACACGGCGAGAGATAGAAGAGAGGAGAGGAGAGAAGAAGACACAAGCACTGGGTACAATCTCCCCCCGTGCAAGAGTGACCATCTCCCTCTTGCACGTTGTCGAGAAATTTGCGGTCTTGCCGAGAAAGCACCGGGCTTATGGCTGTGAGAGTTTGTGAGAGAACTCAAAAAAAACTATATGAAGGAGTTAAACCATAGATGCCATGAAGACTAGGGTTTGAAAGGAAGTGCAATCAAAGAAGCCCCACTCTTTCTCTCTTGCACTCACACACACAAAGAAAGAACACAAAAGAGAGTGTCAAAACAACACAAAGATGAAAACATCAAGGCTATGGTCATATCGTATCATGGGTAGTATGAAAGGGTTAATAGATGAGTTAATGGCATTCAATCTTGGCTGACCAAATAGGCTACGAATTGTTCTTTGGAATTGTAGTTTTGTGCTTACCATAATATATATATTTTGTCTAGTGATTGGGATTAATTGTGTGTACAAATCCTCTTGGTTCATAGCAAGATAACTACGCTTACATCAAAAGAAAAATTATAGTCTATGAGAGGTAGTATGATGGGATCCGGTGATAGAAGTATTTCATTGAGCCTTTCTGGGCCAAAGAGAAACACTATACGTTGTTGAAAGTGTATTTTCCGGCTAATCCATACGTTAATTCTAATAGATCGTACATAGTGAAAGAGATAGAAATTATCATCATGTGGATTATTCATCTAGGATAGTATGTGAGAAATGTAGATATGAGAGAAGTGAAGAGATGAGAAGTTTCCCTCCCAAGCCCTATTCTTGCCCGTAGGCAATAAGGATACTACGGGGAGAGATGTACCTGTAGCAAAGAGAACCTAAAATTTGTAGGGAGGATGAATTACTAAGAATGAGAGAGATAGGTTTGGTTAAGGAGATGAGATTAGATACATATATATATATATATATATATATATATATATATATATATATATATATATATATATGTTGGATTAGAGATGAAAATAAAAACAACAAGAAATCAAGAAAACATCAATGTAGAACACATCTTACTTGAAACCCTTTAGCACCATTATTGATGGGAGAGAGAAGAAGAGGGGAGAATTCAACGTTGATTGATACGCCAAGTCCAACACCTTCTTTGATTAGAGTTGATCTTCCAAGGATAGCGTACAAGAATGGCTAGTCTTCCTCTAGGAGAAAGTGTAGGCTTGGGATTATGTTAATGGCTAAGTACAATTAGGTATTACTACTCACTCCCTCAAGAATTCCTCTCATCAATGGCTTGAATTCTTTCCCTCCAGACAAAAAGAGGCACAATCATTGATACTTCTCTTGCAGTACTTTCTAATAGTAATGCACATTTATATTACTTCAAAGGTAATACTAGGTATGGTAGAAAGCTTTTATTTCTGCATATGAGTATTATATGAAGTATACTTATGCATCAAAAAGTCACAAGATAAATTGTTTAATGCCCGTTCCCACTATATACGTGCCACAACACGACATCCACCCCCTCTAAACCTGCACATCCTCCAGCATGTGCCAGCCTCATGGTAACTTGTGAAAGCAATTGAATCCCCTGTCATCCCATGACCTCCTCCAGGATCATATGGGTAACTCAAAAACTTGTATTGTACTAAGCATTGAGATTCTCCGCATCTTTTAATTCCTCTCGGATCAGAAGGAATTGTGATATACATCTATCTCCAAAACATCTGTAACAAATCTCCATTATGCGCAAAATCTTCATGACGTAGAGACATAAGTTCCTCATCCTCCTCTTCAAAAAACACTTCCAGGCTTCCTGTAATATACTTGAAATATTTTTGAAACTGCACTTCAACCTTCTCACGAACCTCTAAATCCATATGTACCTCTTTCACATAGAATTCTGAATCTGCATCTTCATTCTCAAAAGAATCCTCTAGATAGCCTTTCTCAACATCGAGAGAAACCTCAGAAATATGCATGGTAAACCTCTCATCAATTCTCTCACCTTTTACCAAATACCTCTCTAGCTTTACATCATAAAACTTTGCATACCTCTCAAATATGTGTTGAAGATGATGAAACAGGAAACAGAAGGAAGACAACAACTCAGAGTAGGAAGAAGATGGAGAAGGAGAAGACACAGAGATTGCGTACGATATCTCTATAGTCTCTCTCTCTGTATTAGAATAATAGTGTATACAAACTCAGAGCTACAAAGCTTATATGAAACCCTAAGAGATAAGGTGTCCTTTCACACCGGATGTCCAGGGGGAAAAACCCAGTGGGAGAAAAGTGCCCCTGGTGAAGCGCGTATACACACTAACACTACTACATGTCTACAATATGGTGTCTAATTCCCTTTTCAAATCATCCTGGTAGGTATGCTCCCGGTCACTTGTAACCGACTGCTCAAAAACCTCCTTGGAGTTAGTCTCTGACACAATATCTTCACCCCTTCTTCCTTTTTGACCCATCGCTAAATTATCTTCAACTGAATCATGTCTCCACTCATGTAGGGAGAACCCTTATTCATTACATGACTCTGGTGTCACCATAGAGCTAGCATCCGCTTCTTGCTTCAAGGAATCACCATGTATACCCTTCCTATCCATAGCAGATAGATGCTCACAAACCTACTTGCAATTTATACCCTGTGACACAAGACCTAAATCCCTTTTATGCCTCAGATATTGTTTGCATACCTGGAGGCAACTGAAATTCTTAAAACCCTGTATAGTAGGCACTTTATGGCAAGCATCTTTATTTGCATCTTCACACAGATCAGAAATATCACCCCAATCACAGACCATATCCAAAGAGGTTTCTTGCTCTTCTACTCTATCCTCTGATGTCACTTCAACCTGTATCTAGCATTCCCAAACATTTCTCTATCTTTGATTTGTGAATCTTGAAGATTCATAGTTTCATCCGCAGAACCCCAATCCTCATGCAGAGAATCTGCATCTGTCATTCCTACAAATACGACTTCAAAAACGTCATCATCGCAAATAGGCAATCCAAAATCAGTTGCTGAAGACTCCAAACTTTGCATAACACCTTCCTCTACCATGGAATTGTGAAAGCTTGATGCATCTAGCTCTAAATAAGGCACAATTTCATGAGTCATCTGCATCACATCTGCTACCCCATATATACAAGACATACATATTACTCTGTCAGTGCACTGCTCTTCTTCCACCTCGTCTAGCTGAGGTACTTCACAATCCGCAATGCTACTAGCAGAGCTATACTCACAAAGGAAGAGATTTTCAGTCACCCCCTCTAAATTAGCACTTTCGCAGCTAGGTATATCCATTTGGGTAGAACCACATGCATCAAACTCGCATAGGAAAGCATTGATAATGACTTCTTCATCCTAGTATATGTCTTCAGCATAGGCATCCGGCTCTTCTAAACTTGGTAAAAGTTCCTGGATCTGATCAAAAGTAGATTTTAGCACATCACTAATATAGCCGTCTTCCACCTGTTTTCCCTTCACATCCTTTGTCAAAACCATAGCATCCTCATCCTTGTATATACACTCATGTGCATCTTCAAACGAATCAAAAGGAGCGTCCAAATCATCTATCATAGCCGACGAGTTTGCATCATCCTCTAAGTCTCTTTGAGCCGTTTCAGGCACTTGGATAGCATCATGAGAGTCATTATCTTGAGATACAAAGGTTACAAGACCCAAACGTGCATAAATAGCTTCCACTATGTCTGCTTCATCTGGATACAATAAATTTGCATCTTGCAAAAGATATGCATCTATTACTGCTTCTAAATTAGCCTGTATGGATGTGTTGACACTTACATGGCTTATAGGAGACACCAACTCTAGCTGGTCACATCCACTTCCACTCTGCTCCATCTCTTGGTTTTGATGTTCCAAGCATACCTGTGTTATAGCTATAGAAAACTCACCCTAGTTGCTTGCATATACACTTGCATAGTCTTGAACTTGGTGCTTGAAATCATCACTCACAAGTTCAACAAATGCTGCAATCATCCGAGCTTCTGGAATTGCTTGAAGCCTCATCTCTGTCACATAGCACTCAAGATATCCTTCTGGATCATAGCCTTCGAATATATTAAGCTCATTATATACGGATTTCCTACTTGTCAAAAACAATGATTAGAAATCTGTATCAAATAGTAAAAGAAAAATCCATAAAATTATACACATTGGTTATGCCTGCCGTCATCCACATACTGCCTATTCTAGTGTCCCATACCGCTAGAATAAGCAGTATATGTCATACCCTGATGAATCAGGATATCATTGGTCACACTCATCATCAATCTCATAATATCAAGTCTCATCATATAAACACTACTAAATAATCACCAGATACCAAATCCCAATCCAATTCCAATTCCACAATATAAGTTCAAATCCAAATCACTTTCATTATGTACCCGGCCGGTAACAAAATCATACCAGTTACAGTGGTGGCCAGCTCCCACTGCAACATGATTTTGTGATTGGTGTTGCCTCAACCGACGAGTCTACACCAATAAGGCGTGCTGCCTAAATCGGTGAATCTGCACTAATGCCGCATAAATCGACGAATCTGCATAGGATATTGTTTAAAAACCAGGAATCTGTAATTTATCAATGTGCTACCTAAATCGACGAATCTGCACACTAGGATGACTCATGAGCATTTACACACTGCCTAAATCGGCGAATCTGTGTGCGTGTGATCAATGGACTAGACAAGACATAAAATAGAAAAATATTTACTGTTTGTTTAACACTACTTTGGAGTATAGTGGAAGAGAAGTGTACTTACAAACTCTTGTTTATGATGGAAAACACCTTAGCTCATGCGAGGAGCTATATAATATCAAATGGCCTTAATAAAAATTCCATTCATTGCAATATTTAAGCCATTATATGTGAGATAACTTGGTTGATAGATCATAAGATAACCTGAAAGACAAAGGAGGTATTGGTCGAGGTACTTACCTGGATAATAGACCGTATTTAAAAAATGTACATACCAATGTGTGCATGTAGAGAGAGGTACAAATATGAGAAAGCTGTGACTATCAAGTTGGAGTTTGATATGAGCGCATTGTATTTAGATTTATCTGTAAAACTTTTCTTAAAAAACAAAGCACTGAAAACAATTTCTTGTTAATTTTAAGAAGTCCTTAATAATTGTATCAAATTCCTTAATACTTGAGACACCATGAAGGGAAATTTTGATGCAAAGTTTGTATGCCAATAAAAGAGAAGGAAAGTAGACAACATTAAGTACAAATGAGCGGATAAGAGAGGTGTTATCAAAATTGACAGGGTGGTTTGCAAGATATAGGTCTTTAGAGAAAGTGAGGCCACACTCAATGTATGAATGATAGGATAGGTCAAAAGCAGGTCTCCTAAAGTAGTTGGCTGCAAATCGGGCTTTGAGACGTAGTATTGGAAACGTTGGGAGTGATGTGGTATAGAAGCAAATAAATGGAACAATATGGAGTAATATGCAACAACAATTTGACTGACATATGAGGGAACATTTAAGACAATTTGAAGAGAAAGTAAAGCAAAAATTGAATTACATTACATCAATACTAATGGGGATAAACTTACATTATGGAAATAATGGCTCCTGCAAATAATGATGAGAGAGGGATTTTTGTGTTAATGCTTGATAATTGCTTAATTATCTAGGTAACAGTCAATTTGGGTCATCATTGGTAGAATATTAAGGCATGATGTATCTTGAGGGTGAAAAGTTGACCCTAGCACGTTTATGATTACTCACAATGTTGACAATGTAGGGCATGAAAGTATAAAAATAAACTAAGAGACAACACGACCCATGAGAAGTGAAAATATTGCTGTATAATGCCACATTTTCACCATCGCTATCCTCTTTATTAGACAGATCAAGGGCTTTTAAAAAATTTATAAGACGATAATGCTAACTAGATGGGTGTAAATGCCAATTCATGTCTACTATTTCCCATCATCATGTTAATTGTCATCAATACATTCAAGTTGGACCTTTGTAGATGGCCATGAGGGTGATCAAAAGTTCGCATTATCAGTTGGAATAGAGGATTGTAATATACACGCTAATGAGGAACACCTATGCATTTACTTTTGTGCAGAGGATGATGGTGCTCGTAAGTAGCCGAAAAAAATTAAAATAAAGAAAGCTATTTGATTGGTGGAAGTTGAAACAATCGGTGAGTTGTTGTGGAGACATGTCGCCACTAGTATAGTATACAAAAATTTGATGATTGCCCAAAATTTTCACGGCACGTAACCTCTGAGAACACTCGATTTGCAAAAGAACACTCAATGTGGGAAGCCACGAGCGTGGGAATGAACCCTAGCCGCATCTACACATTCCCTTGGTAGTTGCTAACTGCCTTGAAAAAGCCCCAGTAGGTTGCCTCGTGCCATGCCCCTCACCAAGCCTCTGGCGCAACCCATGCTATGGGCGACGAACAACATCATGGTTCTACTTGCTGCCCTACGGTGAGCCCTCCATAACTTCTTCGGATCCTCAATAGAGGTCAGGTGCTCCACCTTCAGGCCAGAAGGCTCTGTAGCTACTCACACCGACCTGCCTTGCTCTTCGTTTATGGGACTGACACTTCCTGCACGTGTAGCTACTCGTCCTTCAGGCCCAGGAGATGATTGTTTCCATGAGAGAACGAGGGGAGAGATCAGATGTTTGAACCTAGGCCCTTTCCAAATTGCAACATATGATATGGATGTGCGTAATCTCTTGATTCACAAGTTGAGAGAGAGAGAGAGAGAGAGAGAGAGAGAGAGAGAGAGAGAGAGAGAGAGAGAGAGAGAGAAAGAGAGGACTGGAGAGGATGATGGTGCCCTGACTGCTTCTATTGTGTGTGTGTGTGTGTGTGTGGCCACCAGTAGGCCAAAGAGAATTAAACTGGTGGATTATTTGCAGTGGTGGGAGGCTACGACGGCACATGATGAAAAAAAAAATTTGTGTTTATGAGTCCCTGATTGGTTTCTGCCCCGCAGGGCAGCAGTATCAAGTTAGGAAGAGGAAGAGAGGCAGTGCAGGTGATGGACGTGCACTACAGTGTACATGATCAAGTAGTCTGTGTATGTGTGTGTAGACGCCATGCAAGAGTGTGCATGCAACTGAACGTGAGAAGAGTGGTAGTTGATGGCGGCGTGTTTGTGGGCGTCAGCTTCTCATGGAAAGTGGTTACAGACGAGGGGTCAATAGCTGAGGGATTGTGGTGGCTGAGGGTTTGCAAGCGGAGGCAGAGAGAGAGAGAGTGGGATGACGACTGAAAAGTGAGAGAGGGAGATGCAATTCTGGTAGTTGACGTAGTGGTAGAAAGGTAGGGTCCAATAGCCGCATCCAAGATGTGGGGGGGTGATTGGTTGCATGGTAAGGCACAATTGAGCTACGTACTGCACCATCACTTGAGAAAGAGAGGTGCATGTTTGACGGTGTCAGGCAGTCTGCATGATTGCATCTGTCAATCAGGGCCACCATAGAGAATATGGTCGAGAGTTGATCTACAAGATAACGATAACACTCAGTGATGGGCATTGGCTAGCATGGTTGAACGTCCGTAGTAGAGAGAGAATGGGAGAGCGGCAATTTGAGATGAGAGATAGAGGAAAAAAAAGGAGGCACATTGTGTGCGCATTGCTCACTGGTGAATATCGTGTGTGTCTGTGTGTTTGAGTAAATTCATGCAGCTCTTTTGGCCGAAAAGATGAGCAGCTATAATGATTACTCGCGTTGTTCCGCTCCTTATTCTATTCACCATGCAGCCCATCACAAGCAAACTCGCCCCTAGTCGGGGGTAACATCGTTGAAGGAAGCCTCGACCTTTGCATGCCCCATTCCAGTGGTACCGGTTTAGCAGTTACCTTCCTTAATTATTCATGATCTGCCACAATCCATTGATGTATGGATTGATTCCCATGGACAATTCAGATGGTATGCAGCAAATTGTTGGAACTAAGCACTTATTCGAACTGAAAGTAAAGCTGAAAGATTCATCAATCTTTTTAGTCTTCTATAATCTATTAATTAATATCCCTTGCCTTAGGGCAATATAAAGGAATTTCATGCAATTCCTTCTTTGTCATCTTTGGCTTCTTACCCCTTATACGTACATGGTTCTACTAGTTTAAAATTCTCTTAATAACTATACATAATCTTCTACCTTTAAATTTCTCCTATTCCATCACGTTAGAGGCAATTGGTTGCATGCGTTACATCTGGTAAATCATGATGCTCTTAATAACTATAATTAGGATCGTAATTAAACTATCCTTCATAAAATCTAGTTAAGCCATTGATAAACGTGGTCTTGCTTAACTAATCCACAAAACTACCAAATTAAGAAAGAAAAATAAACAGTCAATTTGATAAAAAAAATTGTTGCTAGCAAAAGTGCAAAAATGAATAAACTTAGCTTTAGGGTATGATCGTTATCAAGATTCTCTTTGTGGAGGTGATGTCCGTATCACCAAGAATGTTTTGCTGGCTCTGATACCACTGCTACAACCAGAGGCGTGGAGTTCCCTGCAAAACATCCGAAATAGCACACTACAAACCATAAACGGACTAATCGACATACCTGGCAACCACATAGCCGCATAATCGTGAGATACACGAACTAAGTTGCATTATTCGTTATTCGGGAGACGGATAATACGCGAATAATGGGAGTATTATATGTTTATTTAAATTATACGACCGTTTTATACGATGCCACATCAGCATACACGACCAAAAATATAACTTCTTAGTTTTTCGATCGAAAAACTTTTCGAACGAAATTATTTTTGATCTAAAATAATAACGATCGAATATATTAGTATATAAAGCAACTCACGACAGCCAATTTTCACACCATCATTCATAAAGTTAGTGTTTTCCATGTGAGTATTCTCACCAAACAATTAAAAGAGTAATATGTAAAAAAATAAAACAATTTTAATTAGATAAAAATTAAAATTCAATGGATTTTAAGTTTTGTGTTTCAAATTTATAAATTTGTTTTGAATAAATTAGTAAATAGTTGAAAGTTTGTATTTTGTGAAGAGTTTAATCTCTCACCTGATACAAAATGTAATTATAAGAATCACTTGTCTTGAAAGTGACTAATTAAAAAAAATAGGATATTATCGTTGTGTGTAGAGTGTACTCTCACATGAGATAATTAGTTTAAAAATATAATTACATAAAAATTAATTTTATGTAATTTAAAGTTCGATTTTGATGTGTAGAGATTTTCTCTCACTTCAAAATGAATATAATGAAACAAAATTATATTTTTACGTTTTGTGTAGAGCTATTCACACTGCTATGCTCTCACTTGAGTAAAAATTTAGAAAAAACATGTCCAAAAATATTGATATTCTATTATCTTTATTTGGACTATAAAATCTATCGTACTGTGTGAGAGCATACACATGCTCGCATTGTAGATAGATAATCGCTTAAAAATCTATGGTAAAGTGTAAGAACTTTTTGTTCGCACTTTACATAGATACTGATAGCCGTTTTTCGGCTTTCCATAATTTCCATAGTAAGCTACCTCACCCTACCAAAATCATCCAAACACTCTGGCTATCCCTACCATTTCACTGTATATAGGTGTGTGTGAGTTAGGGGACTTTTCCCATATCTTCTTAAAAACCCTTAATTAGTTAGTCACCCGGCTAGTTGAGCCAAAAAAATAAAAAATAATAAAAATATAAATATATTATGGCCCATTTGTGTGTAAATATTTCATTGTATATAGGGCCTAAATAAAAGAATTTTTTATAATTATTTTGGTATTTATTTAAATATTTATACTTAGGTAGGTGTTATTTATGCTGTGTACATTGACTCACCATTACCATATTGTTTCTTACCATTTTGCATACTCTTTATTCCATATAAAAATAATTTCATGCAAGCTTCTCTTATTTTTGGTGTGACTCCATCCCAACAAAAATCCAAAAAAACTAGTTTTATTTATGTGTATATTTTTTCACTATTGTGATTTTTCCTTCCTACATCTATTCTCTTTTACTCTCATAAATTAGAACACAAAAAAGATTCATCTTTTTATGGTAGACTTATAATGAGAGAGATTTATTTTGACCCCTTTATATTTTTTCCACCTATATTATTTATATTTGACATGTACATATTTTTTTAGATCCCTCAATATTTGATTTTCTTAGTTGTACTACTCACTTATATCATGATCTCAACAATATCTTCAATTATAGACCTACCAAACAAGGTCAAGGGTATGTGGAATGCATGCATGCACCATGGGGAGCTCACTTTTGGAGGTATTCAAAAGAATTATCCAAAGAAGGACCTCACAAGGACCTTGTGCAGTGGAAAAAACAGTCGGTTTTGCTGAATTTTTAAAGATCACATGCTCCCCGAATTTGAAAAGGTGATACAAACAAAAGTTGTAGCCCGTGAACTAAAATGTCACCTCAGATTTTTTCATATTTTTTTGAGCTACAAGCTGTGAGCTATGATTTTATTGGTGGACCCTAGTTTGCCCATGCTATGCAGCCACACTCCCTCTTCCACTTTATCATTTTCCTCTTTCACACACACTCCTCCCTCTCCTTCCCACTCCCAAACGTGCAACTCCCATGTCCTAATTCACCCTCTTCACCATTGCCACATCTCTCACACCTCCATAGCCTTCATCCTCCATTTCTACACCCTATGTGTCCCCCTTTCTCTCTACATATATGTCCATATTACCATACTCTCTTCAACTTTGTAAAGAACTTCAAAAATCAGCAAAAATCCAAGGATAACCTCTGCAAATGAAGGCTTTTATCATGAATTTTCCAAGGTTTGAAGATAACATAGCTTCATCGACACGCGCTACTTCGCCATGCTGACCGCTTCTTCTATCGGTGCTGTAAAGAGGTGAATGTCAACTTCTCCAAGCTTCAACCTTGCTTTACAAGCTTATCCCTTCTCTAATTTTTCTCATCATATATCTCACCATTTAATGGTGAGTGATTTTGTAAATATTTTGTAGTGATAATTACTAACTACTAACCACTAACCTTATTGTAAAATGCACCCTCTACTAGAGTAGGCACTCCCAAATTATTCACTCAATCCTCTCTCCTTTCATCCTCAATAATTCTCTTCCCTTGAGCCCACATCCATGTGACTCAAAGGATAAGAGAGACCCACCTTCATTCAAAAAATAAAATATGCATGATATTTGATTTCTTCAAATAAACTTGATTAGGTCTAATCCTAATCGGGGCTTCTAAAACCTATAAATAGAGCCCTTCTCTTCCTTGTAAATCATCACATGATCACACTACACCACACCACTCTCAACACATAACACACCACTCTTCAAGCCTAGTTGTGTAGAGTGTGTGCATTGTGAGTGCTCTATTCCATCACTACACATAGGTGCATGGAGAAGCTTGAAGTTAGTTATGCCATCTAGAGGAGTGGAGTGATACTATACTCTGCAATCACACTTGTAGCCTACTCTTGTCCATAAGTAAGATTCATAGTTTTGGGTGCAATTGTATGCTGCAACTACGACTCTTCTCTCCAAATTGACTTGATAAGTTGGCTCATCAGGTGGTTGAAGGTATATTGTCCTTGAAGTTTGTTGTGCCATTTGGTGCTTGGTGGTTTGAGGGCTTGTTGAATTGTTTGCCTAAAAGGTCAATTGTAAGAGGGTGCTCGGTGAGAGGGCTCCCGTGACTCTAAGACAATTTGTGTATCGGTAACAAGGTCAAATTTTGTGTTGTCTCTCTATCAAGCTTTGTGTGCATCTAGTCTTTAAGGCTAAGACTAAGTTGCTCAAGTTGATTTGTGCTCTTTACCTCTCTCTAGCGTGGTGAATGTTTGGTGTGTGTGGCTATCTTGTATTCCCCTCTCTTTGTGCGTTTGAGTACAAGGAGATATCATGTGCGTCCTAGTTCGCATCTACAACTAGGTGGTGCCCCTTTTCTAGTTTGGTTTCTGGCTATGGGTTATTGTTGTCTCTGATTGTGCTTACCCCAGCCCCAATTGAGCAGCACGGGAGCCTCGAAGGGTGTTTAGAGGCCGCTCTTCTTGTTGCCCGCCCCAGACCGCCTCAATACGATAGTTATCAAGTATTTTAAGTGATTATCGTTTTGATATATTAAAATGTCACTTATAGATCTTGTAGGTATAACAATTCATAATGATAATCATTTTAATACTTGATTTAATTGTAATTATTGATTATCGTAATTTGTTAAAGCTACAAGCTTGCACTTTAGATAAATCGATGCAATCTATATGTTTTTTGTTATTTTATTTTTGTTCAATCATTTTTTAATTATTTTAATTTCGTTCAATCATTGTTAGTTAAATTAATTTAATGTTTAAATTGATTTTGATTATGAAAATGATCATTGACTTTGTTTTCACTAAAAAATTACTTTTGTGCATCATGGTGAAAGGACAAGAGTGGAGTTATGTGCATGAGTTGAAAGCTGGGAGAAATACATCTCTACTTAAATGTAAATCTTGTGGCCACCAGCTCAGTGGTAATGCAACCAGAATTAAAGAGCATTTATTTAAAGTCCCTGGCAATGTTGAAAAGTGCGGGGCACCACCTAGAGATATTCATGAAAAATTTTCCATGTATTCTCGCAAAGTAAAGTTGATTCTTGCAGCTAAACATAAAGGTGATGTTTCTAAAGATATTCATGCGAATATTGAACCATCTGTATGCAATGAGGCAACAGAAGAGGTGTGTACCACTCAAGTAAACGATCAGAGTTCTCAATTGAACCCTCTTCATGGACATGCTTCTACATCAGGAGGAGTTCCTAGCACAAGAAAATCCGGCAGAGCGTCACCCAATGGAAAGACAATGCCTGAAGCATTAGGTAAACAATGGTTGCTTGAGTTGCATTTAAAATGGACACAAACATTTTTTGTGTGTGGCATATCGTTCAATGCTATGCGCAATCCAATATTTCAAGATGCTTTGATGAGTACAACCAAAAAAGGATTTGTGCTTCCTGACTATAACAAGATGCGAACTGAATATCTTGATAAAGTCAAAGACAGTACTGAAGCCATTCTCAAACTCATAGTGCTAGAGTTTGTTCCAGCATATGGATGCACCATAGCATTGGATGGATGGACTAACTCTCAGAAAAAACCTTTAATCCATGTAATGCTTATTAATCCTAGAGGGGCTATGTTCGTGGAAGCAATTGACAGCTCATTGAAAGAGAAGACTATCACCTACCTAGCAGGGGTGTATGAGCGTGCAATTGCAAAGGCAGGTGGATCAAAGAATGTGACTGCTATTGTCACAGATAATGTGGCCAACTACAAAGAAGCAGGAAGAGCTATTCAAGTCAAGTATCTGGAGATTTCTTGGGTACCATGTGCAGCTCACACTTTAAATTTTCTTTTAAAAGATATTGGTAAAATGGCATGTGTGAAGCAAACTTTATTGGATGCAAATCATGTGGTGAAATTCATTAGAGAGCATCAATTTTAGTATGCTCTTTTTCGAACCAAGTCACCAAATAAAGCTTTGCAAATATTTTGCGCGACAAGGTTTGCTACGGCATACTATGTTCTTGCTGCTTTGCAAGAGTTGAAGCCTACATTGATGAAACCTTAGCAGACAAAAGATGGGATGGATGGCTCAGCAAGTATCCAAGTTATCAGGAAGCAGCTGGTCGATGTGCGCAAATAGTAAACTCGCCAGTCTTTTGGCTTGATGTAGAAAGAATAGTAACTGTGTCAAAGCCATTTGTAGATCTTTTGAGAGCAGTTGACACCGATTCTTTTATTTTTGGTCGGGTCTACTGGTATATGTCAGAGGCTATACACAAGCTAAGAGAAAATGTCAGTTTTGGTACAAAGGATAAAGCTACCATGATTACAATTGTTAACAAGCATTGGGTGCAGTTGCATACGCCATTGCATGGTGCGGCTTTTGTATTGGATCCTAAGCTTCAAATGCATCAGCAATCTGCCAACAAAGAAGTTATGTCCGACTTCAAAACAGTGTGCTCCCAACTCTTAGGGCACGAAGATGGAAAAGTAGCTTTTCATCAACGAGTAGATTATGCCAACAGAACTAGTATGTTTCAGGATCCGTGGCATATAGATGCCATTGGAAAAACAAGTGCACCTTTATGGTGGAAGGAGTACGGTGGAGAGAAAGTGGAGTTGCAACACATTGCAGTTAGAGTTTTATCAGTAGCTGCATCAAGTGGAAGTTGTGAGCGAAACTGGTCAGCATTCGACTTTGTGCACACTAAAAAGCGAAACAGACTTCATACTAAACGTGCTACTGATTTGGTGTATGTTTTTTGCAATATGAGACTTATTCATAAGCCTCAAAACATTTCAACTAGAGCCGCTCAAAAGAAATATGGAGTCTTCCAAACGCATGAAGCTATTTCTGCAGAAGTTGATAGTGATGATGATATGGAATGGGAGATAGTTTCAAAATGCTCAGATATGGACGAAGTAGATGATATGGTTGCAGTTTTTGAAGATGGAGATGATTTGTGAGAGTACCATTGTACTACTTACTCAACAAAGTTTTGTATGAAGAAAGAAAGTGTAATCTCGTTGTGGTTCATATCAAAACCTCTCTCTCTCTCTCTTTCTCTCTCTCTCTCTCTCTCTCTCTCTCTCTCTCTCTCTCTCTCTCTCTCTCTCTCAGACACACATATTCACTCACACTCAAATATATACACAATTAAGAGATGTGGTCTCTTCAATTGAAAATAAAACTGCCGATAATATATTGTCAAATAAAAATTACCTAAAGTCGATGTAGGTTTGAAATTACAACAAGGTTCTGGGAAATCACTCAATCGAAAAGAGTTTGATATAATTTTGAGATTACAAAAAGCTTTTGAGTGACTTATGAGTTTGATAGATTTTCTATAAGTTCTACTATAGTAAAATCTGTAATTCCTAGCTCAAGGGATGGTTCAGCAACATCTTGATGTGAAGTGGTAGTATCATTTGGCAAAGGTCCATACAATGATTCATATTGTTGAAGCTTTGCTTGTGCATCACTTATCTCTATTTCAAGCTCAAGAATCCGGCCACGAAGCATGTCCGGTGTTTCTCCTTGGCTGGCAAGGTCTTGTCCTTGGCTGGCTAATTCAGTCAGTGTTTCCGACTCTTCAGGAAGTAAAACAATAGGACGCTTGTGAGGAGGTATTGGATTATTTGCATTGCTTGCTACCACCTTTTCTGCAATGCGTCCACGTCCAATGCCAGCAGTGCCTGAACGATCTGACTAGTCCACTCTCTTCAGCAAAACATATCGAACATAGCATTGCTGGATAAAGTAAATTGGTAGTCAGTTGTTGTTTGGTAGGCATCTCTCTTGTCGTGTAAACCTTTGCAACAATACACGTGCCAGTCCTTTATGTTGCAAATCAGAGAGCTTTAACGGAGCTGTATCTTTTGCATTGCCACTTATTTGAAATAGTTGATGGCGTACAAAGTGATTAGGGCAAAGCTTTTTGCACTCTTTAAGGGTTAATGGTTTTCCCTGCAGCTCAGATTCATCTTCTTCAATGTTGGCAATAGTAGAAAGATCGGCTTGTCCACATCTAACTTGTTCTTCTTTAAAAATTGCCTGAGCTTTAGCGTGGTTGAGTTCTTCTTCCATATTTGCATATCAGGTGAACATGTCATTACTTTTAAATACCCATTCAATCTCTCTTGACAGTATATCGAATGACAAACATTGAATTTTTGCTCAATTAAACATACAATTAAATCTGACACCTAAAGTAAAACAATGATTAAATCATGAGACTGCGTTTTCATTAATCATCAACTAGTCGTAAGCCAGATGTCATTACAATGTTGTAACCCACTCTATGGGAACCATTTAAACATAAGGAGAGATCAAAAGCATTAGGCCGGGTTTTGGGGTCAACGCGCTTGCCGCTTTCAAGATGGGCAAGTACATTACTCAAAAAATGTCTCTTGCTTTATTCTTGGGGGTTTGGTAAGCACTTCAAAATGCGTTTACATGTATGACATATGGAATAAATATCCATAGATTTGGTCGAGGAGGGAGGATTACTAGATATACATTCGGGGGCTGCCCATGGATAATCTCTCTCATATTGTTTTCTAGTTTCTATCTTCATATCGCGTAGAGGAGGAAAACCGGCTGTTGTATTTGTTTTGGTGCATGAACCGCAATCCACAATGCCGGCATAAACACCTTTTTCACCAAAATGCAGCATCATATTACTAGAGTGTAGATCATTGTGGAGGTAGTTATGCGTATGTATATACTTCAGAGTTTGGAGGAGAGCATTGATGATCTGCAAAATATTCTCCTGGAATAGCTCTAATGTTCCTGCAGTGAGTACGTAATCGCGAATGACAGGTTGGTTGCCGTCTGCAGTGCATTCTTTTATCCATTGCTCCACATGGCCGCCATTCCAAAATCGTGAAATGAGCATAGGTCGCTCCACGTGGCGCACCATGGCAAGAGGGTAGATAATACCACGAAAAACATATTTAGAAATTTTGGGAAAATGCGTAATTTTGGGACAATTTTTTGTGAACCATGTTCTTGAGTGGTGGTTGCATTGTGCGAGGTTGGGCCATTGGTGTCGACTTTGTTAGGCTGCATTGTTGCCAATGGTTCATATCTGATTCTAGTAACTTGAGAATGTTACATATAGGAATCAGGTGTAGGAAACTTCAAGGGCCTTAGATGGTTAAATGTGGGGGTTGACATGTTGAATGTCACTTCTTTAAAATCTTGGTCTAGTTGTCTTCTAGAACTAAATTTTGGAATGTGTTAGTTTGTGATAGAGAAAGCATTGCTATTTTATGTTGTGCAATGAAAGAATAGGAGCTTTTTTTTGTTAAAAGGTATGTCTCAAGGAGTCCTTATTCTACATGAAAAAATGCTAAAACTTGAATTCTACGTGACTACTGGCCAGTTTATTAACATGAACCTTTTGAAATTTGATTTCTCTCTGCTTTCCCCTCTACAAGCATTGTGTCTTGTATGGTCCATACCCCCTCCCTCTTGCATGCATCTCTTACCATCCACACCTCGTCTGCGCTACCGAGATCCTCCACACCTCTTGGCCTCTTCCCATTCTCTGCGCTCTGCATTCTAAAGTGCTCAATGTAGAATTTCCCCCCTCGTGCGCGCACACACACACACACACACACACACACACACACACACACACACACACACAAACACACACACACACACACACACACACACACACACACACACACACACACACACACACACACACACACACACACACACACACACACACACACACACACACATACAACACACACACACACACACAAACAGAGAGCATGGCCAATCTGTTGGAGAATCTGGAACTTGGAGGCAAAAGTGAAGAGCATGCCACCATCATTTTCCTTGGATGCACACCCCTCCCCCCCCGATGCCATCGCTATGGCAAGCCGGTGCTAAACAATGATCGCTTGTACTCGGCTACCTCTCGAGCTCCTAACGTGCAACCTCACGATATAAAATTTTTACTATAACAGGTCGTCATAGTCTCCATCTGTTGACCAGTCATTGTGAAACCCTCTCTACACTAGCTGGGAGCACTCATTGTGCACCCTTACCTTGACTCCCATCTCTGCCAGGACATTCAACATTGCATGAGAGAGAGAAGGGGGTATCGACCTGTAGGAGGGTGTCTCTAAGAAAAAGAGGTCAGAACGGCACTCAACTCAGTCATCATCTAAAATGGGCTCACATTGAGGTGTTGCAAAAGGTCGCCATACTAGAAGCACAAGGGGGTGGGTGTGTAGAAGTTGGGGATGCATGCAGAGTGAGTGCGACAGAGGGCCAAAGCTTGGAGGCTGAGCTAATTCTACTCAGCAGCTATTGATCAAGCCATAAATAAATAGGGAGGCCAATTGGAATGAAGGCCAAATCCAAAGGGAAGCTGAAGGTGGCGGGCTATGAGAGCGCTACAAGAGATAGCGCCGAAGAAGCTACAGGTAGAATAGGCCAAGGAGGTGTAGTTCGTCAGGAGATACATCACAAAAATGGCCATCTCAATGGGAATATTGTTTTTCATTTGCGTTGAGAAGCAGCGTGCATGCAAGTCGTGTTGTGGCTATGTAAACAAAGCAAGAGAAATTGCAGGGCACACACACATACCATTGCTAGAGAAGCACAACAAAAAAATTCGTCTATCTGTCTTAGAGCTCATATTGATCCATCAAACCTAGGAAAAAAAATCTATGTCTACTCATCCCTCGTATGCACGGAACCTCTCTCTCTCTCTCTCTCTCTCTCTCTCTCTCTCTCTCTCTCTCTCTCTCTCTCTCTCTGTGCACGTGCCACCTTCCCCCCTTTTTCCCTGGAAGCCACTAAAAGCACCTTTCGAGATTCGGATCAAAAAAATGAACCACAAATCGTGACTACATAGTAGTCAATTGAAACATTGAAACTTGAGTTAGATAGAACACTCAATACAAGATCAAACAACCCAAAACCCAAAAGCTCATTACCTAGCTAGATTATGCTTTCCAAGGTCAACCTCATTACTTGTGAATGCCCACAGAGGTTTTTGCGCTAAGTCAATCTACTGTGAAGGATCACGTGCAAAAAAATCGATGAGCAATATTCTTTATTGAAAAAGAAAAGCTTCCCTGCTTCGCTTGTGTCTCCTCTCCCAGGCATTCATTGCACGAGAGCTCATAGTCACCCTGGTTGGCTCCAACCCTCTCAATCTCCTTTGCTACACATGCCCACTGCTTTCTCCTCCTCGTGTCATCGTGTGTTTTTGCCTTTGCAACATCTTGACAAGATTCAATGTCTTTGCACTATTTTTTAAAATGTCTAGGACAAACTAGCCTCACGAGCAAAAAGGTGTCAAAGGCAACACGGTTCAAACTACAGTTCGAGCAAGCTTGAGGAACTACAGTCTTTGCGCTATTTTTTAAACTGTCTAGGACATACTAGCCTCACCGGCAGAAAGGTGTCAAAGGCAACACGTCTTGAGCTACAGTTCGAGAAAGCTTGAGGAACTACAATCTTTGCGCTATTTTTTAACATGTCTAGGACATACTAGCCTCACAGGCAGCACGGCTCGAGCTACAGTTCGAACAAGCTTGAGGAACCAGAGAGGAAACACTAACTAGTTCGTCAAAGTTGACAGAAACCTCCGTCAAATTTGAAATCAAACGTTAGTTTTAAATTTTGAAAATAACGATGAAGACCTGTGACGTGTCTCGCTCCCGTGCCTTCATGAGCTCGCCATGAGCTGTGGCGTGATATAGAACTTCTAAGCTCGCCATGTGAGCTCGCCATGAACCTGTGATGCCATGACGATGATCCCGTCGGAGATGCAAGGTGGAAGCATGATATCCTTGAATGACAACGCCAAGTCAGAGTGGGCCCTTGAGGCAGAGTTTGCACAGTCTCGATGAAGGCAATGACGGGGGTCTCACAATGAAGTGTGACAACTTCGTCTACTGCTTCCTTAAGAATCCATTCCCTTCAGACTTTTGAATCTGCAAAGAAGCTGGGGAGCTTTATCCCACCAATAGCTAGTTACTCTCCGTGTACGGGCAACGCACCTGCAAGAAACTTACGGATTTTTTCAATCCGTTTCAGGTAACAAATGTCAAGCCCATACAAGATCTTCAACACGCTAATGATATCCTGACTCCGTCGACATCGTCAACTCTGTGCAGGTCGCAACAGGAAACTGATTCACCCACGTATAGGTCTCTCTCTCTCTCTCTCTCTCTCTCTCTCTCTCTCTCTCTCTCTCTCCCCCAGATTCTCCTTGCACTCAGTCTATAGAATGATAGCTGCAAAAAGAGAGAGCCCTATATGAGCTTCGACATGAAGTGAATGTCTCCGCCATGGATGGACACCTCTTTAGTGAGTTTGCTTCCTCTAGCTGTGTCACGCGCTTCTCTTCTTTTCGTCTTTCATGAACGTTGTAGTCAGAAATATGGGCTGTTTTTGGTGCCTACAAGCTCCCTCCATAAGCTACAGCATGGACTGAGTGTCGCCTCAAGAGGAGCAATGAATTGTTGCCTCTCTGTCATGAAGCTTCACCTATTTGCCTCTTTCATGAACTTTGTAGCCAAAAACCTCGGCTATTGTTGATGCCTGCACGCTAACTTGTTATGTTGCAGTTGTTTTGTGAAGATTGCCTTTGCATAGAGCCTTTCAGTGACTATTTTGTGAGTCTCTCATATTCAATGCCAACTGCACCCCATGTGCTTTTTACGCCTGCTCAAAGATCCTAGAAACGATTACCCAAGAGGCTAGAGTCCTACAAGATTTGCTACCTACTATGACCGTGCATTGTCAATTGGTGTGGGTTCTTGCTTCATCAAGATTGCGTTTAGTTCTTGTTGTGGGTAGAATTAGCTCAAGGTATAATGTTTTTCTTGGTCAAAATCCATTCATAATAAGGACTTTCTGACACTCTCTCTCTCTCCATCCATCCATGTGTCTTTATCTCATCAGAGGCTTGAAGCCTCATAATCCAAAATCTCCACTCCTGCTCATGAAGCTCGAACTTGAGTTCGAGCCGCATGACCTAGAGACTCGATTTTCAAGCCTCCTAGAAACCATTTGCAAAGGTCTCTAGTGCATGAGGTGGATCGAGATTAAACTCAAGAGCTTCTTGAGACAAAGACACTTGCAATACTCTTTCTACTTGAGCATTCAGTCCAGAGCTCCTCAGGCTCCAATTTGAGTTTGAGCCTCATGACCTAGGGACTCAATTTTTAAGCCTCCTAAGCTAGTGATTTTAGCAAAATCTTTCTAGCTAGAGACCATTTGTCTCTAGCACATGAGGCGGCTCGAGATTAAGGTCAAGAGATTCTTGAGACGAAGACACCTGCAATACTCTTTCTAGTTGAGATTTTGGTATGAAGCTTCTGAGGCTCGAACTTAACTTCTAGCCTCATGACCTCCACACTTAGTTTTCAAGCCTCATGAGCACTCAACTATGACTCGTTCTAGTTGAGCATTGAGTCTCTAACTCTTAACTTTGAGCCTCATGACTTGGACACTCAATTTTCAATGCTCATGAGCACTCTAGTAGAGCTCTTTCTACCTAGAAACTATCTCAAAGAGTATGTATCGCAGGAGGTTTGAATTGAGTCTCTACCTCATGTGGCTCGAGATTAAGCTCAAGAGATTCTTGAGACAAAGACACTTGCAATACTCTTTCTAGTTGAGCATTCAGTCTATAGCTCATAAGGCTCGAACTTAAGTTCGAGCCTCATGACATAGATGGATAGTTTTCAAGACTCATGAGCACTCTAGTATGACTCCTCTAGTTGAGCATTTAGTCTCTATCTTTGGGTCTCGAACTTAAGTTCTAGCCTCATGACTTTCACACTCAATTTTGAATCTTCCTAAGCACTATAGTAGAGCTCTTTCTACCTAGAAACTATCTGGAAGAGTTTGTATCTCACGAGGCTTCGATTGAGTCTTTACCTTCTGTGGCTTGACATTAAGCACAAGAGCTTCTTGAGACAATACTCTTTCTAGTTGAGCATTCAGTATATAGCTTCTAAGGATTGAACTTAAGTTCGAGCCTCATGACCGCGACATTTAGTTTTCAAGCCTCATGATTGAGCAATCAACTATGACTCGTTCTAGTTTAGCATTGAGTCTCTAACTCTTAACTTTGAGCCTCATGACTTGGACACTCAATTTTCAATGCTCATGAGCACTCTAGTAGAGCTCTTTCTACCTAGAAACTATCTCAAAGAGTATGTATCCCAGAAGGTTTGAATTGAGTCTCTACCTCATGTGGCTCGGGATTAAGCTCAAGAGATTCTTGAGACAAAGACACTTGCAATACTCTTTCTAGTTGAGCATTCAGTCTATAGCTCATAAGGCTCGAACTTAAGTTCGAGCCTCATGACCTAGATGGATAGTTTTCAAGACTCATGAGCACTCTAGTATGACTCCTCTAGTTGAGCATTTAGTGTCTATCTTTGGGGCTCGAACTTAAGTTCTAGACTCATGACTTTCACACTCAATTTTGAATCTTCCTAAGCACTATAGTAGAGCTCTTTCTACCTAGAAACTATCTGGAAGAGTTTGTATCTCACGAGGCTTCGATTGACCTTCTGTGGCTTGACATTAAGCACAAGAGATTCTTGAGAAAAACACACTTGCAATACTCTTCCTAGTTGAGCATTTAGTCTATAGCTTGAGGCTTGAACTTAAGTTCGAGCCTCATGACCGCGACATTTAGTTTTCAAGCCTAATGATTGAGCAATCGACTATGACTTGTTCTAGTTGAGCATTGAGTTTCTAGCTCTTAAGTTTGAGCCTCATGACTTGGACACGCAATTTTCAAGGCTCATGAGCACTCTATTAGATCTATTTCTACATAGAAACTATCTTAAATGTATCCCATGAGGTTTAAATTGAGTCTCTACCTCATGTGACTTGAGATTCAGCTCAAGTGATTCTTGAGACAAAGACACTTGCAATACTCTTTCTAGTAGAGCATTCAATCTGTATCTTATAAGGCTGGAACTTAAGTTCAAACCTTATGACCTAGATGGTTAGTGTACAAGCCTCATAAGAACTCTAGTATGACTCACTCTAGTCGAGTGTTTAGTCTCTAGCTCCAGGGCTCCAACTTAAGTTCCAACCTCATAACTTGCACACTCAATTTTCAATCCTCCTGAGCACTCTATTTTTACCTAGAAACTATCTGGAAGAGTTTGTATCTCATAAGGCTTGGATTGAGTCTCTACCTTATGTGGCTTGACATTAAGCACAAGAGATTCTTGAGACAAACACACTTGAAATACTCTTTCTAGTTGAGAATTCACTCTATAGGTCTTGAGGGTTGAACTTAAGTTTGAGCCTCATGGCCGCAACGCTTAGTTTTCAAGCCTCATGAGCACTTGTCTATGACTTGTTCTAGTTGAGCATTGAGTCTTTAGATCTTAAGTTTGAGCCTCATGTCTTGGACACTCAATTTTCAATGCTCATGTGAGCACTCTAGTAGAGTTCTTTCTACCTAGAAACTATCTAGAAAATTTTGTATCCTGGAAGGTTTGAATCCAGTCTCTACCTCATGTGGCTCGAGATTAATCTCAAGATATTCTTGAGAAAAAGACACTTGCAATACTCTTTCTAGTTGAGCATTCAATCTAGTATGACTTGCTCTAGTTGAGCATTTAGTCTATAGCTCCGGGGCTCAAACTTAAGTTCTAGCCTCATGACGTGCACACTCAATTTTCAATTCTCCTCAGCAATCTAGTAGAGCTCTTTCTACCTAGAAACTATCTTGAAGAGTTTGTATCTCATAAGGCTTGGATTGAGTCTTTACCTTATGTGGCTTGACATTAATCACAAGAGATTCTTGAGACAAACACACTTGCAATACTCTTTCTAGTTGAGCATTCAGTCTAAAGCTCCTGAGGGTTGAACTTAAGTTCAAGCCTCATCACCTAGATGCTTAGTTTTCAAGCATCATGAGCACTCTAGTATGAATCGTTCCAGTTGAGCATTTAGTCTCTAGCTCTGGGGCTTGAGCCTCATTATTTGGACACTCAATTTTCTATCCTCATGAAAAACATAGTAGAGCTCTTTTTACCTAGAAACGATCTGGAAGAGTTTGTATCTCACAAGGCTTGAATTGAGTATTTACCTTATATGGCATGAACTTATGTTTGAGTCTCATGACCTAACGACTCTATTTCTAAGCATTGCCAACACTCTAGTATGGCTCTTCCAAGCTGGAACCCATCTACAAGAATCCTATCTCAATCTCTAGCTTATGAGTGTCAAACTTAAGTTTGAACCTCATGATTAGGAGACTCACTTTTCAAGCCACATGAGCACTCTAGTCAAAAATTTTCTAGCTATGAATCATCTTCAAGAGTGTTGATCATGGTGGTAAGTTCAAGAGCCTCATGATCTAGAGATTTTTGCAAAACTCTTTCAAGTTGAAATCCATCTTGAAGATTATATAGGTCATGAGCCTCCTGACCTAAAGACTCAATTATTAATTCTCATGAGAGGAATCTTTCTATTTAGAGACTATTTGGAAGACTATCTATAGCATGTTGAGATGTCGAGCTCTACATCTTGAGCTGGCATCCACTACGGGTCTTGGCCGCTTACGACATTTACTCACTTGTGTGTTAGGTGACCGACACGGAGGATCTCTGCCAGTGATTCTACAGCTGGACTACACTTATAGTGCCAGCCTAGTACGCTTCTAGCGAGTTCACATTTAGTGACCGCATGTACATATGTGCTACTTTTCAGTTTTAGCACTTAGTCATTTTTTACTCTATTTTCTGTGAGAAGAAGAAGAAGCTTTCCATCTCTGTGTGCTTTGTGCTTGTCTTGCAAAGCTCTCTTGCATCCTCATTCTTTACATGGTATCAGAGCCTGGTGCAGTCAAGAGAGGCTAAGAGAGGAGGAGCATCACAATCCCTTCGTTCGCAATCCACGACCAAGTTTCGTACAAGTTTCTGAATAGGTAACGCGTGATGTCATGAGGGCTATGTCAAAAATAGCTGGTGCAAACTCTGCCTGGAGCTGCTCAAACACAGACTTGGTCAGAGTCTCTGTAAGCTAATAAAAATGCTCCGAAGCGACAGGGTTTAAACAGCGTCTAATCTCCGCCTCTGACATGTAATGAAAGTGTCTCACAATCACTTTGGAGACGAACTTTTGTTGATGTTTCGCTAGCTCCGTGTTTGCCATATCTGTATGACAAAATTATAAATTAAGAATCTTACGATAAGATTGTACACCATAGTTATTATATAATGAGTGTTAACCCTATTAAATGATGATACAAATTTATTAAACAATATGAAATTATTGCAAATTAAAGAGAAAATCTTATGATTACAAACCACATTGTGCGAATCGACCATGAAAATTACATTAGAGAGAGAGAGAGAGAGAGAGAGAGAGAGAGAGAGAGAGAGAGAGAGAGAGAGAGAGAGAGAGAGAGAGAGAGAGAGAGAGAGAGAGAGAGAGAGAGAGAGAGAGAGAGAGAGAGAAGCCAGGAGTGTGAGATGCTCTCAGCACAAGAACTGGACCCTGCTATGTGCAAAAGTGTGAGACGATGAAAGAAATCACATCTAAAGGATTGGAAAATCGTACATGTGAACAGCCCAGCTAGTGTGAGATATTCTCAGCACAAGTCCTAGATGCTGTTGTAAAATAGATTGATAGTTTTTATTAATATAATCCTTGATAAAGGGTGTGGAACTCACAACTATCAGCAGACAAATTAACAATTGCAGATGTAAGTTACCTATCATATGTGTTTACGTCCAAAACAACACCAAGTCATTTAATGATGAAAAATGATGTTCCTTTGGAATATGAAACATAACCAGTATGTCACATTAAGATGAAGAGGGCATGAAAATATACATCTCTTCACTCTTAATATAACGAGTGGTAATGCTTGTGTTTCTATGTAACACATATGATAGAAAAACTTAATCTAAAATTGTAAATTTTATAAGCTATTTCTAATGGAGTGTGTGGAACACACAACACAACCATCAACAACCAGCTCAACAATCTCAAATGTAAATCAATTGTTGTATATATCTACATTCAGAGTAACACCAAGTCATCTGTTGATGAACAATAATGTTACTACAAAAATAGTAGCACAAAAATAACGAAAGTCACATTAAGATGAAGAGTGCATAAAGTATGCATCTCTACACTCTTAAAATGACTAACGCTAATCTTTGTGCTTCTATGTAGAATAATCAACACTGACTTACTTTAAGATTGTAAATTTTATAGGCCACTCTGAAGTGAGAGGTGTAGCATCATGCCTACTACACTCCACATGTCATAATAATCAATATCTAATTCTCCTAAATGATTTTCTCATATTAAACTGATCATTTAATGTGGGGAAGTGCCAAGGGAGAAAAAGCTAGAATATTGGTTAAGTTAGCAGACCGGCCACAATAGGGATCCAAAGGAGGGAAAATAGGGATCCAAAGGGGGGGCCATCTGCAAAAGAGCCATGTGAAACAACGGGCTAAAAAGACCCTAAGGTTCAGCCCATTAAGACTTCCAAAATGCTAAGGTTCCAAAATTCAAAGGTTGTGTCCAAAGGTCAACCTTAGGGAAAATTGGATGCTTAGTGTGTGTGCCCAAAAAGTCTTTCTGCATCCCTACATGGGAGGGGGCGAGCCCCAAAGCTAGGGGATGAGAGAGAAAACCACACACACACACACAGGCTCCCTTTACACAAAGGGAATGAGGGACACATGTCAGCTCCCTAGGCCAGATGCCCACAAGGTGTGCCCAATTCCTATTGGAAGACCCTTGAAGTGGACCAATGAGAATTAAGCTAGAGTAAATCTAGTTTAATTAATCTAAAAACATTTAATAAAAGAAACCAATAAGAATTAAGTGTCCTAGAAGACTATTGGGCAGTCTCCCAAGGGGTCCAATGAGCATTCAGAAGCCCCATGGCTTGCCTGATTCCTATTGGCCAGGAGGCAAAGGGGTCCAATGAGAGTTTAGTTTAATTATTTAATTATCTAAAGCTCTCACAAAAGGGGAAAGGGGGACACATGTCAGAAGGCTATCACTTATGCTGCTTAATTCCTATTGGCTTGACCTGGGGAGGTCCAATGAGGAAAAAGCTAGCCTAACTTAGCAGCTAGGGCTCGCCCAAGAGAGAGGGGGGGCTGATTTTTGCTTGGCATTCACTCTCACACTCTCACACTGGACCATGTGTGAAGGGAAAACACTCTATCTCCTCCCAAGCTTTAATGGAGAGCTCATCACCTACTCCAAGCTTGTGAGATAGAAGCCTACATCAACACTCTCTTGGCATGTGGATGCAAATCCAACCAAGAGCCAAGCTTCAATGCATGCTCATCTTCTCTACCAAGCTAATTACTAAGCTAAGCTATGCTAATATGAGTGATTATGTGAGGAGATGTACTTCTTTCTCGTAAGATACTTCTTTTTCCTCTCAATCTACTCTCATACCCTGCTAGCTCTCACCATCTTCGAAGGTGTGTGAGGTCTTGGGTCTGAGAACGGGGATAATTCAAGTTGTGTTTGATTAAGTGTTTTGCTTGGTGTATGAAGCTTCCATCTTCATTGCACTAGCTAGTCTTGAAGGAACACAAAGAATTGTATTGTACAATGTCTCTCTTGATGGGAGAAACCATAATACAAAGCCTTTTGGAGGGGGGACCGGCTCCATGCAAATCCGGTCCTCAACTGTTGTCAATAGTTTAATTGCTCTCTCTTTTGAAAGTATTGTCGATGCTATCTAACTAGGTGTTATGCTTTTTGTTGCTCTCTCCACCCAAGCACTCTTGTAATTATCATTAGGAATCTATTCTAATGAAATGCCCACTATGTTCATGCTAATTTCCGCTACAAATAAGATTCTAGGCCATTAAATGTTACACCACGAGTCGACCTCTAAATTTAACTCATCTCTATGGTGAGAGGTATACTACTACACCATACGAGTGAGAATCTAAATTTACCCTAAGCCTTCTCCTGGAGTGAGTCATATGACTACACACCACGGGAAAGGAGACTATATTCTACACACTTCTAGAGTGAGAGTCAAAACTACTGCACCACACAAGTCTGGCACAACAAAAAAAATGTTAGTATTTATTGAAAATTAAAAAATATACTTGAAAACTGCCGTAAACTGAAGAGGCTGTCGCTATCTGCTAATCTCTCAAAAGCTCCAAGCTCTGCACACTCCCAAAAGCTCCAGAATGGTTTTCAATTGAATACGACGACACTTGTATATATATAGGCATTTTCAATCGAGATATTTTTCGTTCAAAAAAGTTTTCGATCAAAAAACATATCGATCGAAAACTGTTTTATACGGGTATTCGGGTATTATTAAAAAATACGGCGTATAATGACGTTTTATACATATAATTTTTGTTATACAGGTGTATAAATGCAACCCAGATCATCATAGATAAGCCTTTCTTAATTCCTTATCGTCTCGATCATTTTATCGATCTCGGGCTCAAACATTGCCTCGTTGGAAATGTGGTCTACATGATCATCCAGAGATGTCAAAGGCTACATCTTGTGGCCTCACATATGCTGCTTGGCCAAAGCGCCTGCGAGAACACGTCTATTGGGTTGCAAGATTGCTGCCTGTTGGCCAGCGTCAGAGTCCGACGAGTTATAATTGGAAACAACTCGATCTATAATAGATGGATCAAACTCACCAAATTTGTGAATGTACTGCAAAGAAACATGTCTTGTCCATCGCACAACATGCGTGCATTGATTACAAGGACATAAGATCCTTGTTGAGAGATAGGTGTTTTGGTTGGACGGCCCCACATCCTCGTCACTACTCATAATGAGGGTAAAAACCTTATAACCTGGACAATAAATTTAATCTTATATTGGAATTCTTCGTCTTTTATCTCTCTCTCTCTCTCTCTCTCTCTCTCTCTCTCTCTCTCTTTCTCTTTGTTCACACTGTAAACTACCTCACATTCGCTAGTCATGTCCAATCCCCGAACACTTGGTCTAGAGGTGCATGGAGATCAGAACCACCAGGTTATAATCTTATCTTTATTGGTCAATGCCTATATTTGTGGGTACAAGAAATATACACACCCACGTCTACATGATAGTGCGAGAGACAGAGAGCGAGAGAGAGTAATACGGCTCGTGCAGGCGTACCTCCTAGAATGGAGTACTATGCCGACACGGTGAGAGACAAGAGAGGAGAGGAGAGAAGAAGACACAAGCACTGGGTACAATCTCCCCCCGTGCAAGAGTGACCATCTCCCTCTTGCACGTATTTGTTTTATAGATTTCTTGAATGGTCAAATTGGCCGGCCGGACATAATTGGCCAAAGCTCATAAAGAGCACTTGAATAATCAAATGTAATATCTTTCTGCATAGTCCATTATTTGTTGATTCTTTTGCCACCTGTCAGCTGCAATTGATAATATAATATCAATTCTATAACACTTATTTTCAGTGTAGATAGTGTTGGCAATATCTTGTCCAACACCCAAATCAGCTATAAGGCGTCTGAGCCATACACACTCAAATGTAGTTGTGAAGACTGCCCTGTACTCACCTCACAACTAGATGTGACCACAGTAGGTTGCTTCTTGCTCAACCATGATATGTATATTTTCAGTGTAGATAGTGTTGGCAATATCTTGTCCAACACCCAAATCAGCTATAAGGCGTCTGAGCCATACACACTCAAATGTAGTTGTGAAGACTGCCCTGTACTCACCTCACAACTAGATGTGACCACAGTAGGTTGCTTCTTGCTCAACCATGATATACATAAACTGCAAAGCATGAAACAAAAACCACTTGTGGCCACTCGCGTGTCAAAACAACCAACTCAATTTGAGTCCGAAAAAGCATGTAAGTCTAGCGACAATGATCCCCCCTTGGGATAAAACAAGCCAAGATGTAAAGTGCCACTCAAGTACAACGGAAAATCCTCTTGACAACCTGCCAATGCTTGGACCCTGGGCTATGCATAAATCTGCTGACTTGTGCGACTGCAAATTGAATATCCGGCCTCGTGTTGCATACATAAATGAGGCAACCAATAGCACTTTAGAAAAGAGTGACATCAACAGGATCACCATGAAGACTCAATTTCAAACCTGTTTCCATGGGAGTGGCAATAGGTTTGCAATCCTCAAGTCCAAAGTTACATAGCAATGTCTCTATGTAACTTTTTTGACACAAGGCAATACCACCATCACACTGCTTAAACTATATACCCAAGTAATGATGCAACAACCCCAAATATTTCATCTTGAAAGTAGCATTCAAATCAGCTTAAATTTAGAAATATGTCTCTCATTTGGTCTAGTGATCAGGAAATCATCCACATAAAGAACCACAACAAGAAGTACATCACCCTCATGCTTTACATATAATGTGCTTTCTATTGGATTACTACGAAAGCCTCGTTTGACCAAATGAGTGTCAGCCTTCTCATACGAAGTATGGAGAGATTGCTTCAATCCATACAAAGCTTTCTTACATTTGCACACTTTGTTCTCTTGTACTTTCTTGAAAAAACTGCGAGGTTGCATTACATAAACTTCTTCAAATATGTCACCATTCAAGAAAGCAAATAAAATGTCTGATTGATGTACATCCCAACCAAAATGAGCTGCCAATGCACATAGAAAACGCATAGTAGTCATACAACAAGTGGTAGAAAAAGTCTCTTCATAATCTATGCCTTTTTGTTGTGCATAACCTTCCGCAACAAGGAGAGCCTTATGGGGATCAATCTCACCATCCGGCTTGCGTTTCAACTTGTAAACCCACTTTGTACCAATGGCCTTTTTTCCAGGAGGCAAATTACATAAATTCTATGTTTCATTTTCTATAAGTGCATCATATTCTGATTGAATGCCCGCCATCCAATTTTCTGAATTTGTGCTTCATGAAAAGACAGAGGTTCCTCAACATCATGTAAGCTAGACACAACCAAATCATAACAATCTAAAGTATAAGATGCATGGCAAGAACCTCAACGAGTACAACTAGACAAAGGTGCATCCAATTTACTGTCACGTAAAGTATGCACCAACCATTTAGGCATACCTCTACCCTACTCATTCTCAGCCCTTTCCTCATCAAGTACATAATGTACATCTGTATCAGTAATATGTTGATATATAGCATTTTTAGAAACCCCCATAGGCTGTACATTTACCTCATTGGAATGTACATTGGAACTTTCACCATTGAAAAGAGGCAACAAAGTGTCATAAATGTCTTGTGAGCTTACATTACTATCTCTAGTACGTGACAGGTTGCTAGGCCCTAATCAATTGAGAAAACATAGTCAAGATGGACATGAATTTCAATGGACAGGCTCTCATCAACAAGCAACTTGAGTCCGACCATTGAAAAAGGTTACCTAGCCCTATCTCGCAGGGAAAGTATGAACTAATACAAGAATTTTATACGTCCCTAATTCTCATTTTATACGTCCCTAATTCTCACCTTCCAAAAGAGAGAAACCCCAAATGCCTATTCCCCCATAATTTTTAGAGGTACGTACAATTTGGGACCTTGACTCTTGGCACAATGAGTCTATAGTTTCACTTCTTGTATCAATGAGGAGTGGAGAGTTTTTTGACTAATCGAGACCACCCATCCTTGACTAGAAACCTGCGCTAGGCCCAACTTTCCACCTCACACTCACACTTTCTAGCTTGTTTTCTAATTACTACCACATGTTTGTTTATACACACAATTCCTTTTTAAGATTCCCATCACAATTTTACTAAAACAACCCTTTAAACATGATCAAAGCGACACAAAAACAATCCTTTCTAGAATAAAAACAACATACGACCCTTCTTCATTAAAATATCCCGACCCAAAGAGTTCACTCCTTGTGGAGAGAGTTTATAGCTCCCGGTGTCTTTAGTTGCCCATACAACTAAATTGTCATGCAATTTGGGCACAAACCCGTAGTGATTGACTTGCAACTTGGGTAGAAACTCGCAAGTAATATCTTGCATTCTGGGCACAAACCCGCAAGATGTGTGCACCCATATGCACGGCTGTAGTGTTCACTTTGCTAAGCCCTCCTCCCTAGATATCAAAGGGAGTTTTGACTATACCGGTATAGGATTTTGAATCAAGAAGGTCGAGAGTTTTCCTACTAGGCAAACATTTCTTTCCTACTTCAGACAACATATCTTCAAACAAACCTTCCATATTAATACAACTTAAAGAAAATTAACAAGTTCAACTGATGCAGTTTCAAATTGGGACTGACCCAATGTTTAGGTAGTTTTCTCCTTCCTAATTACTCATGATGCATTGAACAGAAAAGAAGTTTCGTACCTATTCATGAGCAATAACATCACTTCATGGGATAAGTGGCACATCCTCATTCATTGAGTCATTTACCATCACGGTTTTGGCTTCGTGATCGTGTGATCCACCATAGCGAGTTCTCTTGGGTGCCATCCCCACTACTAGATACTTAACTTAACTTGAGAAGTTTGTAAGCAAAAGTATAAAGAAACCAATGGAAATAGGGTAAATGCTTATAAGTGTTTTAATTCCAAAACATATATAGTTATTCCACACATCAAACCGAAAAAATATGCTTGCTTAATCTTGCCATAATCTTATGATAAATGCACTAATCACATGATTAATCACTTATATCTATTTGCAAGAACAATCCATCATTTTAGAAGGACAAAATTCTTGAATAAGAATAGCTAATTCATGCAAGCATCTAGGTTACATTGATGAAGAATTGTGCATGCGATCAACAAAATTGATTATATAATCGAGTAGTGAGACCTTCATTACTTTGTAATATAGAGAGATTACCATAAAATATGTATAATGATTGTTGATTTTCAATTGAGGACAAGTAAATAAGAGTATAGCATTTGATAATAGAGTAGCAAGTGGAAAGGATTCCAATTGAATAATGATATGGTAGTGATGGGAAAGAATCCAATTGAATATTAATACGACAGTAATTGGAAGTATCTCAATTGTGAGAAGAGATTGATAATAACATGATTAAATAATAGATTTACATTACCCAAATGTGATTTGGAGTTATGGATCTCTCAAAGCTTAGATGCGATAGTCACCAAGTTGTTCGCCACAGCAACATAGCTCCCTTCTCCCAAGTGTGTTCAACCGTGTGTAAAACTGAGTGGGAATGCCCTTTATATAGAGTTTGGAGGTTCCTTGTTGCCCAAATCAGCCCCATACCTCCCCTAATTGCCCCCTCTTGCTAAAAGCATGTGTAGAGGTGTCACGTGTCCCTCTTTACCCTTTTGGGTGATGCACCTCATGTACTTACCCATGCTTATAATGAACCATAGCATAAGAGACAGGTCCATGGCTATAGGTCATTTATGGGCATTTATGGACATACATACACATGCACATACATGTCCATGCACATGCATACACATACATACCTTAGACTTAGAAATTAATTTATTAAGACTAGGATGAAAATTAATTGTCTAGAGTGAGCCTAGTTTATCAAAATTGCGTTCTAAAAGTTACTAATAAAAGACAAGCTTGAGGATGACAAGCTAAGGTGTCAGATGCACACACTTGCTATATTTAGCAATTTTCGGAGCAAGCAACTATTTTTATGAAAATTCAGGACGGGGTAGTTTTAGACGAGACGGTCGCATCTAGGTGGATGCAAGCACCACAAAAATTTCTATTTTTGGATTAAAATGAGAAAAAAGTAAAACTTTCATTTTTGAAAAGCGTACATCAAATATTCATCATTAGTACATCAAAGGTGGAAAAAATGCCAAAAATAAAAACTTTCTATTTATGACCAAAATGTCATGATATTAAGCCTTTACCTGGGAATCCCCCTCTGCAAGGGTGCCGGAGACCTTACAATTTTCACAGGCATGAACATTTGAGACCTTCACGGATCTTGGTGCAATGAAGTTCTAATTTTTCTTTTCCTAAAAAAAAGGGAGTAGAGAGTTTCTCAACTAATAGAGACCACCCATCCATTGACATGGCAACTTTGAGCTTTAGTCTCCACTTTCCACTCCCACACTCACACTTTAGTCTTGTTTCCAAACTACTAATACATGATTTTTCATAAAACAAAGTTACTTTTGTATGATTCCTATCACAGATTCCATAAAATAGTCTTTGAAACATTATCGAATTGGCAGCAAAACATTCTTTCCTAGAAGAAAAACAACATACGATCCTTCTTTAGTAGAATATACAAGCCACAAGAGTTCACTCCTCTTGACAAGTTTTCATTACCCCTGGTGTCTTTTTCTACCCATAGAACCAGATTGTCTTGCAATCTGGACACGAACCTGCAAGGTTTTCCTAGAATCTAGGCACAAACCCACAAAGACTATCTTGTAATCTGGGCACAAACTCGCAAGAGATGTGTACCCATATGCACTATTTAGTGTTCACCCCGCTAAGCCCTCCTCCCTAGATATCAAAGGGAGTTTAAACTATATCAGTATAGGATTTTGAATGAATGACAGTGAACACTACGGAAAAAAAATCATTTTTTTGTACTAAGTCAATATAGAATGTTTTTTGAGACAAAAAAGGTGCAAATATTTCTGAAAAATCTACACAACATTCTACTAGAAAGACAATTACATCCTTGAAAGCTTACCATTAAAGACTCAAGGCTTTCAATTATAATTCTTGAAGTTTTCCCATCAAAAGTTTTATGGTTTGTTGACGAAGATGACCAAACTTCTTCAAGGTGAAACCATGAACAAGAATTTCCAGATCCTCTAATTTTAGATTATCGAAGATACGTCATTCTCTACTTTCCTTTTTCTTGTTCTTAGTCACCTTGATCGCCTCATGATAGTACCTAATGGTAATTGCATCTTCTCCAACCCCTTTGTACCAGTAAACATCAACCGAATGAATACGTTGATTTTGTTCATGGATCTTGATGAGTTTGGCTGTCCAAAATGGACATCCACTCTCATCATCTAATGCTAACATAGAAATCATGACACCCATAGCCAGCTCATTGACATTCCCCTCCCACATCTCTTTCTCTTGTTGTAGTTTTTGTGTTGTTTTTCTTGCACCAACATAAGCTTTTCAAGTCTCTCCGTGCACAAATCGCTTCAACTCCTCTATTGATTGAGTCCCTTGATTTCCACTTTCTATAACATTATCATTTTAGGAATAATGTTTGATTTCCGCACATGCCCTAAAAATGGATCCAAGTTTATGACTTCAATTGTGTCACTTTTGAGGCCCTCAATGAACCGCTTTTGATCCTCAAAAGAACCAAACCACCACTCCATCGAGCATGCTAGAAAGTATACATGTGATGCTTGTACCGTGTCTTTGATTTCAGCTAAGCACTGCAGATAATTGATGCTTTGATTCTCCTTTAGAGTTTTTTTTAATTCATTTGTTGATCCTAATAGCATGTATCTAGATGACACAATATGTTGTTCATGATATGAATTTTAAACCATCAACAAAATGCCATGATTTTGTGCTAGAATACTTCTTGCACCAAAGTTGAGTTTCACCGTCTTTCTTCTTCATCTTGCGTTGATGTTAAAAACTATGATCATTTAGGTTTACAAAGGATGATGTACCTACAGATCCACCAATGAAAAACTCACGAAAATCATATGTTCATTTGAGATCATGTACTTCCGGTTGAGGTTCGTAAGATTCTCTAAGGAATTCATAAATTTCAGGAAGATTAAATTCTCTTTTCGTTGCCCAGTTCACTAAAAATCTACCGAACATTCGTTCAATTTGATTGTGAGTATGCCTCACTGGTATAAAACCAAGTTTGACCTTCTTAAAAACCTCTTTTTCCACCAGAATGCTTAAGTAAGCTATCAACACTTGATTCTTGTTTTCCCGAGCTGTGTTGCCAGGCTGCACGTATAATATTCCTAGTAATTCTCATTCTCACTTGTTCAAAATTTTATGGATCACAACGACTGTGAGGCTTGGACCTTTATGTAGATTAGTTAAGTTGATGAAACCTTTGGATGTCATGACACCATTGAAGATAAGTGCTCCTTCTTTGAGATTTTTTGGAGCACGTAAAAAATGAGGTAGTAAAGTCTTCTTTTGATCCATCCTCTCAATGACCAATCCCAAGTATTGATCTTTGTGTTCTAAACACTTTTTCTTATGATTTGCTAGCTTTTGTCGCTATGTGCTTTGTTGTTCTCTATGGATTTTGAGGGCAAGTTGAACCAGAGCTTCAAAACAAAAGAACAATAATAGTTATTAAATAGAATGATCCAAAATATTATATTTGAACTTCAAAACCCAGATCAAGCTTACATTTTTGTTCTGATGTTTTGGTTGTGTCTTGCTTTGCTTTTAATTCAACACAAATTTGAGACACACCCATTGTTGTTTTTTTGGGAATCTTTACATGGGAGAAGTGATTTCTCCAAAATCTTAGAAATGAGCAAAGAGAAAGAATTGGCATGTTCCGTTCCTTGAGAGTTTCAGCATGAAGATTGTAAATCTTTGTCTTTGTAAAGTTATCCAATAAGTGTGTAAACTTATAGTCTGGAAGATTTTTGTCATTGGAACCCACAAATACATCCAAATAGTTCTTTAAATATGATAGCTTTGGAGTATTATGTGCTGTGTATGAGCACTCCATAACCTCCTCTCTAGATCTTGAACATGCTAGTTTTTTTTTCATACGGTGATTGCTCAAACAAAAAACTTTTACAAAACATCTTTGACATACAACTTCATCCAAAATTGTATATCTTGTATATTCATTCTTTATCCCAATTGATGCACACAAAAAACTATTTTGGTTAGATCGGTTCATCCCAAAGAATATTTCTCTTTCTTGCTTGATTTTGTTGAAGCCTAAACTTCGTAAACAATTATTTGCACAGTAATACTCTGGACAAGTTTCTTTCACAGCCGCTCCTTTGTGTAATCTTTTTGTTTGCTCAGAGTAGTGTTTAAATCCTCAACACTTTCAACATTTCCTTGAGAACCAAAAGCGTTGTCCAACTCCATGTCCGACGTTTCTTAAAACCTTAATTCGGTTGGTAGCCTCTTCACTGCTAGAACTATTATTCTTTGTTGGTATTGTAATTAATAAAGAAGATAAGTGAAAAGATTCAGAAGTGCTTGAAAATGACATGTTTCAGGCAACAAATTGAAAATGATAAAAAAATGATTCCACAAAGGAAATCTTTAGCGTTGGTTTTTGTTAGAATGAGTTTGAGCAGTCCTAGGCACTTCTTACTTTATTTAAATGTATTTTTGGTAAAAAATATAAAGATAGATAGAAATAAAAAATAAAAAAATATTTATGCTTTAAAAAGGAGCTCAAAGTCTCATTTTGAGTCACTCTTCGTTAGAGTTTTTTGCATTTGATCTCTAGAGCACGTTTTTGCAAAACAACACTTTTTGCTCCATCGTTTATTGTCAGGTATGATTTTAAATTTCATGTTTTGATATATTAGCTTTTTATTGTTGCACAATTTGTTAATACAAAAAACAAACTTTTTGAGTTTGATCATTTTTAACCAAAAAAATTCTTGCTTTTTGCAAGAAAATGGTTGAAATTGCATTTAAGACTTTTTACAACAATATTGTCTCAAAAGAATTTAAAGTAGAAATTTTGTAAGTTTTAGAGACTTTTATTTTTTTGGAATGTTTTAGACCAATTTAAATAAAAATAATTCAACCAAATTGTTAAATCTAGTACAACAAAGCATTAATCTTGAGTTTTTTGCACTAATGTATCATAAATTTATTTTTTGAAAGTGTTGTTTGACCAAAAAAATAATAATTTTTTTTTTGAAGCTATTTTCACAGCATGTCTATTTAGTGATTTTTCTTTTAATACAACTCATTTGAATTAAAAAAAAAACATGACGATCTGTGTGTCAATTTTTGTATTGGAAAACAAATTTATATCACAAGCGTATTCCAAGATACATGTGTGCAAGCTCCTTGTATTCTAGAATACATGTGTGCAAGCTTCTTGTATTCTTGAATAAAAGCTTGTAGTGAACTTCTTTTCCAAAATACAACTTTACAATATACTTGTATTCTAGAGTAAATAATTGTTAACATTTTTGTTTTTTTATTGTGTATAAGTATTCTAGGATTTAAAATTTTTTATTCTAGAAGACAAGATTACTTCAATCTCATTAGGAAAAATATGAACCCCAAAAGGGCCCTTAAGGGTCAAAGATGCATTTGGAATATACTCTCTACACCAATGACAATGGCCTTGTGGCCACGGTCCCACCAATTGTTTAATTTCTTCAAATGGTCATAACTTGAGCATGTTAACTTCAAATTTGCCTGACGATAGTACATTTGGATCGCATTTGCAAGCTCTTTCCATAGAGATGCTACATGATGTATTTTTGAGGTATGGAGATATGGGTTATCCATGCCTCTCCTTTTATGTACTTTTGGTGACTGAAATCTAATTCGTTGCTCTTACAAGGCCCCTTTGTAATTCATATTTTTCCTAATGTTGTATTCCGGAATACAAGTTTTAGCACCTCTATTCTAGAACACAATATTGCAACAGTCTTGTATTCTAAAATAGAAAAGTACAATGCAAGTGTATTCTCGAATACAAGTTTCTGACACACATGTATTCTAGAATACAAGTTTGTAGCACATGTGTATTCTAGAATACAAGTTTGTAACACATGTGTATTTTAGAATACAACTTTGTTATACTCTTCTAATCCAAAACACAACGAGAAGGGTTTTCTCTCTCCAGAGGTCGTATCTAGATATGTCTTTTTTATCTTTATCTCCATCTTCGTGTCCTCCATCTCCTTGTTCTTGTGTGATTTTTCTTTATCTTCATGTCTGTACTTTGCATTGCTGTGTGCAAATCGTTTTTGCACACGTACAAAATTTGCAGGCTGTTTTCGAGTATGGAGCCTGGATTTGCATATTCAACATTCCGAGAGATTTTCGAGCATGTGTCCTATAGTTTTATCCCCCTTTCAAAGCTGTTTATGCCAAGTATCACAAAGAAGATAGTTTTCAACCATATAAAAAATCTTCCTGTGTGTAGCCTTCGAGCCGTTTTCTGCTTTTTGAGGGCTTAGCTTGATTGATTTTATGAAACCAATCATATACATTGTGTATAGACTTCGTATATAAGCTATCTATGGAGTGAGAATCCAATTCTGGCATCTACAAAAAACCTAGCTTTTCTACTTGGGACCCCCTTGAGCCTTGCCGAATGGTCAACTGTTGATATAGAAGTGTTCTATTATGTTGAAGCATGCTACAATTCAAGTCTCATCTGATTTGGCTGAGCTGACAGGCCGCTATGGTCGATTGTTGGTCGTAGGTCTTCGTGTACTGCTCGGATTCTATGGATTTTTCGAGGGGTTTAGACTAGCTACCGACCGAATAAGTATATAACTTACCCCTCATGTCTCATGTGAGACTACGCTGAAAATAGGCAACTGTGGACTCTAGAAAATGCGCGCAAAGAAGGTCGAAAAGCTCTCTCTTCAAAGGCAACAAGTGGAAATGAGGTGATTTTAGCTTACCTTGGGTATCTATACTCGGACTTCCCGAACCATTTTTCCCCAAATTCCTTTGTTAGTCCTACTAGGCCGTGAAATCTATGTTAGAGTCAAAAATTTTCCCAATCGGATTCCTGTAGCTCATTCTGCAAGAATTGTGCAAAAGTAGGTATGGCCACCTAATTTAGGCTTCCCGCTTTCATCTGTCGATTTGATTGAAATTTTTTGTGCCTGTCCACCTTGTTCTTCTGATCATCATTGTATCTTCAATTTTTCCATCTGAGCTCATTTGCTATTTATTATTAATTTTTGACCTGTTTATTGAAAAAATCAAAGAAAATAACAAAATGCGCTAAAAAAGCAAAGTGAAAATCCAATAATTAAATAAATCCATTGAAAAATATAGCTATGTCTATATTAACTCTAAATATCAAGAAAAGTGATAAAAAATAACAAAAAAGACTATTTTTTGATAGTTTTCTGATAGTATATACACTATCTACACTCATTGAGGAGATAATATCAGTTAAAATTCCCCTGTTGATGATTTATAAGGACATTATTAGGTAATCTTGCAAAAAATCACACGTTAACATAAAACTTTTTCCTAATAACATAATCCTTGCAATTAGAGGCTTTATCTTGAGTAGTCTCACAAGCAGGGACACTCCTCGGTGTTTCGTGAAAGTCTGATATGCTGACTACATTGGCTCGAGGCCGAAGTCACACTGCGCTCCAAGTGCGATGGAGACTGAGGCTGAAATTGAGAAGGAGGTGATCCGTCTCTGCTCAGAGATGCTCCTCCTCCCTCCACTAGATCTAGTTGATCGGGTGAAAGAGACGCTAAGAAGCACTCTATGTCCGCCTTGCTGGGGAAGGCACTACTGCTGCCATAATCACTCATACTGATGGAGTCCAAGAGCATGTAACTGCCCAAGAATATAGAAACCTGCATATAAAAAATAGATTAGACATATCGCTCTCTCTCTCTCTCATGATAGATAAAGATCTGTCGCAAGTAATCGAGAAAACTATGGAAAATAGAAAAGAAATTTAGTTTATGACCAGAGTGTCTTGTCACAGCTATATATAAAAGGCATGTTGTTCAAGACATAGCTTTTACAAGATACGTAGAATGCACACGAGAGACAAATTCACAAGAACTTCAGAGGAATCTCTCTACACAAGAATCTCTCCCCCTTTATGAGTCCTCTCTCTCTCTCTCTCTCTCTCTCTCTCTCTACACACACAAATCCCTCTCCCTATTATGTATAGTATAGATTATAACTTGTCCATGTTTTCTTCTCCATTCAATATTAAGATTAAATGTTCATGTGTTTAATGCAAGTATGGATGATGATGAGCTTTTTCTTCTCTGTCACCCCAGCAGAGGAGGTGGTATGAGGAGCGTCATCACTCTCGAGCACCATCACATCATTCCACTCCTTCAGCGGCTCCCTCTGTTTCAGAGCATTTAGTGAAGCTTTGGTGTCGCAACGAGACAATCTTCACACTCCGTTGAGAAGCTTTGGTGTCAGGACGGTGATTGCCACCACTAATGCCTCGACACCGCCTCGTGTTCAACGAGGCTCCTTATCTTCCCCTTTTTTGTACGCCCATACACCAGCCACGACATCACCATCTACGCTAGGTTTTGCACGGCTATCGGCCGTTCCTAGCTACACACCACTAGCTACTCCTCTGGGAGTCATCCCAGTCGACACTCCTCACTTTAGAGCCTAGACTCCAGTGGAGACACCAGATGTCCATACCACCATCGAAACACCGCTAGAGACCCCTGTCGAGACACCTAGGTTCACGCGTCACAGGCGAGAGGGCTTGTCGTACTTGATCGAGAATAGCGACGACATCATCTTGGATGACGAAGGCAAGAAGGTGATCTCGTGCATATGCTGTCTTTTCTCTCAGGTGTTTCAACACTACATACTAAACACCTGGAGTGAAGTGCCAAATGAATTAAAAGATAGAGTCATTAGCATGCTGCATGATGATTTTCTCGTGTCAAGTCGGGATGAGCGCTTCAATGAAGACCATATGAAGGTTCGAATGCGCAAATATTACAAGCACAAGCGTTTTGAAGTACAAAAAGCAATAAAGCATGGGTGGAACAGACGAGATTGACTGGCCAAAGAAGATTGGAAGAATGCAAATTGAGCAGCGTGCATGAATCCTAACAAGTGGAAGAAACAAAAGGAAGAAACCAAAGTGCGAGTAGAGGTAGGGAGCTCCCACCACTTGGGGAGCGGCAGGTGGACATCATTTGAGGCCGATTTTGTAAGTGTTTTTGCATTTCTATTTAGGTTTGGTAGTTACATCTATTTGTACTTTTAAATTCTAACATAATGAATTCTTTGTATGTTTTGAACAATGGTCAATGAGACAGGCCGTGACCCCACACTGTAAGAGCGCGAGTACGCAGGCAGAAAAGGCTTAAACGCCCCGATGAACATTCTTAGTTCTCGCGGCGGCATGGTTAGTATTTCACTTACTCTTTTACGTTTGTTGTCTTTTAATGATAAGCTAAGAAATTCATAGATTATTTTTTGTAATTATTATATATTTATACTTGTAGAAAGTCTTATTGTTTTTTTCTGTAGAATCCAACAGATACGTTTCTTGGATGCGATGAGACGTTTGATTAGATGACGCCAGTCTAGCCGTAGCCAGATAGCATTAGTTTTATTTTGTCATAGCATGCATAATGAGAGGACGTGTATACGTCTTTTTGTAACTATTGGAAAACCATGTATTTTCTCAATAATGACAATTGTGTTGTAACTATTACATTTGCAAAGCTTGACAATCAAGTGATTTTGCCTATGATGTGTATAATTGTCATCAATATACTTTCATCCAATTACTTTTGTCAGTTTTGTATCTTTATTCTGCAAACAATACTATGTATGATGGAGTTAATGGTTATATTGTCTTGTGGGCGACTACTTTGGTCTATACCTTGTACTTTCTTTCAAAGGTGAATGTGTGCTTATCTTGGATTTATTTAGGTATACTTTATTCCGGAAACATTCAATATGGTTGATGGGTGAATGTCGTGCCACCCAATTGTTTTTTGAATGCCCTGCCACCCAGAATTGTTTACTTTCGGGCGTCGCTATAAGCGTCTCTATATAAGTTTCTGCAACGTTGCTATAAGCATCGCTACAGAAGGACTACAATCGTTGCTATATGCGTCACTATATAGCGACGTGTATAGCAACTCCTATAGCGACGGTTATAGCAACGTTCCCCTAGCGACGCTTTTAGCAATGGTCTTAGCGACCTCGGGGAGTATAAAAACCAATGTATATCCGTCGCTAAAAGCCCACAAGTGCACATAACCTCTTGTAGAGAGAGAGAGAGAGAGAGAGAGAGAGAGAGAGAGAGAGAGAGAGAGAGAGAGAGAGAGAACTTTGCCTTTTTTTTCTTGCTGGTGTTGTTTGCGTCTGTGTTTGCAAGTTCTCCTTTTATGTTGGCTTCTTTACTTGGTTGGCCTAAGGGGATTTTCTTAAATGAGCACTCACAATTGGCCACATAGCTCATTCACAAGCATTAATTTCTAGAAGCCTCCCAACGCTTGAGATTCTCAGCAAAGCCTTGTGCTTTATTTGATTCTCTACAAAGCGTGCGCTAACTCTATCTTTTCCATTGTTGTAGACACATGAGATTCCTAGTAGAGCCACCCTCATCCCATGTACAATAGTGCGGATGCAGAGCCACGACGTGGGTCCTCTGCAAATGGTGCAACTACTGGTGCCTCAACAATGCCTTTGATTGCTTATGGTAGTGGCAACAACTACTCTTCTTGAATATAGAATGGCGAAGCAACATCAACAAAAGCTTCAACTGACAGTAATTGAACTTGCAACAACAATAACAACATGACAAGTAAAATCAGCAAGCAGACAAGCATGCGCTCATCACAACATCATGAACATAGTGGCAGTCTTGGGGGGGTCACTATATATCACGCGCGTTCAAGGACTATTTCTAAAACTCCTTATCTATGAATTTTTTTGAAATAATATACACCCTTTTCCTATTTAATTTGTAAATTTTTCTCCAATTCCATTTTATGGGACCCTTCTGCATGTGAAAATGTAAGGAAAAAAATTAATAATAACCCCTTCGGCAACACGCACGTGATAGTCACATAATGATTAAGTGAGCCCTCCCAAGGTGGCAGTAGCCACAAAGGTGAGCTTTGACTGTCATCAGATAACAACACAAGAGTTTCCTTGCCATGACAACCCATAGACAATAATGAGAGCAGAATGCACATGTAAGTCGCACCCATATAACGAACTATCTTGAGCAAAGAGACGGGAGTGGATAGTGCATGGATAGTTAACAACTAAGTGTCCAACCAGTGGAAGATAGGCAAATGCAATCGTACAAGCATGGTCAGATACACTGCCAACCACACATATTGGCGGCTTTCTCTGCATGCATTGCATGCACCAGCTAGCTCTAGTGGGCTTCATGCATATCCATAAACCTCATTCCCACCTACTTGCAACATGCACCGAGAAAGGACTAATCATTGAAAATACCTCCAATCGTTAAAGGTCCCCACCTACCTAGCGCTCGATACGCAGGTAGAAGTCGAAGAAGAGATGATGATGATGGTGATCGGGGTAGACATGATCGACATTAGCAGAGAAAGAATGAGAGATGAGGAGACCATGACGGAGAGGATGGACATAGTCAAAGGAGTCGTAGCCATAAGGATGCAATGATCAAAGGACTCACAAAGAGCATGATGATTGCAAAGATAGATACAAGGGATATGTTGACAGTGTTGATGATGTGAATATATATAAGCATGTTAACCTGTCATGCTTTTTTATGTCCCGGACAATGCTAACTAGCACAATTTTGACATATGCTAACTAGTACAATAACTTGAGCTTCATCTCCAAGATCTATGACATATGATATATCAATAGAAAGCACTTGAAACAAGGAATCCAAATGTACAACCTCCAACAAATTTTGATATTATTTGTAAAAAATTTACCGGATGCCCAACTTTTTGAAGACGTGCTAACTTGAAACTGCTAACTAGCACAAAAAGCGCGACAGGTTAACATGCTTTCACCAAAGAATTTTGTATTTAGGTCCTTGTCACAACATTAGGCAAATTGTGTAATCAACATGTTCCAAGAGACTATATTTCGGATAGAAAGCTCGTTAAGAAGTTTGGTAAATGTTTAGCCAACAAGCAAGTTCACATGGCCGTGGCACTGACATGAATATCAAATTACCAAAGCAAATTTCAGGTTCGTTATCTTGTTCTTGAATACCACGGCTATATAGTAGGAAATGGACGGGACTAGGCACGACTTTCGGTTCTAGTTATAAATTTTGGAGAGACAGAGTGTCTACTCTCCACCTTACTTTTGTATGGCACTCATGTAGACCGTGCAGTATTTACGTTTTTGATAATTTAAAGTTTTCATGGTATGGAAATTTTAATTAGCGTTCTACTTTTGTTTGTAGTTCATCAAAGGCAAGCTTTTTGAAGTGTGTACTTGCTCAAGTGAAACCACTATAAATAAGGTGAGTGCTCTATTTTGATATATACATTCCATTAGTGCTTTACGCACACAAAAGAGAAAAAAGAGTATTTGATTGCAGCGTAACAATTTTTGCAAAAATTATATGTTTTCTAAAATCTTTTATGCTCATCTTTGTATATTATTAGCTTTAAAAATTTCTAAAGTATTTAACTATACCTTGACAAATAATTTGTCACAACAAGGCCAACCATGCAAGACTAGTTACTTGGTGAGCCAAAGGCTCTTTTTCTAGTATCTGAACGTAGAAGCAACCACGTGGCATTAGATTTTTTAAAACATGAAAGCTCTAAATAAAAACAACGCCGCGTGAAAATCTACCAAGTGAGTAAAATAAAAAAAGAACTATGCGTTGCTCAATTTCCCTCAGAAGCAGTTCGCAGAGAAGCAGCTCGGAGCTTTGACTGCAGGTTTGTCTCTGTACACTCTTTGCAAACGAGAGAGAAAGAGAGAGATAGAGTGAGATAGTGTAGGCATATTGGAATTGGCCTTCTTTTGCAGTGAATCTTGAATACCTAACTATAAGCCTACTTGCACCTTCCCTGCGTAGCAATCATAACAGCTTTGTAATAAGACCCAGTGGCCAACTGAACAGTATGTCCAGCTTCAACTACCATACTCAACTCATTTCCGCAGGCGCAACTAGTTATGGCCATCATTATGTCACTCCAAGTATAGCTCATGTAGATTCATCAACCCTGTGCCCTCGGCCATCCTTCAATGTTCATGGAACTGATATATTGCAGCAGGTCTCCATGAGCCATGCCTAATTCTCAAGATTCACACCAATTCTTTTCCGCGCTGTTTATTCGTGCAGAAGCAACCCGGGAAGAACAGAAAAGGAGTATTGGAGAGCTTTTAAATCCTAGTTATATTTCGTAAATCATCAAGTTGGAGGGTACTTCGGATGCTTGCCGACGTGATGAGCACTCTCAAAGATCAGATATTTTGTGTGATCAACCCATGGTAGAGGTCTGTTCTAGTGCTACTGAAATAGAAGATATCAGATTTCAATCGATGATTAGTTGGCCTAATCTGGAGTCGAATCACCAAAACTCATTGCCTTCGCAGGCCTGTTGTTAAACACATTTTTCTACTGATGATATCTTGCTGTTGGTGATGCAGACGGTAGAGGAAAGAAGAAACGTTGAACTGGACATGAGGGCATAAATGCTTAGCAAGATCGATCACACCAAATCTTATGATTGTTATCCTCAAGATTATGATGGTTAGCGGCTTGGGCTTTTTGCAGAGAGTGTGAGGGGATTAGTAGCAGACACCTCAATGTCGATAGAAAGGCATGGGAGAATATCGCCACTAGTGCAAGTCATGGTTTAGCCGCTGGCTTCAGTCGCACTCCTCATCTAGCCCTATTGATAGCCAATCCAAAAATTTGATGAGGCAAGCATTTCGAAACGATCTGCAGACAAACAGAAACATCTCTCATGACCAATTCAATGCAGAATATGGTGTCTGCGAGGGTTGGTTAATGTGTACCTCCAAGGAGATGCATCAGCATTGCAGTGAAAGTCAAGTAGTCAATCATGCATTACCCACGCTGCCAACCAGGATCAAAAGAATAGTCAAAGAGCAGAAGTGGAAGCTAATTCTTTTTCCACACAAAGATTTGATGTTGGAGAAGCCGAAGAACATTGACTGCGGAGTAATGGAATTTTTGAAGACATGCCTATCAATATGTCAGCACCTATTAGCCTTCAGTAGCACTTCAGTGCTGGCCATTCAACAATTGGGTAGGATAGTAGAAACTTTACAGTATAGTTTCTCCCTACTATCTTCCCCGTGCTAATGGTGAAAAAAAGGCATCAATAGATATTTTATAGTTGTTGCTGATGAACTTGAGTATACCGTCTCTATGGCCACAAAAACACACTCATTACACCCTCACCTTTGGGTGGTGATGAAGAAAATTGCTACTGGATTGAGACCTTGATTAAAACCCCTTGGAAATAACATACGTCAAATGGAACGACAAATTCGACATCGTGTTGCCATAAAGCACAGGTTGATGTGTTGAGAAGTATAACGTGGGGCATTTACATGTTCTAGTTGGTCATAACTTGCCACAATGCCTAGTTGGCAGCTAAATGCAAGGTAGTATGGGCTTCATAATTGTTAAAAATGACAACGTCCCTGCCACCTTTTGAAGGTGAATGATATCAAGTGGAATGCCACCCGTAATAATGTCCATGAGCGTCACGTAATAGTACTTCACCAGATGCGGATTATTGATGAACGGACTAAATATAGTGCCTTCCGGTATGGGATGCCAACCTCAAGATGCCCATTATCATGTGTAGTTAAGAAGCACCATACATAACTCCGGTTAGTCAGCCAAGAGACTAGAAGACATAATTGATGACCGAAGCATCTTACAACACACACACACACACAGATACATGGAGATACACACACACACACATAGAGAGAGAGAGAGAGAGAGAGAGAGAGAGAGAGAGAGAGAGAGAGAGAGAGAGAGAGAGAGAGAAGGTAATACTAATCAGAGGCCATAGAACATGAAGTTACATCTGTGTGTTTTGTGTATGGCAGGGAGGACATATATTCACAACACTGCATGTTCCAATTGCACAAGCGTGACTCCAACTCAACAACATTGCAAGGTCCGTTATCTGCATCCAACTTCCCATGCGCATGCGTTTGCTTGGCACAACACATAAACGCTACGGGGCAGGGCACGTCTTCCGTTTCTTATAACTTTTTGGAGAGACCACAGTGCCAGCTCTCCACCATACTTTTGTATGGAACCTCTGTATGACGTGCACTGCATAGTTTGCACTTTCAGTCTGTGGTTTCATTGGAAGATGATATGTTTAACTACTCACATTGGTTTTTTGAAGCTTGACTGAAATATCGCCCTTTTGGTTAAATAATCAAAAAGCATCAGTACAACATTGCAGGTCAGTAAGCACCTCATTTACTGTTGCATTTCATCCATCTTTGTCTCTTTGCTTGTTATAAATTTTTTTGTATTACTTCCTTTGCTTCAGTTTATTTGGATCTTGTTTTTAGAACTATACACTTGATGTCGATCAACATCTGCACATGTTAGTTACACATGCAACTCTTTGCATACGATTGCTAGCCAATGCATGTGATGTATTACAATAGTGAATACACAAGTAGTGAATGCATGTGGTGTATCGCAATAATGAATTCACCATGTACATCTTTACTTTAGCTCTAAATAATTGATACCATACTAGGTGTCTAAATAATTGATACCATACTATATATGACCTCGTTTCTCCCGTACTAGGTATCAGTATGAAGTTCTCAAGACCTAGAAGATTATAGTCCAAGCGTCAATAAGCTAGGGAACAAACTGCAACCAACTTGAAACTACCTTATCGTCCATATGCTAGATCATGGTTTGAAATTACTACATTGTATAAAGATTGGAGCAGACATCTTTGCTCACAATCTAAAAATATGTCCCTCATGCACGATGGCATACCTCACATATATAGCGATGAACAAGGTTGACAAAAAAATAAAATAGACACTCCTGCTACTCTCATTTTTGTATTATTGTTGGGCTGTATCACTGTTCTCATTCAAGGTACCAAGAATAACTACAAAAGAACAAAGAAAAAAGACAAATAACTACAAAAGAAGAAAGAGACAACACACTCAACATCCACCTTCATATTGCGAGCCAACATTCTGTGCTACCAACCATTTGATGATTTTATTTTTTTGAAATACTTTGGTTTGCAAGAATTTACATGTATCACGTATACTAGAAAAAACATTCATTAGTAGACATAGTAGTACAACTTCGTTTGCATATAATCTCAACTGTAACCATCCTTATAATCTCTAATAGTTGATGCACTTAACCTTGTCTCGTTCCATAAACATTGTAGCATTTTTCAAATTTATATCCCTTTCACTGAGTGCCACACTTACCCAATTAGTCATTCTCTTGTTCCCTTCAGTGCTAGATGCTACGTGTCAATTTACATATGTCCTGTTATATTCTATAGATGTTATATAGCAAGGCCCACCAAACAAGACTAGTTTTATATAGAAAAGTTGGACACTGAAAAGATCGGCGCTAACAATGACATAAATGCATTTGTTCGGAAAAGCAATAGGCAAAAGCAGTCGGGAAGCCATGTAGCTAGATATAAAGGGCAGCACGTGAATATTGGAGTCGCGGAGAAGACATTGCAGAAGTTGGCGACGTTTCTCGAAAATTGCTGTCTACCATGGAGGGTGATATTTGGGGGAGGTAGCTATGATCAAGAGTGGCTGAAGGGCTGCGACGAGTCGCCAAGAAGAGCAAAGCAAAGCTGCACGCAGAGGAGGCGTTCAAAGCGTACGACCTGGACGGCGATGGCCGTCTCTCTGAGGAAGAGCTCTACGCCCAGCTGGCGTCGCTGGACAGCACGCTTTTACGCGAGCGTTCTCAATCCATCTTCCGACAGGCGGACATTGACCACGATGGACACATCGACCTCTCCGAATTCAGTGCCCTCCTGCAGAGCGCTGAGGACGATATCGAGCAGCTCCTTGCTGATGCTTTTGAGCTCTACGATCTGGACCGCAATGGCTTCATTAATGCTCATGAGCTGCTTCAGGTTGTGAGCAGATTATCCGCCATTTGCAAGTCCGGTGGCGCCCGCCGCCCGCCGCTCACAACTTGGACGATTGCCAACGCATGATTGCTGCCCACGGATTGACTTCAAGGAGTTCAACGGCAGCTCGTGCTCTTCGTTAAGACTTTTTCAATAACAATGTTTTGTATTAATATCTATATAAGCTCCACAAGATATCTTTGTCTTCCAAAAAAGTGTGTCTCGACTAATTACAATTTCCATTTGCAAATTCAAAAAGTGTGGTTGACAGCAAGAAGAAAAGGAAGATTAAATTCCATCTAAATTCTGAGAAAAATAGTGTAAAGTAGTGAAACATAGCCCAAAATTGCTTGTTTGAAAATTCATGCGAGGGCCTAAGGTTTTGTATATGGTTCGAAATTGATTTTTCAAAAACATTGTCTGATGTCTTACTTTGAGATCATACAAAAGAGATATTTCTCTATATAGAGCCTATATTTGAATTTTTCTCGGGTCAACAAACATAATAGGTCATATGTTGCTCAAATATCAAGCCATTTTTGAGGTTTCGTATACTCCACCGTATCCAATATACTTAAACAAAAGTGATATTAGCATGATCACTAATGATAATGATGAAATAAAAAATAAATGACGTGTGTGAAATGGAAAGTGTCTATAAATCTAAAAGGTGAGTCATTTCATCCCCATTTCATCAAGCTTGGAATATGTATGTAATATTAGAAAAGGTACTTAAGACTTCCTTTCCTACCACATCTATGGCATAATTAAATTGTCATAAAAATGCTTCTTCTTTAGCGGTAGCAAAGTCTGATCCCACTATGAGCTTCAAAAGAGAAAATTTGAAATGTGATAGATACAACTCCCAGTCAAAACATAACCTAGTGACAATGATCAACAATGTATATGGAGCATAAAACATGGATCTTATATCCCTCATAAAAGACCTTCATCTCAAAAAGCCTACATGCATGCTCAGAGAGATACCTTTGTCCACACTTGCCTTTAAGCACTTTGCAACTCCTCGGTACCATGCTTGGAATTGGCACGCCGCACTTCTTTGATGTGATGTTTCTTTGCCTTTACCTTCTTGTACTTCAACATATTAGCCACGTGAGTGCATATGCTATCCTCTTTCATAAAAATTATATCAAACTTTTGAATCTTTGAGGTTTATTTGTGAACTTCTGGGCCATTTCTTATACTCAAGAGACTAAACCACAAGAGGTAATACAACAAAAGAGAATTAATAATTAAGAAGTAGAAATTTATGTTTCTATTTGTGGTGCATATGCATGTGATTTGGTATCTAATGAAGATTTTAATGAATGAATTCCCAATTAGAGGGGGTAATGGATGATATGCAAGTTCTTAGTACTACTACTTTGTCTATTGAATATGTTGATGACATTTGAAAAGTAAATCAATGCTATCTTTGTGACCTACAAAGGAGCTACACAGATGCTTAGTAATAGATGAGAAGGATGAGAAAAAATTTGAGGGATATAATACAAATAGTATGCGTGCTATGAGTGTTGAATTACTAGGGTTGCAAAAAAACACACACAACTTGGAGAAGACGAAGGGAGCTCAAGGCACACAACAGAGAGTGTTTTACTTACTGTGCAATGGAAACATAGTAGCCTTAGAATGATGGGCGTATATACAATGCATGGGGGAAAAAACCTCCTAGAGAAAAAAAAAATCCTCGGCGGTCCTAATTGCATTCACACACATCACTACCACACGTATATGGTAACAAATCCCCCCTAGGAGTGATGTGGTGAACGAGAGCTGACACATAGAGTAAAGGGAAGTGCCATCCCAGAGGGCATGATCAGTCCACAAACGGGAGTAAGCCCAAAGCTTTGCGAAAAGCTTCGAACTTCTCACGAGACAATGCCTTTGTAAAAAGATCTGCACGGTGGTCTATGTTGGCACATAAGCCAAGCTGATCTCTCTTGGTGAGAGCCTCTCCATGACATAGTGGTAATGCACCTCAATGTGCTTTGTGAGAGCATGAAAAACTAGGTACCATGCAACTGCAAATGCGCTCTGATTGTCAGTGTAGATAGTGTTGGCAGTGTCCTATCCAACACCCAAATCAGTCATAAGGCGTCTGAGTCATACACACTCAACCGTAGTTGTGAAGACTGCCCTGTACTCACTCTCACAACTAGAATTGGCCACAGTAGGTTGCTTCTTGCTCAACCATGATATACATGAATTGCCAAGCATAAAACAAAAACCACTTGTGGACACTCGCGTGTCAAAACAACCAACCCAATCTGAGTCCGAAAAAGCATGTAAGTCTCACGACAATGATCCCATCTTGGGATAAAACAAGCCAAGATGTAAAGTGCCACTCAAGTAGCGAAAAATCCTCTTGACAGCCTACCAATGCTTAGACCCTGGGATATGCATAAATCTGCTGACTTGTGCGACTGCAAACTGAATATCCGGCCTCGTGTTGCATACATAAATGAGGCAACCAATAGCATTTTAGTAAAGAGTGCATCAACAAGATCACCATGAAGACTCAATTTCTAACCTGTTTCCATGGGAGTGGCAATAGGTTTGCAATCCTCAAGTCCAAACTTACTGTGCGCTCCTTGCCGCACTGTCGAAGCAAGGGACTTGCCAATACACCGTATGCGAGCCACAAACGGCTCCAAGCACACAACAAGCCTAAACTAGCAAGCTCAAGAGAACAAAGGGTGTGTCACTCACCGCTCTACGCTCGCCTTCGTGGTGGATTCCTCGTCGCGATGAAGAAGAAGCTGCAGTCGTGCCGCGCTCAACCGCTTCGCTGCCGTCGTGCCTTCGTAATGCTCGATCGCACACACACTCTCCCTCTCTCTCTCTCTCACACACACACACACACAAGGAGGTGAAGAAGAAGAAGATGGAGATGGAGCAAGAGCACTCTTCAATTGCACAAATGAGAGAATGAGTAAAAATTAGGTTTAGTTGGCTTTTATAGGAGCTCACCCCATTCACACTTGGGCGCCCATGCTTAACCAACTAATCCCTTGAATGTCCAAGTTAAAGTGCGCCTCTCATCGGCGATCACTCTACCTTTCCCTATTGGTCCGACAAGCCCGGTACCTGACTCTAAATAATACAACGTTTATAGATCATAGGGTGTCCGTGTGCCGTGAGGGTTAACATGCCCCCCTTCCTGATGTAGATTCCGTCCTCGGAAGCTATTGAGTTGAAGCTGGGTCATCAAGGTGGAAGAGCATTTGAGATGAATGTCCTTAGCCTTCTTTAGTCACTGCAAAATCAAACAACATTGGCACAGTAATTGCATTCTCTTAAAAAGCATATGCAGTTTTAGGTAGACACATTGATTGGTCAAAGAATTTCAAACAATTTGGTAGCAATGAACATTAAATTGCAATGTAATCAAATGCATAAACAGATGTAAAGGTAGAAAATTAAACAAGTCTGGGGTCACTAATTTGACGGTCGAAAAGCACTAGAGATCGAATATTAATACCATGGGTAAGCTTCTTAATTTTTTGTGGTCAATTAAGTTGTTTAATCGCGAGAGCCAAGTATTCATGTTCAAGGGCTGACTAGAGGCTATATCTAGAAAACCTTGTAGTTAAGCTACCATAAAAGGAATTTCTCATGAAATCATCGCCTGACTGATTACTTTTTCTTTGACCCCCCAAAGTCTTTTCACACTGATTCAATTTTGATGTGTGTGCTTATTTTGTATGCCTTGGGTTTTTTGCTTTTCAAGGAAAAGCGCCCACACTGGGAACCTCTAGGGCTCTAGTACCATAGGCGATACATGTGAGTGAAGTACCAAATCAAGCCGAGATTTCTTTTCCAGCTTAAAATTTTACATTGTGGCACTTTGATTTTTGCTTGTTCATTTTCAACATTTAAATTTTGTAACTTTGGGGGGTCATATAACACTGTTACATTCCCCAGGCTCATCACATTAGTAAACTCCCTTTATAATACTTAAGCTAAAGGTCAATAGGGTTAAGCCCACTAGAAATCCCTAGTACATTTCATACAATGCTGCCTAAATCGGATTAAGAACCTAAGTAACCATTGATTATTAGGAAGGCATTCCCCATGGTATTAAGAGAAGATTTCTAATACCTAGCTTGGTCAAACTAGCTTAGTCGGACTGCTTGATTTTTACACCTAAACAAGTGAATACGACAAAACATTACATTGAATTAAATGTTTGATACTAAGCCAATGCGCTGAATAGTATGCTACCAATCACAATCAAAGCAGACAATCATAGATGCAAAAAGATAACGGCAATGCTAATGGACAAGAAACACCTGTTTGTGTTGATGGTCGCGCTTGATTTGAAGTGTGAACGAGAGAAAGGTTCCATGAAGGTCCAAATCCTATCAATAGCAACGCGCTCCTGTACACACTAGGAAACAAAAGGAATACCTCCAGGAGGCACATCAGTGGGAAAAATTAAAACTCCTAAAAAACAAACTCAAAACACAATCTAGACCCCTAACCTACCTATCTGTCACCCCTTTTAGAATCAAGGAAAGAGGATATTATATAAACCGGGTGGCCACCCTAAGGCTAGGCCTCTATCCTCATCATCTAGATAAATAAAATCGTTGTCCGTGAGGCCATAGTCTTCCTCGGTCTCTATTAGTTCCTCTTCATCGTCCTCTTGTGCAAGCATGCTAATCAAGAACCTCGTGATGCGTGGATACTCATCTTGTGCAAAAGAATAAGCATGTGCCATTGGAGACACATTCGCTACTGGGTAGGGATCACTAGTTAGCCATAGACGTATCAGCCATTCTAACTCCTCAAAATTTCTCTCACATGCAAGGCTCTCTATCAAATCCCATTCGCAAGAAAGTATAGGGTAGCATACGTAGAACACTTGTTGAAAAGACAAGGGGTACCTTTCATCAAAAATAGAAGTGCATGCCTCTGGTGAAGTAGCCATTTCTGACAAGACAGATAGATTTGGTTAGGCCTTTAAAACATAAGAGTTGTTTTTGTGTGTTGCTTGACTTGACACGGTGAATTTGGACTTATATGTAAGATCTGATAGGGTGCTCTTTCATTGCTAGGCGCTCTTGCTCTTTACTATTTTTGTTTTTTTGCGAGTATAAGGCTATATATATACATTCCCTAAGATCGGAGATTAAGAGGTCAGGGAAAAAGGTTGAGAGGGAAACAAATGAATGATGACTGTCAGCAAACACTCCCCCCTTCCTTGGGTAGATCATACCGTTTGAAATGAGCTTGCCACCCTTTGAAACCAATTATTCCAGTTGGTAATAGGTGAGGATTTTTGCCAGTAGTTTTCTATTACCCTAGGTGCCTCGTCAAGTTGTAAGGGTGGTAAGGTACTCTCCCAGGATTTTATTTGCAACGTTGTTGTAGGTGGTGAACTTACCCCGGAAGGTGCAAACTCTTTCGTGCTTGGATGGATATGTACAGTGGTAGGTGGAGGTTGTGTCGAAGCTTCTATTTGCGTATAGGAACTACATGAAGAGCAAGAAGCTTCATTTGATTTCCCTGTTCCTGAGCTAGGTGGGACAAATCGTTCTTTCTTTGGTACCCAAACTAGCTCTAGAACGGGTGTGTAACGTTCCATGATTTTTTCCTTTCCGCAATTTTCAATTTGTTTTGGAGCCACAGGATTGGGTTTACATGGGCCAGGTGACAGGTAAGAGTACACTTTACGTTTGGGCACCCAGATTTGATCATTTCCTTCATAGTATCCTTGGGCTTCCAATAGTCGTTTAGGAATCCAACGCAGCGTTTCTTTACATTTCTTGGAGTGAGTGGTACGGTTCTTACTAGGTTTCCGTTTTTTTGCATCAACCATGCTCACTACAGAGGTTTTAGGGACCCACTTGTATGTTTTCTCTGTTATATTAGGATGGTTCTTGTGTGTCTCAAGCTTTCTTTCAACTACATTAGTTGAAGCTCTAGAGAGTTGGGCTATGGGGACGTATGGTTCAACCTCCTCGACATGCAATGTCTTGGGTTTTATTTCCTTGGGCAATATCTCAGGGACTATGGCTTGAGTGGTAGGGCTAAGAGTTGGTTTTTGCGTTGTAACACCCCCAGTCCCCCAATCAATAGTGCATTTGGTGGCTATCATCCACGTGCGGCCTAGGTTTATATTACCCTCCATAGTTCCAGTAGGTATGACCAAAAAGTCTTGAGCTACCACCCCATTGTCATAACTGACAGAAGTGTGCCAGATTCCAAAAACCGCAGTTTTTTTCTTGTTGACACCCTTGACTTGGATAATACTCTCAGATAGAGGTGGCTTCCCTAACTGACACCACACCCCATAGGATAGCAGATTGCATTTAGCACCCGTGTCCAATAAGGCGTTATATAGCACTTTTCCATAGGCACTATTTAACTCAATGGGGTATCGTAGAGGTGTGTCAGAGTCCAACCCATCCTCTTCGATTTCCACGTGGAATGCATTTGTGACCCCAAGGTTAGCCTCTCGTTTTTGTCTTATACGTTGTTGTCGCTCCTTAGCCTCAGCTTGAGCTTGTATCTTGTTTAACTCGGTTTGTGCTTTGGCGGCCTTCTTTTGATGAATGGCCCGTAGTTCTTCTTGGCTTAAAGGATCATAATATCTTTTGAATTTACTCCCATTGAGGAATCCAATGGTTTCAACTCCATCAAGAGTTTCCACACGAAGGGTACCTTGTGGGGTAATTTCACATACTCTATATGGTCCTTTACCAGCATATTTCAACTTTTTCTTCTCTTTACGTACTCCATACATAAGGACTTTATCACCAACTTTGATATCCTTGTCCTTCACATGGCGATCAAACCACTTCTTTCTACTATCCTTTTCCACAAGAGCATTTTGCACAGCCAACTGTCTCTCTTCGTCTAGTTTTTCTAAGATAAACAAACGCTCGGTTAAGGGGTTACCATTCCATCCTTCTTGCGAAGCTACCCTAAGACTAGGAATGACAAACTCCCAAGGCATAACCGCTTCTTGGCCGTATACCATTTTGAATGGCGTACAATTAATAGCCACTTTATAAGCAGTACGATAAGCCCATAGAGCAGATGTCAACTTCAAATCCCAATCAGTGCGATGAGCTTCTACCGTCTTGGTTAAAATAGAGATTAGAGTCTTGTTGGTGCTCTCGGCTTGTCCATTAGCTTGCGGGTAATAAGGTGTAGACTTATGGTGGGATATCATAAAGGTCGTGGTAAGCTCTCTTATTACCTCATTTATAAAATGGGTACCATTATCACTAACAATTTCAAAAGGGCAACCAAATCTTGTGATAATGTTCTCAAAAAGAAACTTAGCTGTTGTCCTCGCGTCAGCTTTTTGTGAAGCCTTAGCTTCAGCCCACTTTGTTACATAGTCCGTAGCAACTAGAATATATCGAGATTGAGTGTTGCGAGCTGCGGGACTAATTGGACCGACAAAGTCTAAGCCCCATTTTTCAAATGGTTGGGTTACTTTAATAGGATGTAAGGGCATTCTGTCCTTGCGTTGTGTGGTCTTGTAACGTTGGCACTCATCACACCCTTTTGTAAAAAGTGATGCATCCTTAAATAAAGTTGGCCACCAATAGCCTGATTGCAGCACCTTTCTAGCAGTCAGGTCCCCTGAAAAATGTCCTCCTGCTATGCCCATATGTGCTTCTTGCAAGATATACAAATATTCATCCTCGCGGGCACAACGCCTAAGAATATCGTCCTTGCCTAATCTATACAGGGTTTCGGCAATCAAACAATAGGGTTCACATTCTTTTACTAGCCTTCGAGCGATATCCTTACGAAGTTCCTTGGGTGGAAAACCATTAACTAAAAAGTTAACAATGTTCTCACTCCATTCAGGCATAGTCTCAACTATGAATAGGGAAGTATCGGGTAATTCATCATCAACTCCTGTAGGGGCTTCACCATTGGGTATGCGAGACAAATGATCAGCCATGACGTGCCTTTTACCGGGTCTCACTACAATCGTGAAATCAAACTCAAGAAGAATTAACAACCATCGTGTGATTCTTCCTGTGGAGCATGGCTTGTTTACCAGATACAGCAACGCTTGATGATCCACATAAAAAACAAACTTGTTTGCTAGAAGGTAGTAGCGAAATTTCTTTACTGCATAAACCATTGCCAAACCTTCTCGCTCTGTAGTGGTGTAGTTCCTTTCAGCATCGTTCAATTGACGGCTTGCAAAGCTAATGGGATAGTCCAATTTATGTTCTCCTGGTTGAGTGAGAACACACCCAATAGCAAAGTTTGATGCATCAATATGCACATGGAAAATGACATCCCAGTTAGGTGTCCTTAAAATCGGAGCACTTGCTAGTGTTTTCTTCAATTGTTCATAGGCCTGGTCACACTCTTCATTCCATTTAAATTCAATGAGAAGCTTGTACAAAGGATGTGCTATCTCAACGAAAAATAAAATAAACCGTCGATAATAACCCACGTGTCCCATGAACCTTTGAACTCCCTTGTAATTGGTTGGTGGTGGTAACTCTAGAATCACTTTAATTTTGCTCTCATCGGTTGAGATACCATTCTTGGATACTATATGCCCTAAAATAACTCCATGCTTGACCCAAAATTGGCATTTGAACGGGTTCAATGAGATACGATATAACCTACATTTTTCAAACACCTTCCGCAAACATGATAGATGTTCTTTCCAAGAAGAGTAAACACAAAGGTCGTCTAAGAAAGCTTCACAAAACTCTCTCAAATATTCTTTAAAAGCAGTGTTTATTAATCGTTGGAATGTAGCAGGGGCATTTGTTAAGCCAAAAGCCATCACACGAAATGCAAACACGCCAAATTCTGTGATGAAGGCAGTTTTAGCTTGGTCCTCTAGCGCTATCGTGATTTGGTTGTAGCCTGAGTACCCATCTAGAAAGCTATAAGCTTCCTTGCCTGCAACTCTTTCGAGTACATGTTCGGAATATGGTAGGGGGTAATGGTCTCTTCTAGTAGCTGCATTAACTTTTTTGAGATCCACGCACACCCTGAGTTTCCCATTCTTTTTTGGCACGATAACTATTGGCGACACCCATTCAGAGTGTTCAATAGGATATATGAACCCACATTTGATAAGCTTTTCTAGTTCTTCTTGAATGATCTTTGCGTACTTAGGATTCATCGGGTAGGGTCTTTGTTGTACGGGCTTCGCAGTGCTAATCATAGGGATTGTATGTTGGACCACAGAAGGCGGAACACCTTTCATATCATGGTATGTCCAAGCGAATACGTCCTTGAATTCCTTGAGAAGCTCTTTGAGGACCGCCTCTTCAACTTCTGTGAGGTCTTGGGCAATAAAAACAGGTTTTGATTCTTCACCGGGGTCAGCTAATTCTATTTCTTTAACTATTGCCGGACCATCATAGATTCCATTATTCCCATCGATAGGTATTCTTTGGGCTTTTGTGTACACAACCTTTGCTTCCCCTGTGGTGTAAGATTTGAAATGTTCTGGTCCAGGATGCAAGTCTGTGGATTCTGGTTGTGCGTTGGTTTGTGCTTCCATTTCTGCTTTCTTGTGTTGTCGAGCTAACTCTTGGTTTTGACGCCTCCTTGTAGTGCGGCTCAACTTTGGCTTGTCTATGATCTCTAATTGGGCTATGTCATGGGGTCGTGGTCTACACCACATAACATTTTGGAGATATTCACCCCAATTGTCTACCAATTTTCGATGAGCATCACATGCTCCTATATAACTGAGCCATTCTGCTGAGGATCTCTTCTTGTTTATCCTAGCACGTACATTGGCTCGATATCGACGCCTCTTAAGGTTTTTCTTTTTCTTATTTGAGACCTGCTTTTGATTTGCATTTAGATCTGGCTCACTAAAGGAGTCCTCGTTGGTGTCCTAGAACTTTGATCTTAAGATCCTTGAGCATCCCCATAGGTTTGGCTATGGTACCATTTGCCATCTTTACCACAATGTTAGTAACACTGAGGCGGGGTTTTCCCATGGATTCCCAACAATCTTTTGTAACGATGCTAACTCCCGCACCACCATCAAGAATTCCCTTTATAGTTAATCCCTTGGTAGTGATGGGTAGGGTCGCATTAGACTCGTCGCCTTCAAAATACTGCCCTAATTCGTTAATGGGTACCTCAATCACAGACTCGTGTCCATCTAAGTCAAGTGATTGCACATGATTTTCCTCATCAATCATAATCGAGTCAGCCCTATTTGGTTGCGCAAACTGCGGTAATCCCGTTCGTAGCTCTCCGTTAAGGAATGGTCAAAGTGCAAGGAATAACTCAGGATCTCCATACAGCTTTGCTATGATCGTGGTTCGGACCTCAGAAGACATGAAGTCCACTAGTTTGACAACATTCATTGGCGTTTTGCAGGGTGTAGGTCCTTGACTAGGAACTGGTGAGGATGGAATCTCATATTCCTCAATGGGATCAGGTATTCCTTCGTTAAACATCCTTTCCAACAAGAAGGGTGTATGCTCACTTTCTGATGTCCTGTCCTCACTCCCTTCTTGGATGATACTAGATATGGCTAACGGTCTATGGTTCATGTGGGGTGGATGAACTTGCGTGGGAAACACTGTGTCATGAATTTTGACCTGCATGGGTTCTGGTTCTAGTTTCCTTTGAGTCTCCTCCACTAACCCTCTTAGATGTTTCACCTGCTCAATCTCGTCTACTGGGTTTGGGTACGTCCCAATCTTCTTTTTACGATTCTTCCCTTTTTGCCCCTGCGGTTTATCTTGGGGGTCTTGGATTGGATTTGGAAACACTTGTGGTGTTTTCAGAGGCTCTTTATGATTTTCTCTTATTCGGTTTTCATTTGGTTCCATGTTACGGTTTTCTTTGTCGGTCTTTCCCTTTGTGGTATTGGTTCTAGTCTCCATTGTCTCGACTGAATCTGAATCATCCTCGAGGTCATTCATATACACGGGGTCATCTCCTGTTCGTTTGTTTGTTTTGGAACTTGGCTTTGAATTTTCCGTATTCTGCGACTTCTTCCTTCGTGTCTTCTTTTTCTTTGCTTGGATAACTGACGCGGTATCTCTCTCTTCGAGGATATGTCCTGGCCCTTGAAGCATGGACCGTGTAATCGCATAAGCGGGTGCCACGGGTGGTATTGGCGATGTCACACTAGCAATTTCGACCAAATTCAGGGGTGTGATTTTAGGCGCATTTGGGTTATAGGGGCATTGGGCAATCAAGTGATCTATGCCACAACGATTACATGTGAGTATTGGCATTGCAGACGTGCTCCCTTGATTCATTTGCATCTGTGCAGCATTCTTTTGCAGCCTAATAGGGCACTCCGCTACTCGATGTGGTCCACCACACTCGTAGCATTGAAGAGGTGGCCTCCTAGCCTGGGTGTTGATATTTTGACCTCTGGGTGCGAGAGCAGCAGCTTGATAAACCGGCTTGACTTGTCCCCAACAATCTTCCATGTAGTATATAGGACATTCTTCCAATGTATCAAGTCCATAGGCAATACTAGTGTCTATTTCCTCCTCACAGCCATCTGCATAAGCATTTGATGGCTCGCAACCCACTTGGTTCATAGGGGCGACTCTTGGATGCGGGGGCTGCGGTCCTAGCACAGGAGGTGGTAACGGTGTAGCTTGTACAACATTTTGAGATCTAGGGACCATGTGTTGCGGTAGTTGCTCAACAGGTGGAGTAGGCATCAATACAGGAGCTCGAGGCGCATCCGTCCAGGCTACAGGTGGTCTATTTGCCATCATACGTTTGATCATTAAACAATCCTTAGCTTGGTGACCATACCTACCACATGCGTTGCAAGTTCCATTAAATTTTACTCTAAACGTAGGGCACTCACTAGTGCTATGTGGACCTAAGCAAATGGAACACCATTGTTGCTCCCTTCTTGGATACATGTGACTATTTTGAGGGGGTCGATTATCCTTAAGAGACTCTTGGATTGCCTTGGTGAGGTCTGTCAAGAATGTCTCAAATACCTTTGGCTCATTGGCAATGGGCTTTGCAGTCATGGGTTCATACTCAATGGCTTGTGAGCTAGTGGATCTCGTGTCAGTAGACACCCTCATGCCTGCTATCATCAAGTTGTCCTCTAGTTGGATTGCATTGGCAGTGACATCTTCCCAAGTTGTGATACCTCTAATCACTAGTCCATTATAGATTCCTTCATTCCTCAACCCTCGAATTAATCGATCAAGCAGTTGGTTATTGTTGAAGCGCTCATTTACAGGGCAACGAGAGTTTAAGTGCTTTAGACGACTAATGAAGTCCCTTACTGACTCTCCTTCCTTACGTTCGGCCTTCTGTAGCTGAGATGATACACCCCAAAGCACACCTTCTCGTATGTACTCCTTTAGAAACAACCTTCGAAGGGTAGGGTAGATTGTTTTCTCGTCCACCCTTAGGGTCCTATACCAATCTCCAGCCTTCCCACTTAATGTCAAGCTTAAGGCATTGCACTTATGTAGTTCGTTGCGTTCCCCTAAGGAATCACATACTTGTTCAAACACTTCAATGTGTTTTCTAGCATCTTCGTCCCCATTGAATTTTTGCGTGAGTTTGGCAATTTGTACTGCCTTACTTCTAGGCTCTCTATCAGATGCATGACGCATATTTTCCGCGATAGATCGACCTATGGTTTGAGCAAAAGCTGCCAAGTCACCTATGTGAGGAGGCAGGGCCGGTGGAGGTACTCTTGGAATCATATGTGGGAGAGGAACAGGTACCGGTCTTGGCATATGTGTAGATGATGCAGGATATGGAACATAACCGGGTATAGGTCCACTCGGATAAGGGCTAGGGAGCGGCACTCGAGGAGCATGAACAAGTGGTACAATTGGAGGTGTGGGGGCCATGTGTGCATAAGGGGCTAGAGGCACATACGGTCGAGGCCCCATATTAGGTACTACAACACTAGGTAGTGGCACTGCGCTAACCGTAGATGTCATTGGTACATTTTCTATCAGGCTTATCCCTGGAGTGAGCACTGGGTTTTCCTTAATAGAGGGTTGAGCCAAGTTAGGGAAGCTAAAGTTTTCGCTCGGAGGCTCAGATTGCATAGAGACCCCAGGTGAAATGACGTAAGATGGGTCCATGGGGCTCATTAGAGGAGTCTCCATTTGAGATAGAGTAGGCTGTTGAGCCTTGCTCGTATCCAGAAATCTCATGGGGCCAGTTGAGAGTATATTTACCCCTCGGTTTTGCCTTTCTGATTGAATAATGCCATGGATAACATTACAGATCATTTTCTGTTGATCTTCGATGCTCGTGGCACTAGAGGTGGATTGTACAATCTCTATCCATCCTACATGGTAGGCGTGGCTAGAGTGTAGATCCGTCAACACCTCAGTGTGGAGGTCGTATGTCCAATGATCATTAATGAACAATCCTTCTAGAGTCGACGTGTTAATGGTTTCTTGTGAGGTAGAAGCAATGTTGCTCCCCGTGGTTTTACTTGTCACCAACGGTACTCTAGAGGGAACTTCTGAAGGAGGCAGCTCAACAGGGCCTTCTTGGTAAGAAGTTGGCAGGATATCCACATGGACACTCTTTGGGGGTGTGGGGTCCACGTGCGATGTGAAAGGAGATTCCACTTCCCCACCCCCTTCGCGTGCTTCATCTGCATCAGGTTCCGAGCGAGTAGCTCTACCTAATGTTTCCATGAAACGGCTAAACATACTAGTACTAGGCTGTGGAGCTTCGGGAGGTGCATGGCCTTCTCTCTCAGTGTTTTGGTTAGGGTATGCTTCCATGATTTCTGAGTCGGAGGAGGAATCACTAGCGGCTATTTTAGGGTCTTGGGTGGTGCTACCTTGTGTCCCCGCTGAGGGTCTAGATCCTATCGTGGATGGGTAATGGGTGTTCGTATGAACAGAGGCACCCTCAATATGCTCGTGTTCTAGCACCCGCCCAGAGCGTAAGTGCATGTGCTTTTGATACCCTAAGGTGTCAAAAAGCTGCTCTAGGAGGCCTTGTGACTAGTTTTTAGCGTGTTTTTTGTTTGTCTTTTTGCTAGATTTTTTAGAGCGTGTCGTGGAATGGGCCGTGTGATAGCTCGAAACGAGCGTATCGGTCAGAGGGTCGTGCCGTGCTTTACAGCCCTCCGTTTGGTCACTCTATGCCCTCGGAATCCCTAAAACTGTCAATTTCCAGTAGGGAACTAGGCCCAAACTAGAAAGTCTAAGGGTGCAAGTGGGAAGAGAAAGGAGGAGAGTGGAGGACTTGTCCCACATGCTCTCATTCTCTCTTGAGGGAGTAGGGTATATATATAAGAGTGAGTCTAGTATATATCATAAGATTGAGGACTGAGGCCTGGGCTTGGGCTTGGGCTTGGGCTTGGGCTTGGGCTTGGGCTTGGGCTTGGGCTTGGGAAAATGATCCCGATCCCGATCTATCTTTTATACAAACAAACCCGTCCGTTTTAAGAGACACGAACATTTTTTTAATTTTTTTTTCTGGGTGCAGAAATTGAAAACGCAGATATGCAGAAATTTCAAAAAACGCAGAAATTGCAAAAAATGCAGAAATGCAGAAAATTGAAAAAACGCAGAAATGCAGAAAATTGCAGAAATTGAAAACGCCGAACTTGAAAATGCAGAAATTGAAAAAACGCAGACAATAGCAGAAATTGAAACTTGACAGCAAATTCAGAAAACGCAAAAAACAGAAATCTCCACACACCCCTTCCCTGCCTTTCCTATGATAGAAGTTGCACCACAAGGAAGCGTAAAGTGCTAACCGAGCTTAGTGTAGGGCATATCCCCGGCAGCGGCGCCAAAAATGTGCGCTCCTTGCCGCACTGTCGAAGCAAGGGACTTGCCAATACACCGTATGCGAGCCACAAACGGCTCCAAGCACACAACAAACCTAAACTAGCAAGCTCAAGAGAACAAAGGGTGTGTCACTCACCGCTCTACGCTCGCCTTCGTGGTGGGTTCCTCGCTGCGATGAAGAAGAAGCTGCAGTCGTGCCGCGCTCAACCGCTTCGCCGCCGTCGTGCCTTCGTAATGCTCGATCGCACACACACTCTCCCTCTCTCTCTCTCTCTCTCACACACACACACACAAGGAGGTGAAGAAGAAGAAGATGGAGATGGAGCAAGAGCACTCTTCAATTGCACAAATGAGAGAATGAGTAAAAATTAGGTTTAGTTGGCTTTTATAGGAGCTCACCCCATTCACACTTGGGCGCCCATGCTTAACCAACTAATCCCTTGAATGTCCAAGTTAAAGTGCGCCTCTCATCGGCGATCACTCTACCTTTCCCTATTGGTCCGACAAGCCCGGTACCTGACTCTAAATAATACAACGTTTATAGATCATAGGGTGTCCGTGTGCCGTGAGGGTTAACACTTACATAGCAATGTCTTTATGTAACTTTTCTGACACAAGGTAATACCACCATCACACTGCTTAAACTGTATATTCAAGTAATGACGCAACAACCCCAAATCTTTCATCTTGAAAGTAGCATTCAAATCAGCCTTAAATTTAGCAATATGTCTCTCATTTGGTTGAGTGATCAGGAAATCATCCACATAAATTTAAGAACCACAACGCGAAGTACATCACCCTCATGCTTTACATACAATGTACTTTCTGTTGGATTTCTACGAAAGCCTCGTTTGACCAAGTGAGTGTCAGCCTTTTATTACCAAGCACGGGAGATTGCTTCAACCCATACAAAGCTTTTTATATTTGCACACTTTGTCCTCTTGTCCTTTCATGACAAAACCGCGAGGTTGCGTTACATAAACTTGCTCAAATATGTCACCATTCAAGAAAGCAGTAAATATGTATGATTGATGTACATCCCAACCAAAATGAGCTGCCAATGCACATAGAAAACGCACAGTAGTCATATGACAAGTGGGAGCAAAAGTCTCTTAATAATCTATGCCTTTCTGTTGTGCATAACCTTTTGCAACAAGTCGAGCCTTATGGCAATCAATCTCACCATCGAGCTTGAGTTTCAACTTGTAAACCCACTTTGTACCAATGGCCTTTTCGCCAGGAGGCAAATCACATAAATTCCATGTTTCATTTTCTATAAGTGCATGGCCGCCATCCATTTTTTTGAATTTTGAGTTTCACGAAAAGATAGAGGTTTCTCAACATCATGTAAGCTAGACACAACCAAATCATAACAATCTAAAGCATAAGATGCATGGCAAGAACCTTAACGAGTACGACTAGACAAAGGTGCATCCAATTTATTGTCACTTAAAGTATGCACCAACCATTTAGGCATACCTCTACCCTACTCATTCTCAGCCCTTTCCTCATCAAGTACATCATGTACATCTGCATCAGTAATAGGTTGATCTATAACATTTTTAGAAACCCCCATAGATTGTACATTTGCCTCATTGGAATGTACATTGGAACTTCCACCATTGAAAAGAGGCAACAAAGTGTCATAAATGTCTTGTGACCTTACATTACTATCTGTAGTACCTGACAGGTCGCTAGGCCCTAATCAATTGAGAAAACATAGTCAAGATGGACATGAATTCCAATGGATAGGCTCTCATCAACAAGTAACTTTAGTCCAAGCCATTGAAAAGGTTTCTGCCAGGACACCGACAAGGCTGGACTAGACAAGAGCAGGGCCGGGTTAGGCGGTGTGGAACGGGGAGTCCAACTAGGGCAAAGGGCCAGAGGATTTTCTATATAATGGGTGGTTGGGTGGAGGAGTCTCAGGCTCTAGCTTCCCTTGTCTTACATTGGTATCATAGCTAAGTACCTATTTTGGAAAAGGGGAATGCGTGGTGCTTTCTAACCACACAAAGCCTTGCATGTCGTGGTCCAATACTGTGGGGATCACCCCTTGCTAAGGAACTCAACGAAGAGAAGCCCCGTGGGCATGCAAGCTTGGCAAGGAGAGTTTCCGGGTGCAGGAGCACCAAACTGACGGCACGTGGGCTCATCATAGGCGCAAGGGCCTGCTTGGTGTTTCTCGACATAGGGCCGAAGACCCTCATGCTTTGCATCGTCCGCCCCCAGCACTCCAAGCACCTGCACGCTGCTTGCTCACTGCCATAGACGACTGTTCATTTTATTTTCCCACTTGAAGGCACCCAACCCCCTTAGGGGTAGTGGCCATACACAAATTTTAATCATAAGGGGCGGTACCCACGGTTCCCCCCCCCCCCCCCCCCCCCACTCCACTCCACGTTCGAGTACGGCAAGGCCGGAAAGGACGGCATCAACGAATCCCGCACACATTTCGACACAAATTTTCTGCGTATTACACAGAAACCCAGAGATTTCAAGACCACCAATTTTACGAAGTTGCAGTACAAGTTTTTGGTGAAATCAATTACCGCTTTCAAGCCTAATTGATTTGGCTACCAAGAACTTGTGGAATTCCATATACGGCAGATAATTCGAATCACTCTCCACCGGACTAATCTCAATTTTAATGGAGTTAGCAAGGCTCATTATACTTTCCGAGTGCTCTCAATATCGGGTATTTTTTCTTTCTGAGTACTCCTTGCACCGCACTCTATAGCCATGGATTCGGATATCAATATGACATTTGATTTTGAGCAAAGTACTCCTGATCCTACCAATGATGTCCGCGGCCGGATCCTCTCAAGGAGAGTACCCGTGACGCTACGGCAGGTGAAGATACTTATGAATTGCTCGATATTCAAGAATTTCGTGCACTTTCAACACGCATGACAGTCATTGATGAAAATTTTAAAGCTTTAAATGAAAATGTTACTAAACTATCCACATTAGTAATTCGATTAATGCATCAACAATCTAAGAGTCCTGCTGACATGCACATGCATGAGCACGTTGCCACACAAGGGCAGGGCATTTCTAATCTAGGGCAAGGTTCAAATGCTGATATGTTGCATACTCTCATTGCAAAAGAGGTGGATGAATTGTTAAAGAACATCAAACCACCGATTTTTAAGGGAGAAGACCGAGATCACAATAAGGATGCAATGAATATCTTTCTCAGCAAGTGGGATGGAGTTCACACCTTACAACATACTCCGGATGCAGCCAGAGCTCTGCAAATGAGCTTAACTCTGGAAGGCAAGGCCTACAAATGGTGGATGTCTCTCAAGGAGAAGAACATCATACCACAGAGTTGGGCAGCTTTGAAGCAATGTTTAGCAAGAAATGTTTGCCTACAAACGAGTCCGATCGGAACTGGACGGCTTGGGACACATGTTCCATGCGCCAATACCCATCACTCCTTGAATATATCTCTCACTATTGGGACGTTATTCTCAAGTTGGAAGGCTTAGATACCTTTCAACAAGTACGGGGGTTCATACGAGGTCTGACACTCAAGCTTAAGAAGTATGTCAAGACCCAAGACCCTAAAACACTCAAGGAATCCATAGTGAAAGCACATATTCATGATGATCCTAATGAGAAGAAAACACATAATAGTCACATGCCTGCTAATATACATAGTAATACACAATTTCTAGTTGCCAATTCAGATGCATCTAAACAACCCAAGGGGTCCAGGGGTCCTCTCTCTCCTGAGGACTTTGATAAAGACAACAAAGAAAAATTATGTTTTCAATGTTTAGGAAGAGGTCATGGAAAAAAGGATTGTCCCAAGGGGAAATCTGTTGCTCAGGGCAAGGAGAAAGCAATGCACACAGTGTAACTACTGCCTCTTGAGTCTTCCTCACAATTCTCTACAGTGGAAATAACACACACTGAGGTGGTGCATGAATGCTGTCTCACAGCTTCCATGTGGAAACTAACCTTTGGACCACATGAGTTAGTATGTATGCACAGATATCTGCAAGGGCACAAGTTGCGCATCTTGGTAGATGACGATGCTACTCAAAATTTCATCAATTACGGATTGGTGAAAAAACTCAAACTGCCTCAAACTCTGAGTACCCACCGCTACAAGGTAGCAATGATGAATGGACATGATACTGAAATATGGGATACTCAATGCCGAGCTGTTCCATTGGAAGTACAAGGGTACTCTACATGTTTGGATTTTCAGGTTATGAACATGGAAAGGGCTGATGTGGTTCTTGGTAGGGAGTGGTTGCATAGCCTAGGACCATCACTAAAGCGTAGCGATGAGCACAACAGCTTGATGTTTGAATCCCATGGCTCGCATGTGTTGTTGTTAGGAGAAAAAGATATACCTTCATCACCACTAATTTGTACCGTTGAGCTTATGCAGATCGTTTCTGATAATGAAATAGATCAGGTTTTCTTGTGTTAATCACTGTCTCATTTTATTTCTAACATTGAGTCTGTTGAACATTCCTCAACGCCGCATGCTTCTCTCTCCTCTATTCCACCAATTGCTAATTCTAAACAAGCAAACATTGCTAGTCAATTACAGAAATTATTAAAGGAATTTCAAGATGTATTTCCTAATGATTTGCTGCAGGCTGTAAACTTGTTAGTAAACCACCTTACCATATGAGTTATTCAGAGGCTACTGAGGTGGAACGTCAGCTTGCTGACTACCTTAGCAAAGGGTTTATACAACCTAGTTCTTCACCATGGGCTTCGCATATCCTCTTAGTGAAGAAAAAGGACGGTAGTATGCACATGTGCATAGACTATCGTGGCTTAAATGCGGTTACAGTGAAGAACAAATACCCATTGCCCAGAGTAGATGAGTTGTTTGATAAGCTCACTCATGCTCATATTTTTACGAAAATAGACTTGCGGTCAGGATATCACCAAGTCCGTATTCGACTTGCCGATATACCTAAAACTGCATTCCGAACATGGTTTGGAGACTACGAGTTTTTGGTGATGCCCTTTGGGTTAACCAATGCGCCCGCAACATTCATGACACTTATGGATAGTGTCATGAAGACCTATTTGGGTAAATTTTTCATTGTTTTCCTCGATGACATCCTAGTCTATAGTGCTTCTGAAGAAGAACACTTACAACATCTCATGCAGGTGTTTGAGTTGTTACGCACAAAAAAATTATATGCCAAGGAATCTAAATGTGATTTTCTAAAAGATGAAATTTATTATTTAGGGCATGTTATTTCAGCTAACGGGCTATACATGGATCAATCCAAAGTGGATACCATCTAAAAATGGCCTCCTCCTAAAAATATGAACGAATTACATATATTTTTAGGATTTGCAGGTTTTTACCGAAGGTTCGTTAAAAATATGCTCAAATTGTTGTTTCTATGACAGATCAACTAAAAGGCAAAGGTAAATATTTTCAGTGGGGATCCGCTCAACAACATAGTTTTGATACTCTGAAGGATGCATTAGCTACAACTCCTATACTGGCTATTGTAGATTTTTTGAAACCATTCGTTTTGGAAACGGATGCCAATGATCGTGCTATTGGAGCAGTTCTGTTACAAGACGGACGACCGATTGCATTTGAAAGCAAGAAGCTTGATGTAGCTCAACAGACCTATTCTGCTTACCAATGCGAACTCTATGTAATAGTGTCTGCCTTAAAAACATGGCGGCATTATCTTCTGTATGGTGCTCGGTTTGAAATTGTGTTTGACCATGAAAGCATCAAGCGGTACACAACAAATGGATTTAAAGGGTCAAAAAGCCAGGTGAACCGAGATCATTCAGGAATATGACACCAAGCTAAGGTATTGCAAAGGCCGATACAATGTAGTCGCAGATGCTCTAAGTCGAATGCTAGAGATCAATTCGCTCTTGTTCACGGAACTCCGTAGTGAATTTTTAAATTCTCACAAAGGCAAATATGAGCATGATGAAGCATATTCCAACGTGTGGAGCCATGTTCAAAAGAGGGATCCTTCTCACTCCATTGACGGTATTGTACAGTTAACCTCCACACCTAGTTCTCCTTTATCAAGTGATGAACTACAACGATGGAAGCATTTTACCATCGACAATGGGTACCTACTCCATAAGGGGAGAGTTTGTGTACCGACGTACAAAGACATTTGGTGCCAAATTCTTTATGAATGTCATGATAGTCCAAGTGTAGGGCACCCGGGGATTAGAAAAACTTATGCTCTCGTACGACGACAGTTTTACTAGCCAGGTCTACATGGCTTTGTTCAAGCTTATTTCTTGCATTGCCAAAAATTTCAAGTTAACAAAGTAGAGCCCTTGAAAGTAGGAGGAATCTTATATCCTTTGGAGATTTCCAATGGAAAATGGGAAAGCATCTCTATGGATTTTATTGTAGATTTACCAACCACTGTACGAGGTCATGACTCAGTATGGGTGATCGTAGACAGGTTGACTAAACTATGTAAGTTTATTTTGATCAAATCAATGGTTAAGACACCAGAACTAGCTAAGTTATTTGTGGACAATCTATACAAATTGTATGGTTTGCCCAGTAACATTGTTAGTGACCGTGATCCCAAGTTTAACAACCACTTTTGGAGAGTTGTATTTAAACGATTGGGTACACAACTAAACCTCAGTACAGCTGATCATCCAAAAACGGATGGTCAGAGTGAACTGGTTAACCAGGTGCTAGAGGATATGCTAAGAACATATGTCAGCAAAAACAGTCAGACTGGGAAGAATAGTTACCTATTCTCGAGTTTGCCTATAATAGTGCTAAGCATGTCACAACAGGTTTTGATCCTTTCATGCTTATGTATGGGTTTCAACCTAGGTCACCAATTATGATGGGGTTGGCAATCGAAAAACTCCAACATGTTAAGGATTTTCTCCAAGACCACATGGATATGTTGAACTTGCTCGTCAGAATGTCCGGCAAGCACATCATCAGTATAAGAAGTACGCTGATGAGAAACGTCGGCAAGTTACCTTCAAAGAAGGGGAGGAAGTATTTTTACGTGTGCCAGAACATTCAGAAAGTCTAAAAACTGGGCCGACACCTAAATTATCTCCCTGATATTGTGGGCCTTTCAAAATACTCAAGCGAGTAGGTGATCGTGCCTACAAATTATTACTACCTTCACATAAAATCCCTCCCTCATTGAATACCACAAGCTGTAGGAAGCCTCCCAAACGCACTTTCTATATGGCAAGGACCAAAAAAACTGCAAAGAAGGATCCAAAGACCAACGAGGTGCACAGAAGGCAGAAGATGTGTGTAAATAGACAACCAAAAGAGCTAGCTCACCCCGCATTGAACCCGAATGCACAGAGACGGACACATCCAATGGGCATACATCGTGGGAAGGGGAGTATATCCTAGTGAATCATAGGGTGGGTTAAAAGACATTGCCAGGAGGGATGGGCGCAATGCCATCTGGCCTAGGTCACCAAAATGAGACCGGTTGACCAACAGGTTTTGGTTGATTTCATTGAACCTCCTACCTTACCGCATGAACTTGAACGTGTTCTTGATTATCATGAGTTGTGTACACGTCATCACGTATGTCAACAAGCCTTAATCAAGTGGAAAGACCGACCTGAAGAAGGTGCCACTTGGGAAAACATTAGTGTTCTTAAGAAGAAGTTCCCCACTTTTATTTTCGTGGACGAAAACTCCTCTTAAGGGGGGAGTAATGTCAAGACACTGACAAGGCCGGACTAGACAAGGGCAGGGCCGGGCTAGGCGGTGTGGAACAAGGAGTCCAAATAGGGCAAAGGGCCAGGGGCTTTGCTATATAATGGGTGTTTGTGTGGTGGACTCTCAGGATCTAGCTTCCCTTGTCTTAAATTTTCCTAGCCCTATCTTGTAGGGAAAGTATGAACTAATACAAGAATTTTATACGTCCCTGATTCTCACCTTCCAAAAGAGAGAAACCCCAAATGCCGTTTTCCCCATAATTTTTAGAGGGATGTACAATTTGGGACCTCGACTACTCTGGGCACAACGAGTCTATAGTTTCGCTTCTTCTATCAATGAGGAGTGGAGAGTTTCTCAACTAATCGAGACCACCCATTCTTGACTAGCAACCTGAGCTAGCCCCAACTTTCCACCTCACACTCACACTTTCTAGCTTGTTTTCTAATTACTACCACATGTTTGTTCATACACACAATTCCTTTTTAATATTCCCATCAAAATTTTGTTAAAACAGCCCTTTAAACATGATCAAAGCGGCATCAAAACAATCTTTTCTAGAATAAAAACAGCATACGACCCTTCTTCATTAAAATATCCCAACCCCAAAAGTTCACTCCTCTTGGCGAGAGTTTATAGCTCCCGGTGTCTTTAGTTGCCCATACAACTAAATTGTCCTGAAATTTGGGCACAAACCCGTAGTGCCTAACTTGCAACTTGGGCACAAACTTGCAAGTAATATCTTGCATTCTGGGCACAAACCCGCAAGATGTGTGCACCCATATGCACTGCTTTAGTGTTCACTTCGGTAAGCCCTCCTCCCTAGATATCAAAGGGAGTTTTGACTATACCGGTATAGGATTTTGAATGAAGAAGGTTCGAGAGTTTTCCTACTAGGCAAACATTTCTTTCCTACTTCAGACAACGAATTCTCAAACAAACCTTCCATATTAATAAAGAAAATTAACAAGTTCAATTGATGCAGTTTCAAATTGGGACTGACCCAATGTTTAGGTAGTTTTCTCCTTCCTAATTACTCATGATGCATTGAACAAAAAAGAGGTTTCGTACCTGTTCATGAGCAATAACATCACTTCGTGGGATAAGTGGCACATCCTCATTCATCGAGTCCTTTACCATCACTGTTTTGGCTTCGTGATCGTGTGATCCACCATAGCGAGTTCTCTTGGGTGCCATCCCCACTACTAGATACTTAACTTGAGAACTTTGTAAGCTAAAGTATAAAGAAACCAATGGACGTAGGGTAAATGCTTATAAGTGTTTTAATTCCAAAACATATATAGTTATTCCACACATCAAACCGAAAACATATGCTTGCTTAATCTTGCCATAATCTTTTGATAAATGCACTAATCACATGATTAATCACTTATATCTACTTGCAAGAACAATCCATCATTTTAGTAGGACAAAATTCTTGAATAAGAATAGCTAATTCATGCAAGCATCTAGGTTACATTGATGAATAATTGTGCATGCAATCAACACAATTGATTATGTAATCGAGCAGTGAGACCTTCATTACTTTGTAATATAGAGAGATTACCATACAATGTGTATAATGATTGTTGATTTCCAATTGTGGATAAGTAAATAAGAGTATAGCATTTGATAATAGAACAGCAATTGGAAAGCATTGCAATTGAATAATGATATGGTAGTAATGGGAAAGGAACGAATTGAATAATAATACGACAGTAATTGGAAAGTATCTCAATTGAGAGAAGAGATTAATAATAACAAGATTAAATAATAGATTTACATTACCCAAATGTGCTTTGGAGTTATTGATCTCTCAAAGCTTCGATGCGATAGTCACCAAGTTCTTTGCCACAGCAGCAGAGCTCCCTTCTTCCAAGTGTGTTCAACCGTGTGTAAAATTGAGTGGGAATGCCCTTTATATAAATTTTGGAGGTTCCTTGTTGCCCAAATCAGCCCCATACCTCCCCTACTTGCCCCCTCTTGCTAAAAGCATGTGAAGAGGTGTCAGAAGCTCCCACTTAGTCATTAGAGGTCTCCCTCTTTACCCTTTTGGGTGATACACCTCATGTACTTACCCATGCTTATAGTAAGCCATACCATAAGTGACAGGTCCATGGCTATAGGTCATTTATGGGCATTTATGTACATACATACACATGCACATACATGTCCATGCACATGCATACAATACATACCTTAGACTTTAGGATTTAATTTATTAACACTAGGATGAAAATTAATTGTCTAGAGTGAGCTTAGCTTATCAAAATTTAATTCTAAAAGTTGCTAATAAAAGACAAGCTTGCGGATGACAAGCTGAGGTGTCAGATGCACACACTTGCTATATTTAGCAATTTTCGGAGCAGGCAACTATTTTTATGAAAATTCAGGACGGGGTAGATTTAGACGAGACGATCACGCCAAGGTGGGTACAAGCACCACAAAAATTTCTATTTTTGGATTAAAATGACAAAAAAGTAAACCTTTCATCAAATATTAATCATTAGTACATCAAAGGTGGAAAAAATGCCAAAAATAAAAACTTTCTATTTATGACCAAAATGGCCCGATATTAAGCCTTTACCTAGGAATCCCCTCTGCAAGGGTGCGAGAGACCTTACAATTTTCACAGGCATGAACAATTGAGACTTTCTCGGCTCTTGGTGCAATGAAGTTCTAATTTTGCTTTTCCTAAACAAAAGGGAGTAGAGAGTTTCTCAACTAATGGAGACCACCCATCCATTGACATGGCAACTTGAGCTCCACTTTCCACCCCCACACTCACACTTTAGTCTTGTTTCCAAATTACTAACATATGGATTTTCATAACACAAAGTTTCTTTTTTATGATTCATATCACAGATTCCATAAAATAGTCTTGCAAACATTATCAAATTGGCAACAAAACATTATTTCCTAAAAGAAAAATAACATAAGATCCTTCTTTAGTAGAATATCCAAATCACAAGAGTTCACTTCTCTTGACAAGTTTTTATTACCCGCGGTGTCTTTTTCTACCCATAGAACTAGATTGTCTTGCAATCTGGACACGAGCCCGCAAGGTTGTCCTAGAATCTAGGCACAAACCCAGAAAGACTATCTTGTAATCTGGGCACAAACTCGCAAGAGATGTACACCCAGTTTAGTGTTCACTCTACTAAGCCCTCCTCCCTGGATATCAAAGGGAGTTTGAACTATATCAATATAGGATTTTGAATGAATGACAGTGAACACTATGGGAAAAACTTCATTTTTTTGTACTAAGTCAATATAGAAAGTTTTTTGACACAAAAAAGGTGCAAATATTTCTGAAAAATCTACACAACATTCTACTAAAAACACAATTACATCCTTGAAAGCCTACCATTAAAGACTCAAGGTTTTCAAATATAATGCTTGAACTTTTCCCATCAAAATACTTATGGTTTGTTGACGAACATGACCAAACTTCTTCAAGGTCAAGCCAAAAACAAGAATTTCCACATCCTCTAAGTTTAGATTATCGACAATACGTCATTCTCTACTTCCCTTTTTCTTGTTCTTAGTTACCTTGATCGCCTAATGATAGTACCTAATGGTAATTGCATCTTATCCAATCCCTTTGTACCAGTGAACATCAACCGAATGAATACATTGATTTTGTTCATGGATCATGATGAGTTTGGCTATCCAAGATGGACATCCACTCTCATCATCTAATGCTAACATAGCAATCATGACACCCATAGCCAGCTCATTGACATTCTTGTCGCACATCTCTTTCTCTTGTTGTCGTTTTTGTGTTGTTTTTCTTACACCAACATAAGCTTCTCGAGTCTCTCCATGCACCAATCGCTCTAACTCCTCTATTAATTGAGTCCCTTGATTTCCACTTTCTATAACATTATCGTTTTAGGAATAATGTTTGATTTTCGCACATGCCAAAAAAATGGATCCAAGTTTATGACTTCAATTGTGTCACTTTTGTGGCCCTCAATTAACCTCTTTTGATCCTCAAAAGAACTAAACCACCACTCCATCGAGAATGCTAGAAAGTATACATGTGATACTTGTACCGTGTCTTTGATTTCAGCTAAGCACTACAGATAATTGATGCTTTGATTCTTTTTTAGAGATTTTTTTGATTCATTTGTTGATCCTAATAGCATGTATTTAGATGACACAATATGATGTTCATGATATGAATTTTAAACCATCAACAAAATGCCATGATTCTTTGCTAGAATACTTCTTGCACCAAAGTTGAGTTTCACCATCTTTCTTCTTCATCTTGAGTTGATGTTAAAAACTATGATCATTTAGGTTTACAAAGGATGATGTACCTAAAGCTCCACCAATGCAAAACTCACGAAAATCATATGCTCATTTGAGAACATGTACTTCCAATTGAGGTTCGTAAGATTCTCTAAGGACTTCATAAATTTCAAGAAGATCAAATGATCTTTTCTTTGCCAACTTAATTGAAAATCTACTGAACATTTGTTCAGTTTGATCATGAGTATGCCTCATTGATAAAAAACCAAGTTTGACCTTCTTAAAAACCTCTTTTTCCACCAGCATGCTTAAGTAAGCTATCAACACTTGATTCTTGTTTTCTCAAGATGTGTTTCCAAGCTGCACGTACAATGTTCGTAATAATTCTCCTTCCCACTTGTTCAAAATTTTTGGATCATAGTGACTGTGAGGTTTAGATCGTTATGTAGATTAGGTAAGTTGTTGAAAACTTTGGATGTCATGATAAGTGCTCCAACCACATGTAGCTGCACAAAATTTTCTTCTTGGAGATTTTTTGGAGCATGTAAAAAATGAGGTAGTAAAGTCTTCTTCTCATCCATCCCATCAATGACCAATCCCAAGTATTGATCTTTGTGTTCTAGACACTTTTTCCTATGCTTTGCTAGCTTTTGTTGTTCTGTGCTTTGTTGTTCTTGATGGATTTTGAGTGCAAGTTGAATCTGAGCTTCAAAACAAAAGAGAATGATCCAAAAAATTCTATTTAAACTTCAAAACCCAGATCAATCTTACATTTTTGTTCTGATGTTTTGGTCGTGTCTTGCTTTGCTTTTAATTCAACACAATCTGACACGCACCCATTCTTGTTTTTTTCGGAATCTTTACATGCGAGAAGTGATTTCTCCAAACTCTTAGAAATGAGCAAAGAGAAAGAATTGGCACGTTCTATTCCTTAAGAGTTTCAGCATAAAGATTGTAAATCTTTGTCTTTGTAAAGTTATTCGCGATAAAAGTGTAAACTTATAGTCCGGAAGATTTTTGTCATTAGAACCCACAAATACATCCAAACAGTTCTTTAAATATGACAGCTCATGAGTATCATGTGCTATGTATGAGCACTCCCATACGCTGATTGCTCAAACAAAAAACTTTTACAAAACATCTTCGACATACAATTTCATCCAAAATTGTATATCTTGTATATTCATTCATTATACCAATTGATGCATGTAAAAAACTATTTTGGTTAGATCGGTTCATCCCAAAGAATATCTCTCTTTCTTGCTTGATTTTGTTGAAGCCTAAACTTCTTAAACAATTCTTTGCACAAAAATACTGTGGACAAGTTTCTTTCACAGCTGCTCCTTTGTGTAATCTTTTCGTTCTGCTCAGAGTAGTGTTTAAATCCTCAGCACTTTCAACATTTCCTTGAGAATCAAAAGTGTTGTCCAACTCCATGCCGACGTTTCTTGAAACCTTAATTTGGCTAATAGCCTTTTCACCGCTAGAAGCATTATTCTTTGTTGGTGTTGTAATTAAGAAAGAAGATAAGTGAAAAGATTCAAAAGTGCTTGAAAATGACATGTTTGAGGCAACAAATTGAGAATGATTAAAAAATGATTCCACAAAGGAAACCTTTAGCTTTGGCTTTTGCTAGAATGAGTTTGAGAAGTCCTAGGTACTTCTTACACTATTTAAATGTATTTTTGTTAAAAAATATAAAGATAGATAAAAATAAAAATTTAAAAAATATTTATGCTTCCTTAGAGCTTTTTGCATTTGATCTCTAGAGCACGTTTTTAGGTATGATTTTTAATTTCATGTTTTGATATATTAGCTTTTTAGTGTTGCACAATTTGTTTATACAAAGAACAAACTTTTTGAGTTTGATCAAATCTTGTTTTTTGCAAGAAAATGGTTGAATTTGCATTTAAGACTTTTTTAAGTTTTAGAGCCTAGTATTTTTTTGGAATATTTTAGACCATTTTAAATAAAAACAGTTCAACCAAATTGTTAAATCTAGTACAATAAAGCATTAATCTTGAGTTTTTTGCACTAATGTATCATTAACTTGTATACTGAAATATATATATATTTTTTGAAAGTGTTGTTTGACCAAAAAAATAATAATTTCTTTTTTGAAGCAATTTTCACAGCATGTGTAATTAGTGTACTCTAGAAGATAATTTGTTTTTTTAATAGAACTCATTTGAATTTAAAAAAAACATGACGACCTGTGTGTCAATTTTTGTTTTGGAAAACAAATTTATAGCACAAGCGTATTCCAAAATACATGTGTGCAAGCTCCTTGTATTCTAGAATACATGTGTGCAAGCTTCTTGTATTCTTGAATAAAAGCTTGTGCTGAACTTCTTTTCCAAAATACAACTTTATAATACACTTGTATTCTAGAGTACATGAGTGTTAAGATTTTTGTTTATTTATTGTGTATAAGTATTCTAGGATTAATTTTTTTTAAAATTCTAGAAGACAAGATTACTTCAATCTCATTAGGAAAAATATGAACCCCAAAAGGTCCCTTAATGGTCAAAGATGCGTTTGGAATATACTCTCTACACCAATGAAAATGGGCTTGTGGCCATGGTCCCACCAGTTGTTTAATTTTTTCAAATGGTCATAACTTGAGCATGTTAACTTTAAATTTGTTGGATGATAGTACATTTGGATCGCATTTGCAAGCTCTTTCCATAGATATGCTACATGATATATTTTTGAGGTATGGAGATATGGGTTATCCATGCCTCCCCTTTTATGTACTATTGGTGACTGAAATCTGATTGGTTGCTCTTACAAGGACCCTTTGGGATTCATATTTTTCCTAATGTTGTATTCCGGAATACAAGTTTTAGCACTTCTCTATTCTAGAACACAATATTGCAACAATCTTGTATTCTAGAATATATAAGTACAATGCAAGTGTATTCTGGAATACAAGTTTCTAACGTAGGTGTATTCTAGAATACAAGTTTGCAGCACATGTGTATTCTAGAACACAAATTTGTAGCATAAGTGTATTATAGAATACAAGTTTGTAACACATGTGTATTTTAGAATACAAACTTGTTATACTCTTCTAATCCAAAACACAACGAGAAGGGTTTGCTCTCTCCAGAGGTCGTATCTAGGTATGTCTTTTTTTTCTTTATCTCCATCTCCTTGTTCATTTGTGAGTTTTCTCTATCTTCATGTGTATACTTTGCATGGCTGTGTGCAAATCGTTTTTGCGTTTTTACGTGCGTGCAAAATTTACACGCAGTTTTCGGGTCTGGAGCCTGAATTTGCATATTTAGCATTTTGAGAGATTTTCTAGCAGGTGTTTTATAGTTTTATTACCCTTTCAGAGTTGTTTATGCCAAACATCACAACAGAAGATAGTTTTTAGCCATACAAAAAATCTTCCTGTGTGTATCTTACAGAAAACATGTACCAATGTGTAGGTTAAAAGTACAGATGTATGATGGGTTGTGAATACAAAGAGAGCTATCTTTTGACAATCTTGTACAGAGGAAGTTACCATTGGTTGTGTAGATCTTTGTACACATGGTGCGGATTTGTTGTTATATGCATAAGGACACATCAATGAAGAAACAATGATTCTTCTATTCTTGATGTACTTCCAAATGAGGATAGGTTGGATAGTAAAACTACTCTCTTTGGTCTTCCGTGGTTAAGAAAGAACTTGTTGTAAGGAATTTGTGAGATTTTTTGGTTGGCTTGGAGATTCAAGTGTCGAGTTTTGCTCTAGCCACTGCACAAAGAGATAGTGTCACTACTATTGTAGTACCTGTTGTTGTTGGGACAATAGAGAAAAGGAGATGGGATTAGCATGATGCACTTGCTGTTGGTATCATTCTGCTAACATATAAAAGATCTATTGTGCCATAAATAAAGACATGCTTTGCTTTTTTTTCTGGGCTTGAATACACATAAATTCCTAATTTTCTTCTTAAGAAAGCATTGAAATATGAGGGATTTTTTAATCTTCTTTGTTTGATTTTTTGTAAATTTAATGTGCTTCTTGATGTTTTTAAGTATTTTGGATTTTGTATTCTTGATTACAAGAATTTATGGTTTTTTTGTTGATGTTTGAAGTTTCTTCTTTGTAATGGCTTCTCCTTCTAATGATGCTCGTGTTTCCAAGAATCAAAGAAGAGGTCAATAATCTACTCTTGCTAACTCAATCTTCATCTGGTCCAATTGCTCCAATTGGTTTAGGTCGTACAGGTTCACTCACCCCCTCGCATAGTAAACCTACTCCCATTAGTCCTCACTTTCAAGAACCTAGGTTGCGTGTGTCAATAGCTGGAGCAGATTCTAGAAGAGAGCTTCATCCACCTCCTCTTGCTTTTGAAAGTGGTGCTTCTCAATGACAATTTTTAGCTGCTCATTAGTTTCCAGAACAAGCTCAAGGTATTGATGAGACTTTACCGATGGTACCTTTAGGGAGAGCCATTGCTCCCCCTAGAGGTATGCTTACTACCTCTCATAAACAAAGAAAACCATCATCTCATGATGTTCAAGTCCTTTGGGAGCATGCACGACATAAGAAGTGTGAAGGTTATGCTTGGTTAATTCAGGTAGGTATTTTTGGACAGAGTCGAACCGTTGTTGAATTTCTTGTGTCGTTGACGATAAAGGTCCCATCAATGAGGAAAGTGTTTTCAAAGTAGTAGGTCTTCTTGTTGATGTCAGAGAAAACACCTCGCAAGACATCGTATATTGCCTTGTAGAAGGGAAAGAAAAACAATTTGTGAATGACAAAGAGAAGAAATATGCTTTCCAAACTTGCACGCAAGGATTTCAAGATAGAAAAAGTATATCCAACTTCTCAATAAGTCGAATTCAAAGATGCCATGCTTACTAGGAAATGAGCAAGTGGAACTAAACTTTTTTCACTTATGTTTGAAGTTTGTGTTCTGAAAAACAAAGAATACAAGTACTTTGCACTTGTATTCTAGAATACAAATGTAATGCACACTAGAATGCAAGTACCAAGCACTTTTATTCTAAAAAAACAGTGTGAAGCACTTTTCTTTTGGAAATAAAGCAATTAGCTTATGGATTTTATAGCACAAATGCTTTGCACTTGTATTCTAGAATACAAGTGCTACACTTGATCTTTATTGCAAAGCTTTTTCAAAATGACGTTTGATGTCATAAAAACTAATATCTAATACTCCCACATTATTTTCTCATATTAAACTGATCATTTAATATGGGGAATTACTAGGGGAGTAAAAGGTAGAATATTGGTAAGGTTGCCAGAACAATCTCTATCAGGGATCCAAAGGAGGAAAAATAAGGATCCAAAGCGGGACATTCTGCAGAATAGTAATTTGCTTCAATGAGGCTTAAAAGACCTAAGTTTCAACATGATAGGGGAAAATTGGATGGTTGTGGGAAGACTAAAAAGTCTTCCCACATCCCTCGGATGAGAAGGGGAAAGAGATTGAAATGAATGTTGATAGCTTTTATTTTGCTAGAAAGAGCAACTAATGATGCCCCTATGCTTGTAAACTATCTTGTTTCTAGGTTTCAACAAGCCCCTGGACAACCCATCCCTCCAAGGTGAAGTGCTACAACAATTGCGCACCCATGGTATTCTCCAAACTCCCCACCAAGAAGAGAGAGTAGCTAGGACATCTCCTGGTGAGACTTCAAAAAGAGGACTCTCTCTGATAAGGGAAGAAGAGGAGGATCCGTAAGAAGGGCTAAAGCACTTACTACTTGATGAGGCATCTACCTTCAAAAGGAGAACCGAAGTTTCAATGGTAGAGCATCCACCAAAAGAACGAGAAATAAGTGAGTCTTGTGCCATCTCGATAGAGATGGCTCCACAAAGATGGTGGGAAAAACGCTCTCCAACACCCCCTACATAGAGAAGACCATCGCATACTTCTCTACACCATAATTCAAAGAGGGAAGAGAGAAAACAAGAGAAGAAAAATATGAGAAAGAGGTTACCCTCTTCTCCATCTTCTTCATCCTCTTCCTCTACTGAAGAAAGTGATGGTGCAAACAAGGAGGAACAAGGGAAAAAAAGGTGAGAAAGAGGTCACCCTCTTCTCCATCCTCCTCATACTCTTCCCCTTCCGAAGAAAGTGATGGTGCAGCTCTCGAACCACCTAAAAGAAGAGGCCATAGTAAATCCTATGCCTCCTGGAAGAGGTCATCCAAGCTCAAAAAGTTCAAAGAGGGAGGAAATAAAATCTCTTTCCTTACCTACAATGACACTTTTGGTGCTACAGACAAAGTCTTGGCCTTTGCCCAACAATTCGATGCGGGATTTGGAGATGAGGGCTTCTCGGAGTCCTCTAAGCTACGTCATATGTAGCCATGCATTTTTAAAAGTCCACCAGGCAATGGTGGTCTAGCCTACGAGCAAACTGTGAAGCTCCACGAACATGGAAAGCATTAAGAGCTTCCATCATGAAGCAATTTTTGGCTACCGATGCCAAAGACAAAGTACTCACCGAATGGTGAATCTTGAAGATCTCTCCCTACGAATCTATTCACAAATATGTAGACAAGTTTTGGGATTTACACCTCAAAGCCACTGTCTTATAAAAGATGGATTTTGGAGAGAAAAAACAACAATTTTGTGCGGGTTTAACTGAGGATATGGTGGAGTGTGTTAACTCCCAAAGGCCATGCACCATATCTGCGGTCATACACCATACCATCGTGGCTTCTTGAATCAACTTCCAACAAGGGGTTAAGAGAAATCTTAAGCCCATGAAAAACAAGGATCATAACGAGCCTAAGGGGAAGGAAAACATCCAAAAGTATCCCAAAGGCAAAACGAACAACAACAAAGCTAAGGAGAAGGGAGTTTAGAAAGGCAAAAATAAACTCTCTCCTGAAGAGCTAGAGCGTTATCGAAAAGATAACCGTTGTTTCAAGTGTGCGGAGCAAGGGCATTCCTATCGTGCTTGTCCCCACGTGAATACACGTAATGAGCCTCCTAGAGCTACCTTGGTCCATATTCAAGAAGAGGATGCTCATCACAAAAGATCTCCTCTATGCCATGCTTGGGGAAAGGTAAGAGAACATGATGCTTTCATTCTCTTTGACCCTAGTTCTACTCACAATTTCATATCCACAGAGTTGGCCACCAAACTAGAATCCAAGCCTATGAGATGGGAGATATCCTACCTTGCCAACGGTGCTTTCAAGGGGCAAGAAGCCTAAGTCACTCCCTTTTGGGAAATTGAGGCTCCATGTCCAAAGCTATGTGAACAAGGAGGATCTCTTCATCTCTCCTCTCAAGCATGAGGATGTAATCCTAGGGGCACCATGGTTTGATCGCATTGCTGCCAATGTTAAATTCCCTAAAAGGAAAATCTACTTTAGGTTCAGGGAAAAAGATATGTACATAGATGCTAAGGATTTGGGTAGTACCATACCCATTATACATAAGCAATATTTCAGTAAGTCGATAAAGAGCTCTATTTCTGTGTACATGATTTTTGTTAAAGATTATTAAAATGAACCTAATGTTTTAGCAAAAAAAGATATAACCAATCAAAAGGAATGGGAGTTATCCAAGTTCCTCAAGGGATTCCAAGATGTTTTTATTGATGATATCCCTTGTGAACTAACTCCCAAATGAGGGGATGAAGACCATGCATTTGAACTTCTTCCAGGAAGCTAACCACCTAATAAAACTCCTTACCGAGTTTCCCAAGCTCATTAAGAAGAGATTATGCGGCAAGTGCATGTGTTGGTTGAGAAAGGCATGGTTAGGCCTAGCTCATCTCCATTTTTGTTCACCAATGTTATTAGTGCAAAAGAAAGATGGAAAATATCGTATCTGTGTCAACTATAGAGCACTAAATAGGATCACTATCAAGAGTGGGTTTCTTGTTCCACGGGTAGAAGACCTATCTAATAAGCTACAGGGGTTGACCTAAAAAGTGGCTACCATCAAATAAGGATAGTTGATCAAGACAATGTAAAGACCCCATTTCGCACTACGTTTGGTCTTTACAAGTACATTGTCGTTCCTTTTGGCTTGAACAATGCACCAGCCACATTTAACCGCTTGATGGAGAAGCTATTTAGGCCTCATCTACTCTAATTCATTAAAAGAACACAAGCAACACCTCCACGTAATATTTCAAGTTTTACGAGAGAATAAAATTTATATTAATCGAAAGAAAAGTGAATTTTTCTTACAAGAGATTCAATACTTAGGTCACATTATCTCTCAAGATGGAATCCAAATGGATCCATTAAAGTTAGAGGTAATAAAAAGATGACCTAATCCAAGGAATCTACATGAACTAAGAAGCTTTATAGGTATGTGTGCATACTATAGACGCTTCATAGAAAAGTTCTCACAAATTGCAGGACCATTACGTGACCTAACAAAGAAAAATGTCATGTATATATGGTCCACCAAGGAGAACAATGCTTTAAAAAAGCTTAAAGAGAAGCTCATCTCTCAACCCGTGCTTACACCACCGGATCTCTAAAAGCCATTTGAGGTCCAATGCGACGCCTGTGGTGATTGCCTTGGAGTTGTTTTGCTTCAACAAGGGCACACCATAGCCTATGAAGGTTGAAGGCTCGACCCTATTGAGCAAGCTCTAGGCATTTATGAGAAGGAGGTCTTAGCAGTTCCACATGCTCTAGATTTGTGGAAGCACTATTTATTGGGGACTCCTTTCATTTTGCGAATGGATCACCAAAGCCTTAAGTACTTCATGACACAGACCAAGCTCTCCGACAAACAAATGAGGTGGGAAAATTTCCTTTTGCAATTTCATTTTCATATTTCTCACATTGCTGGCAAGCATAATCAAGTGGCCGATGCACTCTCAAGACGACTGAGAGTGAATGCGGTATCCATAACAACTCACAATGATCTATCTTCTATGATAGATGAGAACGCTATCAATCCTGATTTTAGAGATGTGATTTTAGCCCTTGCACCAGGGAAGAAGGAAGAAACATTTACCCTACAAGATGGTTATCTTCTCTATGGAAATAGACTATGTGTTACTAACTCACTACGTGAGAAATTTATGTATGAATCTCATGCTCCTCCTTATGCAAGGCATAGAGGTATTCAGTCTACCTTAAAAGGGATAAAAACATATTTCTATTGGCTCGCCATGAAAGCAAACAAGAGTATGTTTCAAAATGTGTGGTATGCCGAAAGACGAAGTTTGATAGAGGGAAGCAACCTGGATTGCTTCAACCTTTGGCAATCCCTAATTCACCATAAGAGATCATATCCATGGATTTTATCTTTGGATTTCCCAAGTCTATCCATGGAAAAACATGAATATGAACGATAGTAGACAGGTTTAGCAAACAAGCACATTTCATACCTGTCAAAAAGACTATCAAGGCCCTTCAAATGGCAACCCTTTCTATATCACTAATCTTCAAATACCATGGCTTGCCAATGTCTATAGTGTGAGATAGAGATTCTAGAATGAATAGTAATTTCAGGAAGGATCTCTTTGAGTATTTAGGTACAAGGCTAAACTTCTCTTCGGCCTATCATCATCAAACGGATGGCCAAAGTGAAATAGCTAACCTAACAATTCTTGATCTACTAAAAGATTATGTCACAAAAGTATATCAAAAGTCATAACACTTTACATACTTCCACAGGGAAAGCACCTTTTGAGGAGATAGAGGGAAGATCAAAAAGTCCCCTGCTACTCAAGTTACATGGGAATATCTTCGCTGTAAATGAATATAGCCGAGACCTGTAATAATCTTTCCAAAAGATTAAGGATGCTATATCCATTTCTCAGAAAAGACAAAAGTCTGTTGCTAATAAGCATAGAAGAGCCCTAGTCTTTAAACAAAATGATTGGGTCTTGCTTAAGTTTCCCAAGGCTTGATTAAGGCACACAACGGGAAAGAATCCTATAGGACACCAAAAGTACTATGCTAAGTTAGCAAAAAGGCAGTATGGTCCCTTTTAGATTCTTAGGCCAATCAATGAGATGAATTATCAATTTAATTTGCCCAACCATTGGCTCATACAAAATGCTTTTTGTGTGAGCCTACTAAAGCCTTACAAAGGAGAGCCACCTCAAGCAACAATCACTGAAGACCCACCAAAAATCGAGGACCAAGAGGAGGTACTGCAGCCCAAGTCCATTCTCCGACGCAAAGACAAGGTATTACGAGGTGGTAAGACTATCCAATGATATCTTATCAAGTTCAAAAATTATCCTTTTGAAGATGCTAGATGGATGCAAGGCATACAATTAAAGGATAATCTAAACCTTGTCAATGTTTACAATGATTCCCTAGAATAAGAAAATGTAAATATGTTTAAATGAACAAAGTTTTTGTCTTATAAGAATCTCTTTTTCTTTATTGTGCACAAATGTTAATAAGTATGCATGCTTAGGATCATGTTTGTGGAGATGACGTCTCGCGAACACCAAGTAGAGTTTGTCACTCTACTATGGAAGATTGATACAGACTAATATGCACACATGCTTGTGGCAGCTAAGGCTCTCAAGCACCAAATGGACTAGTCATCCATTCTGGAACGATGTCGTAGGGCAAAATAGGGATCCTCTACCCGCTAGCAAATGAACTAATGACTAGGCTTTATCTTCTCTAGCTCATAGTCGAGGATGATTATGATTCAAGAGAGAGGTAATGTCATAAAACTGATATCTAATACTCCCAAATAATTTTCTCATATTAAACTAATCATTTAATATGGGGAAGCACTAGGGGAGTAAAAGCTAGAATATTGGTAAGGCTGTCAGACCGATCTCTATCAGGGATCCAAAGGAGGGAAAATAGGGATCCAAAGGGGGACAGTCTGCAAAAGAGCAATGTGCTTCAATGGGGCTTAAAAGACCTAAGGTTCAGCTCCATTAATACTTCCATAGGATAAAGTTCCTACATTTAATTCAATTGTCTAATGGCGAATAGTAGGGAAAAATTGGATGGTTGTGGGAAGAATAAAAATTCTTCCCACATCCCTAGGAAGGAGGGGGCGACCCCTTATGAGAGAGAAACACATACACACACACACACACACACACACACACACACACACACAAACACACACACACACACACTCCCAAGCTCTCCCCAAAGGGAAGAATGGACACATGGAAGACTCCTAGGCCAGTTGACCCCATTTCCCTCTCAAATCCTAGTGGATGGCCATAGAGGTGGACCAATGAGAATGAGGTCATAGTAAAATTTTTCTAATCAATTTAAAAATGCTTGATAAAAGAACCACTAGAAATTAAGCTCCCTAGAAGACTATTGGATAGTCTACCAAGGGGTTCAATGAGCAAGCAATGAGCATCTAGCAGCCCACCAATGGCTTGCTTGATTTCTATTGGCCAGAAGACTATACGGTCCAATGAGAGTTTAAATGAATTATTTGATTACCTAAAGCTCTCTCAAAAGGGAAAAGGGGGACACATGTAACAAGGCTATAAATTATGCTTCTTAATTGTGATTGCTTAAGCTTTGCAGGAGCCAATGGAAGTTCAACATGAGTAAATAGCAAGAGGTATTGACAAAGAAGAGACAGAGGGCTGCATTTTAGTCTAACACACACACACACACACACACACACACACACACACACACACACAACTCATGTGTGCAAGAAGAACTTTATCTCCTTCTCCAAGCATTGAGAGGTTGAGGCCTACACCTACAACTCTTGGCTATGGAATGCAAATTCACAACTAAGAACCAAGATTGTATCTCTCAAGCCACAACTCCAAAAGAGATTTTTTTTGCCTTGAAATTTCTCTGCAGTTTTTGAAACAAAATTTTTGAAGGCCACAAATTTCAAATCTATTATCTCTTTGTGCAAAATTGGCGCAAACAACAAGTTGCCCTGGCATGACTACACATAGAAAAGGCTAGTCGCTCACGACGGTAAAAAATTGTATCTAAAAGCATCAAGGAGGCATGAAACCCCAAAACCTACATATTTTTTATATTTATCTAGACTTTTTTATGTTTGTACATTATTTTTAGCTATATACAATTCATACTTTGAACAACTCACTAATGAGTACTTATAGTAACCCGACGACTGCTGGTGCTACACTAGTGACTTGCACTACATGTACATGTGCTTAACAAATCCACAAAAAGAAATCCCACACACCCTTTTGATACACAACACCATGTCCATATGTAATACTACAAAAAAAATGGGGTGTCCACCAAATGCGCTCAACAAGGTGAATGTGGACCATGTATGCTTGCTAACTTCTACCTCTCCTAATCTATTTTTCCTCTCACAACATTTTCAATGTTTCTCTCACCACTTTCATTGTTCTTTAACTTTGTTTGCAAGTCATGCCTACATATTACTAGGAAAAAAACTTGATTGGTCTACAATGACTTGACAAAGATATAAATCCTCTCTCTACATTATATTGTTTCTCTCACCACCTTCAATGTTCTCTATTTGTGTAAGTATGTCATTGCCATATATTACTTGATAAAAAACATTATTGGTCAAAAAACTCAAAAAAAGTTCAAAAACTTCTTAAAAAACTCACAAATAAAATACATCCCTAATTACTAAGCTAAGCTATGCTATTAGAGTGATTATGTGAGGAGAATACTTCTTTCTACATCTTCTTCCTCTCAATCTATCCTCATTCCTTGCTAGCTCTCACCATTTTTGAAGGTGTGTGAGGTCTTGGGACTGAGGCTAGGGACACTAGGTGTGTTTTCAAGCATAATTTGGTGCATGAAGCTTCCATCTTCATTGCACCAATGCGTTTTGTCAAGGAAGACAAGAATTGTATTGTACAAAATTCTCCTTTGATGGGAGAAGCTATAATACAAAGCCTTTATGGGGAGGGGACCGGCCCCATGTAAATCTGGTCCTCAACTGCTGTCAATTGTTTTGTTTCGCTCTCTTTTCAACTATTTTCAATGCCAAATTAGCTAGGTGTAAATTACTATTTTAATTTCTCAAATTAAGTACTCTCTCTATGCTCATTAGGAACTTGTTTTTAATGAAATGCTCACTATGTTATCAATTTCCGCTATACACAAGTTAGTAGTGCATTAAATGTTACATTTGAAGTTGAGTGAACATTCTTAAAACACATTTATCTTTACATTTCTTGTCACTCTTCTTATGCTTGACTAATTTTTTGCTAGACATTTTGTCAATCTTTTGTTGAGTTTCAAGACAATCTCTACAACATGAAAGGTGGTTCCGAAGGTGATTCAAGCTTTGAAGATTCAGATGAAAGTGAAGGTAGTGATGACAATGACTCAAATGGTGGTAGAGATGTTGAAGAGATGCATGAAATAGCTGAACATGAAGAAGGATAGCCTCTTTCCTCTGGTCCTGGTGCTCTTAGTTCTGCTTCTGGTAACTCTGATTTCAACATTGTCTGTGAGAGGACCAAAAGGTTTAACATGATTGATGAGAGACCTCTCATCTTGCTTGTTGATAGAATTGATCATCCACAACTTGACCCAGTTACTCAAACAAGACCTTTGGAAGTTCGTTCCATAATTCCTGCTCATGTAAGTAATCTAAAGCTACAGGTGAAAGAAAAACCAACCACCAATGTTCTTCCATTGCTTGTTCTTCTTGATCCGAAGACTTGTCTAGATAAAGCATCCTTAGTTAAGCCAAAAATTGAGAGTTACAGGTACTTTTTTCGTGGTGGAACACACTCTCTTATTGCCAAGAAAGATCTTTGTGAGTTCCATTTGTTGAGAGCTACAAGACAATTTTAGAATGGGGTTACGTAGGCCTTTTTGATGAGGATGCTAAAACATTGGCATGGGATCATGATGTAGATTCAAAAATGAAACTTTCCATGTCATTTCTTCAGAAGGTACACTATTTTCACAATGAGTGGGTCAATCATTTAAGTCAAGGTATAAAGGCAGATGAAGTCAGACTCTGTGAACAAGTAGGACTTGAAACAAATAAGTCTAAGAAGGGTGAGAGGGGCATTAGGAAATTTCGGAGGTCATTTGGAGGGCCTTCTAAGAAAATGTATTTTTTGCACTCTCTCTCTCTAGAAAATATGGCGAATAATAGAGGTGGGTCTTTCATGGTAAAAGTTCAAAAAGTGTACTTTAAGTAGATTTTTTACTCTTCTGAACATTCGTTCATAATGATTGAGGGATAATCTTCTTTTCAGTTGCATTGAATGAACCTCGTCAACATGGAGGGAATGAGGCTAACATGGAGGGACGAAGGCGCAGCTGCCTCTTCACTTTCCATTAAACCTGCACATTTGGCTAATGGTGCACTCCTCAAATGGCACAAATGTTACACAAAAACGAGCCAAATATCACCTTCACATTGATTTGGACAATGAGTACCAACCATTGATTAAGTGTAGTAAAGCAAACACACATATACCTCCCGCATCCATAGACATGCTCAGAGCTCAGGGAGCTAAACACATAGATATCTGGATGAGAGGCTCTCTCTATCCTAAGAATTCAATGACTAATGCGTCTCCACCGTTTGTCAATCCTACAAGCTTATTGACCTTTGCTGGTGATGGAGAAAAGGTCCTTCTGGGTTATTGTAAATCTCTTACAAGGGAAGTTGAAACTTATAAGGGCATTCTCCAAGCTCAACAATGTGATATTGTTCGTCTTTCACATTTACATTCTACAGATCAGGTTACCATTTTGCAACACAAAACAGAGGTACAGGAACTGAAAGGAAAGGTACGAAGTTGTCAAATGAAGGACACCATCTTGGGTGGTTGTATCCGAAAGAAGAAATTGCGCAATCTTGAAACATTGCAGGTTGCATCCGGAGGTCTCAAGAAAAGAATCCGAGCATTAAGGTGATGCTTCTTGGTTGGTTAAATTGTCTTAGTTAAGTAAATTTTTTGTTTTTTCTTGTTATGCATTGTTTTCATGTGCCTAAATAGTGTTAGTAAAGTAAATTTTCTGTTATTTACTTATGCATTGTCTTCATGTAGAGATTCAATCTATCCTGACAAGGAAAACATTGACCCCAAAGCCAATATAGGAAAGAGATTGAAGCCACTTATAAGTAGAAGCCTGGCAGCAGATATAGTACATGACAAGAAGTTTAAGGTCCTACAACGAAATGTAGTGGACCGCTTTATTTCAGAGAACTCAGTGCTTGCAAAAGAGATACAAGGCACACTTGATTCACTTGGTGTAAGCAAAAGAGGATATTTGGCTATACAAAAATCTGTCTCATCCATCTTTCTTAAGAAGGGTATAAAATCCAAACTTTTGTCATCAACCTCAAGTGTTTGAAAAGAGAGGCTTCAGCTTAACGAGGCACAGGGAGACTATCTTGGACATCCCTTTCATATTAAATCAACTTACAGTGGCTATGGAGAGAACATGGCATATGATGAGTTCAATAATATTTTTATGGACCTCCAGATGTTACAGAAGAGAATGGTGGAGTTTTACAACATCACATTTGAAGAGTCACGAGGGGTATTACATTTTGTGTTAAAACTGGGTGAGTGTGAGCTTGTTAATTAAAAAGAAAAAGCTAGAGCGTGTTACTATTACTTTAATGAATAGAGCCCTCTCAAAGTGTCCCAATGATGATCCTTTGTATTTTAGTGTTCAATCAGAATCTAACATAGGGTGGCTTGGTGTGTTTGAGGTAAGCGAGATTCTCAGCTAAGCTCAAATGTTCACATCTACTTAAGTCTCATTTATTTTGTGTTGCAGGTAAAGAAAGAAGATCATGAGATTATATATTGGGTGTTCCATCGAACTAATATTCCGGAGGTGATTGATCGACAGACTAACCAGGGAGAGGTACTACGTCTAGATGGAAGGGGAGACTTTCAAGTTCAGTGGCATCTTGCAGGTGACCTCAAAACATTAAAGTTCATGTATAATTGTGGAATGGGTCCAATGGCAAAGTCGTTGTGTTTGTTCTGCATGGAGCCTGCAAAGGTCATGGACCCAAAGTGGTGGAGAAAAGCTCCAACACATCACATTGAGGACCCTACTTTTCGACTGGTTTTGAAAATACCACTTGTGAATGTCCACATCTGTACAATGCATGCCCTTTGTAGAATTGTGGAAAAATTGGTCTACTTATATATCGGGTTTGCTTGGAAAATAAAGAACTCAGCAGAGCGACAAGTGGCCCTACAGTGCTTAGAATTGGTACTGTTGGATATGGGGCTTCATGGTGGCAATGTGAAAATCCAGCGGGATGAAAAGAGATCAATTGCTGAGAAGGATGTCCCATGCAAACCATCCATCGGTGGGGTGAAGGCACGGAGGTTTTTATCTAAACCCCAAGGAATACGAGATCCGCAGCTAACAAAACATGGAAAAATATATAACACATCTTATGTTAGCAAGGTAGAGTACAAGCCATGAGACATTTACAACAACAAAAGAAGTCTTGGCCTCTTCATTGAGCACAAGCCATCAGACATTTACAACAACAAAAAGTTAAAAGATAAATGGCATACAACAACTCCGGTGCTCGTGAAATTCAACGATGGTGGAGAGAGACAATGGTGTATGTGAACCACCAGTGGAGAAAGATACTCCGAGTGGATGACATTGTACAAAATTTCTGTAATACATGATCTTATACAATTGCTACTTGAAGTGTATCAAGATTTTGAAGGTTCAATTTTGTTTTTTGGCACATCACCCTTGTAACAAATCATGAGATGTTTGCCATACTCTAAAAGTTCATATGGGTTTCATCTGCTAAGAGCTAGTGCCATTGATGTGTAAGTGTAGTAATACGCTGCCCGACCACCTGTATAGCCCGGGCAGTAACCAAAACAATCTCTGGAAAACACTTTGTCCACAAGAATGACTTTATCTGCACTTTTGGGCAACACGGGTCCACCCAAGAAGCGTGATAGTGTCTTTAATGTGTAAGTGGCTATTGAACCCTCTTGTGACATGGAATTGTGAAAAACTACTATCGGCGACTCGCAAAGTTTTGAAAGGTACTGTGCTAGGGCCGCATCCCTTCCACGATACTCTCGAGTCCGCCGTCGAAGGAAGTCATCCTTGTCAGCAATCCAAGACTGCACATATCATGTCTGAGTAAGTGACACACACACACACACACACACACACACACACACACACACACACACACACACACACACACACACACACAGAGAGAGAGAGAGAGAGAGAGAGAGAGAGAGAGAGAGAGAGAGAGAGAGAGAGAGAGAGAGTTACCATGAAGCTCTCATCCTGCAGAAAGAGGTTTTCCTGCCACAGGTCTACAAATGTAGTTGACCCCTGACCTAAATGGTTAAACCAATCCTCCACTTCTTTGTGACTTGTTGATGGTCTTAGGCTTTGTCTTATTGCTTGGAAGGTGGCTTCATCAGGTAGTGTCTCCTTGTATTTTTAGCTTTCTCAAAGCATCTTCGGAGGCATTCCATTGGATTGTTGGATGTTTCCATTGCCTCATCATCACTACTATCCTCTGAAACAAATCCACTCCTCTCCTCTTGGACTCTAGAAATGATAGCCAGGGAGAAGTCCTCCCTTAAATAAAAGATGCTTTACAAATCATGTAAAAAGATATAGGTCCTGTCTCCAATCTTGAAGTCAGGCACAACAGGCAACATCATCTGAGTATGCTTCTCAGTGAAGTTACTAACATCCAAGGGTAGTTTGATTTCTGTGGTTTTCACAGAGAGCATCTTACTTCTTTGTACTTCAATTGCCTCAACCTCAAGGTCGACTGTATCTTCAACCTCCTCGACTTCTTGTATATGTGTTGTCTCCTCGCATTCTTCATCTGGTGCTGCATCCTGCTCCTCTAACACCTCATCAGGATTCTGTATGAGGAATCCAAAAAGGCTATTCAGGTAAATCATAAAGCCAAAGGATTCCTGAATAAGTTTGCACTCTTTTTGGTACAAAGGGCAGGCTGAATGTCGGCAAGCAGGTGGTAATTCCCTATACTTCTTGAGTCCGTGTCCCTTTCCGCAGCAGTCATTTAAATGCACAACAGTCATACTGGGCAGAACAACCCTACCTACCTGCACCATCACTTCAAATTTATCTCTGTAGGACTGCAAGAATTCATTGTGCTGAGCTAAAAGTTCTTCAATATCAAACTTTGGGTTAAACATAGAATGAACTAGATCATATTTGTCTCCAGCACCACAAGATGCTGCAAAATCGAACAGCCTCTCATCAAATGCAGCTGGGTCTTCCAGAGAAGGCACATCCTCTTTGGCTTTACCTTTACCTGCACAGGGACTGCTTTCTGGGAGATATGCATCATCTGAGAAGTCTATATTCCTCTTTCTTGTATTTTTCTTGACAAGTACTGTAGAGGGTGAGGGACCCTTGTAAGGTGAGGGATCCTCTCTGACTCATCTTCACAAATTGACTCTTCTTCATCAATGTCGTGACAAAAGTCAATAGTTATTTTGGCAGAAACATTAAGCAACTGAGCCTGCAAAGGTTGGAATCTTGGCACAAGCTCTGGGTCTGGTTTTAGCCTCTTCTTCCTACTAGACCTTAATCCTATTCATCAGGAAACATGACAAGTCTTTGTTCTCTCTCTCTCTCTCTCTCTCTCTCTCTCTCTCTCTCTCTCTCTCTCTCTCTCCAAAGCACACCAAAAAACACACATAGACACACTCTCTCTCTTTGTCTCTCTCTCTCTCTCTCTCTCTCTCTCTCTCTCTCTCTCTCTCTCTCTCTCTCTCTCTCTCTCCAAAGCACATTAAAAAAAACACATAGAGCACATAGAGTGGGGAAGCAAGGAGCTCCTCGCTCGGGAGAACGGCCAATTGTATGCACCATGCCGGATGAGACCAAGCGAAAGATTATCCTTGATAATAGTTGGATCTATTTGAGGAATACAAAATGTTTTGTATGTGAAGATCGCACTATTAAGCAACAAAATATGCGTCGCAAGGCATATGAGGAAAAGAATAATAAAAACAAGGAAATCTCTCATGAAGAAAATGTGCCCAAGGAGGAGGCAAGTCTCTCAAGCAAATAGGGATGCGTGACCTATGAGACAGAGTTACAATTGAAAATATGCTTTTGGAATTGTAATGGATACCCATGGAATGCGGGGGTTGGCATTGATGAACTAACAAGCAAAGCCGATGTTGTACTTCTTGTTGAAACTTGGGAGCATGATACACAAAGAATTAACGGCTTGGAGGATTACAATGTACATTCATTGATGTGGTCAAAGAATCTCAAGCAACGAAGAGGACAAGGAGGGTTAGCATGTATGGTTAAGAAAGGATTGGAAGATTTTGTATCAATTGTGAAAGATGACAAGTACAAACGTTATGTATGGCTGAAAATTATGACACCAAAAAGAGCACCCATTTTTGTAGCCGGTTGCTACATTCCTCATCATGATTCTCCCTTTTATGCTTGCATGGATAGAGATCAACCATTTTCTGATTTGGAAGAGGACATTGCTTATTTCAAAGGTGAAGGTGATGTTATTGTATTTGGGGATATGAATGCTCGCACAAAAACATTGCAACATGATACTCAACAATTTGATATGCCATACATTTCAAGGGAGTTGGAGGAAGTTCACTTGTATGATCGTACTTCAATGGATGAGAAAGAGCCGGATCACTATGGAAAGTTACTTTTACACATGTGTAATAGCACGGGTATGCTCATTGCCAATGGTGTATCTTTGTGGAGTGGAACCAATGGATTTACATGTAGAAGACATAATGGGGATAGTGTGATTGACTATATGCTACTCTCTGAAGCCATCATGTATCGCATAAAGAGTTTTATGTTTGGTCAATGGACCCCGGAATCCGACCATCGCACCTTATGTATTGACCTTTCATGTGGAGAAGCAACTAAGCATGATAATCTCAGCCAAAGGAAAGAGAAGTTATCACTATGTATGGATTTCAAACGGGCACCAATGTACATTGAAATGGTTGAGCAAAAATTATGGATGACAAAGCTTCAATGTGATGCACCATTGGAAACTAAATGGGAAGCTTTCAAGAAAGCTATTTGTTCTTGTGCGGAAGAATGCTTTGCCATAAAGCATCTCCATGGTATCAACAAAGATAGATCACGCAAAAGGTGGTTTGATAAAGAATGTCAAGATGCTCGAAAGTCCTTGATAAAGCTTGATGCAACTATGGACAAAGACAACTATCAAAGTCATTTGCATACATACAAGGCATTGATTCAAAAGAAGAGAAGAAGATGGGAAGTAAAGCAACAAGAATTTCAAGTCCAAGAAAAGGCACATGCATGTGGAAGATTTTGGAGAAACTTGAGAGGTAAGCGGGTTGAGAATTTTGGTAACTTGAGTCTAGTGGATATGTACACACATTGTAGGCAATTATATGAGCAAGAAAATACTGAAAAAATGCCATTTTATGATTCACTCCCATGTATGCCGTCTTTTTTTACTATTGAGGATGTATGCGGTGGGCTTGAAAAGTTGGCCACTCGCAAAGCGGGAGATCTTCAAGGTATCAAGCCGGAGATGATCAAATGGACGGGAGATTTTACCCATGAGTGGATGTGTGATATGTTCAACCTTGCACTTCAACATGGTATGCCTTATGATTGGAGTACTAATTGGGTTAAGCCTTTGCATAAAGGAGGGGATGTAAAGAATGTAAGCAACTACCGGACTATAATGATTGGGTCTCTTATGGCAAAGTTATTTGGGTGCATAATGGAGATGAAATTGAGTGATTGGGTTGAAGAGAATGACAAGCGTGCAAAGGGACAAGCGGGTTTTCGTCGATGCCATAGCACCATTGATCATCTTGTCACTCTTCGTGTTCTCATGGAGGAAAGTCGGTTGAAAGGCAAGCGATTGTATTGTTGTTTTGTGGACTTTAAGAAAGCCTTTGATATGATTCCACGTAACAATTTGTGGAGAAGGATGGAAGAACTCCAAGTGCCAAGTGAGTTTATGCTTGCGGTTTCTCGAATCTATGAGAAGGTGATTTGTCAATTGCGCATGG